>NC_036857.1:12044824-12263680 GCF_002910315.2 Salvelinus sp. IW2-2015 | reverse complement strand
TTTAAAGGGAAAAGTTAAGGGAAACCAGGCCCAAGGGCAAACATGCTGATGTTACCATGGTAACACGCAGAGGAAGGAGGAGGCTGACCCAAGCAGGAGCTTTTGGACAGATGCCTGAGGGAGTATCTAGAATCCAAACAGCACCTGGGCCACTGCAAATCACAGGTGCAAGCGTGTGTGTGTTCATGTGTGTGGAAAATACCCCCCACTTACTTTTTGAAGTGATTTGTTTGAGAAACCATTATAGAATGGTTGTGTTCATTGACATTAAAAGGTGATACATTTGTACAGTTAAATTACATGTCTTTACTATAAAACCCATGAAGAGACTTTTTGATGGTTTATAGTAAAGAACATGTCATTTAACTGTTCAAATGTATTACCTTTTAATGTGCAATGAACACAACCATTCTAATGTTTCTCAAACAAATCACTTCAAAAAGCAAGCATCCGAACAGTGTACTTACTGTGCACCGCCACCTTTTCTTCATTCACATGTGGCTAAAACTATCTCACCGGAGAAAGCATACGAGCAAGCGAGCAAGCGAAACAGTGCCCCTCTATCTCACTGTATGTAGCCCATGTATCTGATGCTGCTTTGTCAAAAGAGTATGGCATGTCATACTCTTTGAGGGCCAGACAGCATCAGATACATGGGTTAACACCACGAGCGGAGCATGGTGGGGCCTCAAGCGGAGAAAAAAAGAAGTTACTAGTATTTTTATTTATTATGCCCAGCTCACGAGGCTCCTTGATGATGTGAGCCCTGAGGCAAATGCCTCTTCTGCCTAATGGTGAGTCCGCCAAAGTGAGTGTGCGCACGCGCTGATTGTTTGTGTGTGTGTGTTGTGTGTGTGTGTGTGTGTGTGTGTGTGTGTGTGTGTGTGTGTGTGTGTGTGTGTGTTGTGTGTGTGTGTGTGTGTGTGTGTGTGTGTGTGTGTGTGTGTGTGTGTGTGTGTGTGTGGTGTGTGTGTGGTGTTGGAACTGAACCTAGCGATCCAGCCCAGTGATGATAGTAATTAAGAGAAATGAGGAGCTGGATTTGTAGAAAAGTGGGGACATTTGAACTGGACATCTGGTTAAAGATATTAGCATCAAACAGGACAAGCATTAATACTACAGGAACCTGAGTTCAGAAGATCCACTTAGGACGAACGGCAGTACTGGGAATAGGACGGCTTTAATACAAGTTTCCTGGAACAGGGAGAGAGACAAGCAGTGAAATAATTGAGAGGGAGAGGGTGATTTGTCTGAAACTGCATGCATTTCCCTCGGATGACCAAAAACAAATCTGTTGTTTTCAACGAATAAAATAAAATGTTTATTTGTCACGCGCAAATACAACAGGTGTAGACCTTACCTGAGATGCTTACTTACAAGCCCTTAACCAACAATGCGGTTTAAGAAAATAAGAGTTAAGAAAATATTAACTAAATAAAAAAGTAACACAATAAAATAACAATAACGAGGCTATATACCGAGGGTACCGGTGCTGAGTCAATGTGCAGGGGTACAGGTTGTCGAGGTAATTGAGGTAATATGTAATGCAGGTAGGGGTATAGTGACTATGCATAGATAATAAACAGCGAGTAGCAACACTGTAAGAGAAAAAAGGGAGGGGTCAATGTAATAGTCTGGCAGCCATTTGATTAATTGTCCAGCAGTCTTATGGCTTGAGTGTTGAAGCTGTATGGAGCCTTTTAGACCTAGACTTGGGCTCCGGTACCGCTTGCCGTGCGGTAGCAGAGAGAACAGTCTATGACTTGGATGGCTGGAGTTTTTGACCATTTTTGGGGCCTTCTTCTGATACCGCCTAGTATGGAGGTCCTGGATGGCAGGAAGCTTGGCCCAGTGATATACTGGCCGTACACAGTACCTCTGTAGCGCCTTACAGGATGCTCTTGATAGTGCAGAAGTAGAACTTTTTGAGGATCTGGGGACCCATGCCAAACTTTTCAGTCTACAGAGGAATTGTAATGCCCACTGTCTTGGTGTGTTTGGACCATGATAGTTTGTTCGCCCTCCATTTGGTAAATCCGACCACAATATCTCTCTGTAGTTTAGCATCTGCTTCACCTGACCACTTTTTTATAGACCGAGTCACTGGGGCTTCCTGCTTTAATTTTTGCTTGTAAGCAGGAATCAGGAAGATAGAATTGTGGTCGGATTTACCAAATGGAGGGCGAACAAACTATCATGGTCCAAACACACCAAGACAGTGGGCATTACAATTCCTCTGTAGACTGAAAAGATTTGGCATGGGTCCCCAGATCCTCAAAAAGTTCTACTTCTGCACTATCAAGAGCATCCTGTAAGGCGCTACAGAGGGTACTGTGTACGGCCCAGTATATCACTGGGGCCAAGCTTCCTGCCATCCAGGACCTCCATACTAGGCGGTATCAGAAGAAGGCCCCAAAAATGGTCAAAAACTCCAGCCATCCAAGTCATAGACTGTTCTCTCTGCTACCGCACGGCAAGCGGTACCGGAGCGCCAAGTCTAGGTCTAAAAGGCTCCATAACAGCTTCAACACTCAAGCCATAAGACTGCTGGACAATTAATCAAATGGCTGCCAGGACTATTTACATTGACCCCCTCCCTTTTTTCTCTTTTACAGTGTTGCTACTCGCTGTTTATTATCTATGCATAGTCACTATACCCCTACCTGCATTTACATATTACCTCAATTACCTCGACTAACCTGTACCCCTGCACATTGACTCAGCACCGGTACCCTCGGTATATAGCCTCGTTATTGTTATTTTATTGTGTTACTTTTTTATTTAGTAAATATTTTCTTAACTCTTATTTTCTTAAAACCGCATTGTTGGTTAAGGGCTTGTAAGTAAGCATCTCACGGTAAGGTCTACACCTGTTGTATTTGGCGCGTGACAAATAACATTTTATTTTATTTCGTTGAAAACAACAGATTTGTTTTTGGTCATCCGAGGGAAATGCATGCAGTTTCAGACAAATCACCCTCTCCCTCTCAATTATTCACTGCTTGTCTCTCTCCCTGTTCCAGGAAACTTGTATTAAAGCCGTCCTATTCCCCAGTACTGCCGTTCGTCCTAAGTGGATCTTCTAACTCAGGTTCCTGTAGTATTAATGCTTGTCCTGTTTGATGCTAATATCTTTAAACCAGATGTCCAGTTCAAATGTCCCCACTTTTCTACAAATCCAGCTCCTCATTTCTCTTAATTACAATCATCACTGGGCTGGATCGGCTAGGTTCAGGTTCCACACACACACGCACACACACCACACACACAGCACACCACACACCACCACACACACACACACACACACACACACACACACACACACACACACACACAAACAATCAGGCGTGCGCACACTCACTTTGGCGGACTCACCATTAGGCAGAAGAGGCATTTGCCTCAGGGCTCACATCATCAAGGAGCCTCGTGAGCTGGGCATAATAAAATAAAATACTAGTAATCTTTTTTTTTCTCCGCTTGAGGCCCCACCATGCTCCGCTCGTGGTGTAACCCATGTATCTGATGCTGTCTGGCCCTCAAAGAGTATGACATGCCATACTCTTTTGACAAAGCAGCATCAGATACATGGGCTACATACAGTGAGATAGAGGGGCACTGTTTCGCTTGCTCGCTTGCTCGTATGCTTTCTCCGGTGAGATAGTTTTAGCCACATGTGAATTGAAGAAAAGTTGGCGGTGCACAGTAAGTACACTGTTCGGATGCTTGCTTTTTGAAGTGATTTGTTTGAGAAACATTATGAATGGTTGTGTTCATTGCACATTAAAAGGTAATACATTTGAACAGTTAAATGACATGTCTTTACTATAAAACCCATCAAAAAGTCTTTCATGGGTTTTATAGTAAAGACATGTAATTTAACTGTACAAATGTATCACCTTTTAATGTGCAATGAACACAACCATTCATAATGTTTCTCAAACAAATCACTTCAAAAAGTAAGTGGGGGGGTATTTCCACACACATGAACACACACACGCTTGACACCTGTGATTTGCAGTGGCCCAGGTGCTGTTTGGATTCTAGATACTCCCTCAGGCATCTGTCCAAAAGCTCCTGCTTGGGTCAGCCTCCTCCTTTTCCTCTGCGTGTTACCATGGTAACATCAGCATGTTTGCCCTTGGGCCTGGTTTCCCTTAACTTTTCCCTTAAACTTTAACCTTAAGTCAGTCGCACAAAACATTTTAAGGCAAATTTCCCCCTTAAATTAAGTGAAAAGGTTAAGGGTTCCCATGAGGTTCCTTAAGTGCTTCATTATGTATAGATTTCAATGTAAACAGCATTTGTGGTGGTGAATGTTGCTTTCCTCTGCCCTGGTTGCAAAAGGAAAGTGTTTAGTGTTTAGAAACTCTGTGGCTAAACAATGGAAGGTGCACAATCCATGGCTACAAAGCAAGCAGGCCAGCTACGTAGTTACCTACTTTGTAAAATGAATGAATTCACATACAAGGCATGAAGCTTAACTTCCAGAAACGGCCTCAGAAACGGCTGCCCTTCTGGGCGCTTTTGATGCACAACAGTGTCTAGGGATAACAGGGAATGGTGAGACAAACAAAAAACTTCCGCAGTACAACAGTGGTGTGCAGAACAGCATCTCGGGAACGCACAGCTCGTCGATCTTGAATCAGACGAACACACATGATTCCACTCCTATCAGTTAAAAACAAGAAGAAGTGGCTACAGTGGGCATGCAATCACCAACACTGGACAATTGAGGAGTGGAAAAACATTGCCTGGTCCGACGAATCACGGTCCCTGTTGCGCCATGCTGATGGCAGAGTCAGGATTTGGTGTTAGCAGCATGAGTCCATGGATCCATGGCGGAGGTGTACTGGGGTGAAGAATGTTTTCCAGGCACGTGTTAGATCCCTTAATATCAATTGAGCAATGATTGAACCCCACAGCGTATCTGAACATTGTTGCTGACCAGGTGCATCCATTCAGGCTGTTCTGGAGGCAAAGGGGGGTCCGACCCAGTACTAGATGGCTGTACCTAATAAACTGTCCGGTGAGTGTAGATCACAAGGTTAACTTACAAGAGAAAGTATGAACAAAGAGTTACCTAGAAGTCTAGGAAATGAGAATTGATCATACAACCTCCCTCCATGAACTGGATACAGGATAAGACAGAGAACGACAGACCTTCCTTCCATTTATACCAGATCTGAATTGTTTACATTCCAAATCAATTGTTGACCAATCCACAGACCAAACCAAAGTAAGTAAAACTAAGATATCCAATCAGATCAAACCAGCCACCATCCTCTATGTGTGATGACCTGAGGAGGGGGTGGGCTGGGTACAATAGAGATAAGACCGGATTTCTAAAAGGGCAATTGCATACAGTGTCATCAGAGTTCACTCTGAACAACTACAAGTAACCACAGAGATCATACATCCATATACAGTGCATTTGGAAAGTATTCAGATCCCTTGACTTTTTCCACATTTTGTTACAGCCTTATTCTAAAATTGATTAAATAATTGTTTCCCCTCATCAATCTACATACAATACCACATAATGACAAAGCAAAGACAGGTTAATTATTTTTTTTTTTGCACATTTATTAAAAATAAAAACAGAACTACCTTATTTACATAAGTATTCAGACTCTTTGCTATGAGACTCAAAATTGAGCTCAGGTGCATTCTTGAGATGTTTCTACAATGATTGGAGTTCACCTGTGGTAAATTCAATTGATTGGACATGATTTGGAAAGGCACACACCTGTCTATATAAGGAGTTCACCTGTGGTAAATTCAATTGATTGGACATGATTTGGAAAGGCACACACCTGTCTATATAAGGTCCCACAGTTGACAGTGCATGTCAGAACAAAAACCAAGCCATGAGGTCAAGGGAATTGTCTATAGAGCTCCGAGACAGGATTGTGTCGAGGCACAGATCTGGGGAAGTGCACAAAAACATTTCAGCATCATTGAAGGTCCTCATTAATAAAGTGGCCTCCGTCATCTTTAAATGGAAGAAGTTTGGAACCACCAAGACTCTTCCTAGAGCTGGTCGCCCGGCCAAACTGAGCAATCGGGGGAGAGTTCCTCTGTGGTGATGGGAGAACCTTCCAGAATAACAACCATCTCTGCAGCACTCCACCAATCAGACCTTTATGGTAGAGTGGCTAGACGGAAGCCACTCCTCAGTAAAAGGCACATGACAGCCGTTTGGAGTTTGCCGAAGGGCACCTAAAGGACTCTCAGACCATGAGAAAAAAGATTCTCTGGTCTGATGCAACTAAGATTGAACTCTATGCTCTGAATGCCTAGTGTCACGTCTGGAGGAAACCTGCCACCATCCCTATGGTGAAGCATGGTGGTGGCGGTATCATGCTGTGGGGATGTTTTTCAGCGGCAGGGACTGGGATACTAGTCAGGAACGAGGGAAAGATGAATGGAGCAAAGTACAGAGAGATCCTTGATGAAAACCTGCTCCAGAGCACTCAGGACCTCAGACTGGGACGAAGGTTCACCTTCCAACATTACAACCCCCCTAAGCACACAGCCAAGACAACGCAAGTGTGGCTTTGCTACAAGTCTCTGAATGTCCTTGAGTGGCCCAGCCAGAGCCCGCACTTGAACCAGATCCAACATCTCTGGAGAGAACTGAAAATAGCTGTGCAGCAACCTTCCCCATCCAACCTGACAGAGCTTGAGAGGATCTGCAGAGAAGAATGGGAGAAACTCCCCAAATACAGGTGTGCCAAGCTTGTAGCGTCATACCCAAGAAGACTTGAGGCTGTAATCGCTGCCAAAGGTGCTTCAACAAAGTACAGAGTAAGGGATCTGAATACTTATGTAAATGTGATATTTCTGTTTTTATTTTTAATACATTAGTAAAAATGTCTAAAAACCTGTTTTTGCTTTGTCATTAATGGGTATTGTGTGTAGATTGATGAGGGAAAAAAAGATTTCAGACATTTTAGAATAAGTCTGTAACGTCACAAAATGTGGGGAAAAGTAAAGCGGTCTGAATACTTTCCGAAAGGTATTTGGTATTTTATTAGGATCCCCATTATCTGTTGCAAAACCAGCAGCTACTCTTCCTGGGGTCCACACAAAACATGAAACATAATACAGAATGACATAATACAGAATATCAATAGACAAGAACAGCTCAAGGACAGAACTACATAACAAAAATGTACGTCACATGTAGCATACAGTACATATCAATGCATACACACAAACTATCTAGGTCAAATAGGGGAGAGGCGTTGTGCTGTGAGATGTTGCTTTATCTGTTTTTTTAACCCAGATTTACTGTTTATTTGAGCAACATGAGATGGAAGGAAGTTCCATACAATAAGGGCTCTATATAATCCTGTATGCTTTCTTGAATTTGTTCTGGATTTGGGAACTGTGAAAAGACCCCTGGTGGCATGTCTGGTGGGGTAAGTGTGTGTGTCAGAGCTGTGTGTAAGTTGACTATGCAAACAATTTGGGATTTTCAACACATTGTTTCTTATAAAAAGAAGAAGTGATGCAGTCAGTCTCTCCTCAACTCTTAACCAAGAGAGACTGGCATGCATAGTATTTATATCAGCCCTCTGATTACAATTAAGAGCAAAACGTGCCGCTCCGTTCTGGGTCAGCTGCAGCTTAACTAGGTCTTTCCTTGCAGCACTGGACCACATGACTGGACAATAATCAAGATTAGACAAATCTAGAGCCTGCAGAACTTGCTTTTTGGAGTGTGGTGTCAAAAAAGCAGAGCATCTATTTATTATGGCTAGACCTCTCCCCATCTTTACAACCATTGAATCTATATGTTTTGACCATGATAGTTTACAATCTAAGGTAATGCCAAGTAATTTAGTCCCCTCAACTTGTTCAACAGCCACACCATTCATTACCAGATTCAGCTGAGATCTAGCACTTAAGGAATGATTTGTACCAAATACAATTCTCTTAGTTTTAGAGATGTCCAGGACCAGTTTATTACTGGCCGCCCATTCCAAAACAGACTGCAACTTTTAGTTAAGGGTTTCAGTGACTTCATTATCTGTGGTTATTGATGCGTATATGGTTGAATCATCAGCATACATGGACACACATGCGTTGTTTAATGCCAGTGGCAGGTCATTGGTAAAAATGGAAAAGAGTAGAGGGCCTAGAGAGCTGACCTGCGGTACACCACACTTTACATGTTTGACATTAGAGAAGCTTCCATTAAAGAAAACCTTTTGAGTTATATTAGATCGATAGCTCTGAATCCACATTATGGCAGAGGTTGAAAAGCCATAGCACATAAGTTTTTTCAACAACAGGTTATTGTCAATAATATCGAAGGCTGAACTGAAATCTAACAGTACAGCTCCCGCAATTCTTATTATCGATTTCTTTCAACCAATCATCAGTAATTTGTGTCAGTGCAGTACATGTTGAGTGCCCTTCTCTATAAGCATGCTGAAAGTCTGTTGTTAATTTGTTTACAGAGAAATAGCATTGTATTTGGTCAAACACAATTTTTTTCCAACAGTTTGCTAAGAGCTGGCAGCGAGCTTATTGGTCTGCTGTTAGAACCAGTAAAGGCCGCTTTACCACTCTTGGGTAGCCGAATTACTTTGGATTCCCTCCAGGCCTGAGGACAAAGTCTTTCCTCTAGGCTCATATTAAAGATATGACAGATAGGAGTGGCTATAGAGTCAGCTACCATCCTCAGTAGCTTTCCATCTAAGTTGTCAATGCCAGGAGGTCTGTCATTATTGATAGATAACTACAATTTTTCCACCTCTCCCACACTAACAATACAAAATTCAAACTTGCAATGCTTTTCTTTCATTATTTGTTTTTTTATTCATGAATACAATTGCTCACTGTTCGTTGTTGGCATTTCCTGCCTAAGTTTGCCCACTTTGCCAATGAAATAATCATTAAAATAATTGGCAACATCAAATGGTTTTGTAATGAATAAGCCATCTGATTCGATGAAAGATGGAGTTGAATTTGTCTTTCTGCCAATAATTTCATTTAAAGTACTCCAAAGTTTTTTCCATCATTCTTTATATCATTGATCTTGGCTTCATAATAAAGTTTCTTCTTCTTTTTGTTGAGTTTAGTCACATCATTTTAGTTGTTGAGTTTAGTCACATCACAACCAGTCAGATGTGCAGTCAGACTTATTACCCACTCCTTTTCCCCCATCTTTTTCAACCATACAGTTTATCAATTTCTCATCAATCCATGGAGCCTTAACAGTTCTAACAGTCAGTTTCTTAACAGGTGCATGTTTGTCAATAATTGGAAGAAGCAATTTCATAAATTCATTAAGTGCAGCATCTGGATGCTCCTCATTAATCACATCAGACCAACAAATATTTTTAACCTCTCTTGGGTAAGGGGCAGTATTTTCACGTCCGGATGAAAAGCGTGCCCAGAGTAAACTGCCTGCTACTCAGGCCCAGATGCTAGGACATGCATATTATTAGTAGATTTGGATAGAAAACACTCTGAAGTTTCTAAAACTGTTTGAATGATGTCTATGAGTAAAACAGAACTCATATTGCAGGCAAAAACCTGAGAAAAAATCCAACCAGGAAGTGGGAAATCTGAGGTTTGTAGTTTTTCAACTCTTTGCTTATCCAAGAAACAGTGGAAATGGGGTCATATTGCACTTCTTAAGGCTTCCACTAGATGTCAACAGTCTTTAGAACCTTGTTTGAGGCTTCTACTGTGAAGTGGGGGCGAATGAGAGGGGAATGAATCAGACGTCTGCCAGAGAGCCACGAGCTGACCAGGTGCGTTCACGTGAGAGAGTTAGCTTGCGTTCCCTTGCATTTCTGAAGACAAAGGAATTCTCCGGTTGGAACCTTATTGAAGATTTATGTTAAAAACATCCTAAAGATTGATTCTATACATCGTTTGACATGTTTCTACGGACTGTAACGGAACTTTTTGACTTTTCGTCTGCACCTAGTGATCGGGCGTCATGAATTTTGATTACTGGGCTAAACGCGCGAACAAAAAGGAGGTATTTGGACATAAATGATGGACTTCATCGAACAAAACAAACATTTATTGTGGAACTGGGATTCCTAGGAGTGCATTCTGATGAAGATCATCAAAGGTAAGTGAATATTTATAATGCTATTTTGACATCTGTTGACTACACAACATGGCGGATATCTGTTTGGGTTGTGTTGGTCTCTGAGCGCTGTACTCAGATTATTGCATGGTGTGCTTTTTCCGTAAAGTTTAAAAAAAATCTGACACAGCGGTTGCATTAGCTTCTTATGTCTGCAGGGGCAGTATTGAGTAGCTTGGATGAAAGGTGCCCAGAGTAAACGGCCTGCTCCTCAGTCCCAGTTACTCAAATATGCATATTATTATTAGTATTGGATAGAAAACACTCTGAAGTTTCTAAAACTGTTTGAATTATGTCTGTGAGTATAACAGAACTCATATGGCAGGCAAAAACCTGAGAAAAAATCCAAACAGGAAGTGGAAATTCTGAGGCTGGTCGATGTTAAACTCATCGTCTATTCAATTCCCTGTAATATATGGATCTGTTTGCACTTCCTACGCCTTCCACTAGATGTCAACAGTCGGTAGAACGTTGAATGAAGTGTATACTGTGTTGTGGGGCCGGATGAGAGGGGAATGAGTCAGTGGTCTGGCAGATTGCCAATTCCTGGTCATGCGCTTTCCTCATGATATCGCCTTGCGTTCCATTTCTTCTACAGACATGAAGGAATGCTCCGGTTGGAACGTTATTGGATATATATGATAACAACATCCTGAAGATTGATTATCTACTTAGTTTGACCAGTTTATTCGACTTGTAATATAACTTTTTGAAGTTTTCGTCCGACGTTTGCCTGCATCTGCGCGAGCGTTTGGACACGTGTACTACACATGCAAGGAAAAGTAGCTACTTGGACATAAGTAATGGACATTATCGAACAAATCAACGATTTATTGTGGAACTAGGATTCCTGGCACTGCATTCTGATGAAGATAATCAAAGGTAAGGGAATATTTATCATGTAATTTCTGGTTTCTGTTGACTCTAACATGGCGGCTAATTTGGCTATTGTTCTGAGCGCCGTCTCAGATTATTGCATGGTTTGCTTTTTCCGTAAAGTTTTTTTGAAATCTGACACAGCGGTTGCATTAAGGAGAGGTATATCTATAATTCCATGTGTATAACTTGTATTATCATCTACATTTATGATGAGTATTTCTGTTGAAACGATGTGGCTATGCAAAATCACTTGATGTTTTTGGAACTAGTGAATGTAACGCGCCAATGTAAACGCATATTTTTTTATATAAATATGAACTTTATCAAACAAAACATGCATGTATTGTGTAACATGAAGTCCTATGAGTGTCATCTGATGAAGATCATCAAAGGTTAGTGATTAATTATAGCTATATTTCTGCTTTTTGTGACTGCTATCTTTCGCTGGAAAAATGGCTGTGCTTATTGGGGTTTGGTGTGACCTAACATAATCGTTTGTAGTGCTTTCGCTGAAAAGCATAATTGAAATCGGACACTTTGGTGGGATTAACAACAAGATTACCTTTAAAATGGTATAAGAAACACGTGTGTCTGAGGAATTTTAATTATGAGATTTCTGTTGTTTTGAATTTGGCGCCCTGCACTTTCACTGGCTGTTGTCATATCATCCCGTCACCGGGATTGCAGCCATAAGAAGTTCTTAAGGAGAAGTGGATCTAAAATTCCATGCATAACAGTTGTATCTTTTAGCAATGTTTATTATGAGTATTTCTGTAAATTGATGTGGCTCTCTGCAAAATCACCGGATGTTTTGGAACTACTGAACATAACGCGCCAATGTAAACTCAGATTTTTGGATATAAATATGAACTTTACCGAACAAAACATACATGTATTGTGTAACATGAAGTCCTATGAGTGTCATCTGATTAAGATTATCAAAGGTTAGTGATTCATTTTATCTCTATTTCTGCTTTTTGTGACTCCTCTCTTTGGCTGGAAAAATGGCTGTGTTTTTCTGCGACTTGGCTCTGACCTAACATAATCGTTTGGTGTGCTTTCGTCGTAAAGCCTTTTTGAAATCGGACACTGTGGCTGGATTTACAACAAGTGTATCTTTAAAATGGTGTAAAATACTTGTATGTTTGAGGAATTTTAATTGTGGGATTTCTGTTGTTTTGAATTTGGCGCCCTGCAGTTTCACTGGCTGTTGACGAGGTGAGACGCTACTGTCCCACATACCCTAGAGAGGTATTTTTAACATCATCCACATAAGAGTCACAGCAAAATCTTTTGTATGATCTCTTATACACTATTTTAGGCCCAGCTGTTGGAACTTTGGCTTTTCTGGATATAGCCACTATATTGTGATCACTGCATTAAATGGGTACGGATATAGCTTTAGAACATGATGTGATGTGGACTTAAGGAACTTGACGCTCTCAACCTGATCCACTACAGCCCCATGGATGAGAATGGGAACCTGCTCCACTACAGCCCCGTCGATGAGAATGGGGGCATGCTCAGCCCTCCTTTTCCTGTAGTCCACGATCATCTCCTTTGTCTTGATCACGTTGAGGTGATCAGGTCTACCACTGTTGTGTCGTCTGCAAACTTAATGATGGTGTTGGAGTTGGGCTTGGCCATGCAGTCATGGGTGAACAGGGAGTACAGGAGGGGACTGAGCATGCACCCCTTAGGGGCCCCTGTGTTGAGGATCAGCATGGCAGATGTGTTGTTACCTACCCTTAGCACCTGGGTGCAGCCCGTCAGGAAGTCCAGGATCCAGTTGCAGAGGGAGGAGATTAGTCCCAGGGTCCTTAGCTTAGTGATGAGCTTTGATGGCACTATGGTGTTGAACGCTGAACTGTAGTGAATGAATAGCATTCTCACATAGGTGTTCCATTTGTCCAGGGGGGAATGGGCAGTGTGCAGTAAAATAGAGATTGCGTCATCTGTGGATCTGTTGGGGCGGTATGCAAATTGGAGTGGGTCTATGGTTTCTTGGAAAATTGTTGTTGTGAGCCATGACCAGCCTTTCAAAGCACTTCATGGCTGCAGACGTGAGTGCTACGGGTTGGTAGTCATTTACTCACATCAGCTATGGAGAGCGTAACCACACAGTTGTCCGGAACAGCTGGTGCTCTCATACATGCTTCAGTGTTTCTTGCCTCGATGCACGCATGGAAGTAATTTAGCTTGTCTGGTAGGCTCAGGTCACTGGGCAGCTTGCGGCTGTGCTTCCCTTTGTAGTCCGTAATAGTTTGCAAGCCCTGCCAGCTGTATGTTATCTATGTTGTCGTTCAACCACAACTCAGTGAAGCATAAGATATTGCAGTTTTTAATGTCCCGTTGGTAGGATAGTCTTGATTGGCACTCCGATCTACCTCCCCTATATCTCCCTCACTTCTTTTTGCGAATGACGGGGATTTGGGCCTTGTCGGTGTCTGAAGTAAATCCTTTGCGTCCAACTATTTAAAAAACAAATCTTTGTCCAGTACGAGGTGAGTAATAGCTGTTCTGATAACCAGAAGCTCTTTTCGGTCATAAGATACGGTGGCAGAATCGTTATGTAAAAAACAAGTTACAAATAATGCGAAAAAACACACACAATAGCACAATTGGTTAGGAGCCCGTAAAATGTCGGCCATCTCCTCCGGCGCCATTATTTGTTATCCAAATACTGACTGTTAGCACTTGGTGGTCTATAGCAGCTTCCCACAAGGATGGGCTTTAGGTGAGGCAGATTAACCTGTAGCCATATTACTTCAACAGTATTTAACATGAGATCCTCTCTAATCTTTAAAGGAATGTGGTTCTGAATATAAACACCTCCACCATTGGCATTTCTGTATTTTCTGTAAATGTTATAGCCTTGTATTGCTACCACTGTATCATCAAAAGTATTGTCTAAGTGAGTTTAAGAGAAAGTCAGAGTATGAATGTCATCTGTTACTAGGAAGTTATTAATTTCATAAACCTTGTTTCTTCAGCTACATGTTAACGTGGGGTATTTTGAGCACTTTTCTGGGATGCTTGCTTGTTTTCATTGCTTTGCTGGGAAGCTTAGCAGAAATATATATTCTCATGTTATGTATGTTGGTGCAGGGTGAGCTGCACACATTGGACTTCCTACTAGGTCACACCGCCTCAGTGCTAACAACATAAATCTGGTTCATAGGCACATGATTACTGCATACAATAGCTATAGGATCAGCAGAGGCATTCAGGGCAGTTAGAGGGACATAAATTAGTTTACTTACATTGTGTCTACCAATGCACCTTGTATAATGTACATTTTCTAAAGCATTATGATGACTCAGCGACTCAATGGTAAAAAATAACTGAGCTGTGAGGTTTTGGTCATGAGTGACCTGAACCACCTGCCAGAGGTGAATTCTTGGAGGAGGTGTTGATCTTTCCTGCACACATCCTTGCACTGGTTTTGTGCAGGACCTCAATGGAGGGCAGGTGGCAGCCGATGACCCTCTCTGCAGACCGGACAATGCGTTACAGTTTGCCCTTGCAGCGGGCAGACGCAGACCCAAACCAGATGGTGATGGAATCAAATCAAATCAAATTTATTTATATAGCCCTTCTTACATCAGCTGATATCTCAAAGTGCTGTACAGAAACCCAGCCTAAAACCCCAAACAGCAAGCAATGCAGGTGTAGAAGCACGGGTAGGCTAGGAAAAACTCCCTAGAAAGGCATAAACCTAGGAGAAACACTAGAGAGGGACCAGGTCAATGACGGTGGCCAGGTCCTACTTCTGTGGTTGTGCCGGGTGGAGATTATAGTACAGACAGTGGCCAAGATGTCAAATGTCATAAATGACCCAGCATGGCAAATAATAATAATCACCACGTGGTTGTCGAGGGTTGCAACAAGGTCAGCACCTCAGGAGTAATATGTCAGTTGGCTTTATAGCTCGATCATTAAAGAGTATCTCTACCGGCTTTTCACTGCTGTCCTCTAGAGAGTTTGAAACAGAGGTCGGGACAGGTAGCACGTCGGTGAACAGGTCATGGTTCCATAGCCGCAGGCCAGAACAGTTGAAAATGGAGCAGGCAGCACGGCCAGGTGGACGGGGACAGCAAGGAGTTTATCATGCAGGTAGTCCTGAGGCATTGGTCTAGGGCTCAGGTACGTCCGAGAGAGAGAAAGAAGAGAAGAAAGAGAGAATTAGAGAGAGCATACTTAATTCACACAGGACGACCGGATAAGACAGGAGAAGTACCCAGATATAACAAGACCTGGACCCTATCCCCGACACATAAATACTGGCAGGCGAATAAATACAGAGGCTGAGACAGGAGGGGTCAGGAGACACTGTGGCCCATTCCGATGAACCCCCCGGACAGGGCCAAAACAGGCAGGATATATCCCCCACGTCACACTTTGCCAAAGCACAGCCCCACAACCACTAGAGGGATATCTTCAACCGACCCAACTTACCATCCTTAGACGGAGAGAGGTGAGGATGGACTGACTCATGATTGATTCGTAAACGGATCAGGATTGACTGGGAGAATATTGAGTTTTTAATCAGCAGCAGCAAGTAGTACATCCGCTGGTGGGGGCCTTCTTGGTGAGCAGCTGTGATGTTGTCTCCCGCTCACCCTTTGAGGTTGTGTGAGAATGATGGTCGCAAGGATTTGAATGATTCAAGCCATGCTAACTGCTCAGCCAATCAAACTCGAGGGGGCAGAGATGAGAGGGGGCGTTTTCTGAAGTCAACCACCAATTTCCCACGTTCCAGGTTATTGCGGCTGCATCATGCCACTAGCCGGTCAACCTCTCCACGGTAACATGGACTTATCGCAGTCCGTGTGATGAGACAGACCAGAGTAGTGTCATCTGAAAACTTGAGTAGTTTAACAGATGTGTTGTTGGAGGGTGGCAGTATTGGTGTACGAGTGAGTAGAGTAAGAGGGAAGAACAAGCATCTTTGTGCGTTTCAGTGGCTGAGGGATAAAGAGTCAGCTTCATGTGTTGCGTCCTGTTGGTTAGGAAGTCAGTGAGATCCACTGACCAGATAGAGCTGGGTACATTCAGCTGGGAGAGTTTGTCTTGTAGGCAGTTCTGGGTACTGCTGATGATGGTACTGCACAGCAGGACATGTGGAGGGTTCCTGGATGGGTAGAAAGGTAGAGGAGAGGAGGAGGCCTGGAGAGGAATGGGGAAGGGAGGCGTGGGGGGTGGGGGGTGGGGTAGATGGTTGAGAGGGGGAAGTGGCAAGGAGGGGTAGGTGGAGGGGGGTATTGTCCTGTTGTTTTGTTTGGCCTTTGTGACTCAAATCTGCAGTAGAACTGGCTTAGTTTATTCAGCAGTGAGGGACTGTCTGCTGTCAGGGAGCTTTAGGTTTGTAGTTGGTGATTTGTTTCAGTCCTTTCCAAACAGACGAGCAGTCGTTTTTGGAGAACTGCTGCTCTAGCCTGTCTTTGTACTGCTGTTTGGCTGACTTAATTCCTGAGTGTAGTTTTTTCTTGGCCTCTCTATAGAGGACTCTGGTCTTGCTCCTGTGGTCTTCCTCCTTGGAAGAGCAGAGGGCCCTAAACTCACCAGTGAACCATGACTTGCTGTATCATAGAAATGTATTTGATGGTTTGCAGTTTTCCTCACATACACTGATGTAGGATGTGATCCTGTCTGTATAGTCGGGTATGTTGGCACTGTTGTCCTTGAATATGTTCCAATCCGTGGTGTCTAGGCAGTCCTTTAACTCCAAAGGCCTTGTCGGTTCATTTCCACACCATATGTTTGACAGGCTTGGTGCTTTTGCGCTGTGTGTGCAAAAGTGGTCGGCGCGATGTAGACTCCGGACAGAAAGACTGAGACAAATTCACGTGGTGAATAAAACATTTTGCAGTGGAGAGCATGATTTAGAAAGAATAGTTGCATAATTTCACAAGCCTTGGTTGACGTAGAAACACACACTACCTCCTTTGGATTTATTGCACTGCTCCGGGACCCCATCACCCCGGTACAGCTGGAAGCCGGCTAGATCCACAGTGTTGTTGGGAATAGAGGCATTTAACCACGACTCTGTAAAACAGAAAGCAGAGGTGAGAGAGAAGTTATTTTTTGTCCTTATCAGAAGTTGTAGCTCATCAGTTTTGTTGGAAAGTGAATGCACATTGGAGATGAAAAGGAGAGGAAAAGTCTGGACAGAGGGTTACAGAGTCCTCGACTTCTGAAACGCCTTCTGAAATGCACTAGAGTCCCGGCTCGCCTCCACCTGTGTCTCCGTCGCACAGTCCCATTGCCTTGGTTTGAAATCTGACTCGTAGTGGGGTAGTCTTCAGTAGTATATTGTTGGAGGATGACAGAATTTCGGGATTGGTAACGTGTCCCTAATATTCAGTAGCTCATTGCAATGAAGGTCTAAGGTAGCCTCAACAGCACTCTGTAGGGGTAGGCAAGAGAATGGTCGTGTACAGGCAAAAGGTAAAAACCAGTTCAGAGTCCAATAGGTACCGAAGGGCAGGCAGATTCAAGGTCAGGGCAGGCAGGATGGTCAGGGCAGGCAGGATGATCAGGCAGGCGGGAAAGTAGTCCAGAGTCAGGCAGTGATCAAAACCGGGAGGACTAGCAAAAGAGAATAGAAAAGGAGTATGGGGAAAAACACGCTGGTTGACTTGACTAAACACACAAGATGAACTAGCACAGAGAGACAGGAAACAGAGGGATAAATACACTATAGAAAATAAGCGACAGCGGCGTGCACGAGTGTGCCCGAGACCAGACCTCCTCTCACTCCTGCGTTCCTTAGGCGTCCATTGATTTTAATGGTTAGAGCGATAAGGGAGTCGAGGTCCACAGGGAATTCCCGAGCAGCTAGCTCATCCTTTACCACCTCAGATAATCTTGCAGAAAAGTATCAAAAAAGAGACTCTGGATTCCAGGCACTCTCGGCAGCCAACGTGCGAAAATCAACCCGTAGTCTGCCACACTACTAGTGTTTTGACGTAAGTCAAGCAGTTTACTGGCCGCCTTTCTCCCGGATACCGGAGACTCAAGTACCTTTCTCATCTCTGCCATAAATTCCTCCAGTGACACAAATGTCAGATTGTTGGTCCCAAACTGCCGTAGCCCAGGAGAGCGCCCTCCCGACATTAGCGTAATAATATACGCTATCTTCGATCAATCTGAAGGAAACGAAGATGCTGTAGCTCAAAAATAAGCAAGCACCAAGAAAGAAAACCCCGCCAGGTACCAGGATTCCCCGAATATCGCTCCAGAAGAGGTAAGCGGGGTTCTCTGGGAGCCGGATAGGCTGTACAAACTCACCACAGATAGGGAAAAAATTACTGGGTGATTGGGTTTTTTCAGAGGTGGCAGGCAGCCTCTGAGCTAACTCCCTGATTTGCTCCATAAATAGCCTTTAACCCATGTCGTGGCGTCCGTCAAGGAACTGAACCCTTCCAAAAGGCCCTGTAGCAAGCTCCTGATGTCTCCCAATGTGGCTCTGAGTCTGTCATGGCCAGTTCGTACTATCATGACACAAGGCGAGACCCAGATGCAGACCAGGAGGCAGATGGTTGGAGTCTTACAATGTTAATTCATCTAAAAAGGGAGTAGCAGACCCCGATCGGAGACCATGTCTACCGGGAGTCCATGGATCCGGAAGACATGCTGCACCATAAGCTGGGCCGTCTCCTTGGCAGAAGGTAGTTTGGGATGAAAGAGGGATGAAATGGGCGGCCTTGGAGTAGCGATCGACTACCGTCAGAATGACAGTGTTGCCATCAGATGGAGGGAGCCCAGTGACAAAGTCCAGAGATATATGAGACCAGGCTGTGCATGCGGCAATGAAGGCAGAGACATCAGGAATCATTGTGGGCCACCAGAAACATTGTCGGAGGAAGGCTAGTGTATGACAGGACCCTGGATGACAGGTCAGCCTGGAGGAATGAGCCCATTCCAGGATCCAGGACCGGACTGGGATAGGAACAAACAGCCAGTTAGCTGGGCCCCCTTCAGGCCCAGGCTGGGAGCGTTGCGCTTCGCGAACCAGGTTCTCAATACCCCAATCCACAGTGGCAGCAAGGCATGAGGTAGGGAGAAGGGTTTTGGAGGTTGAGGGTGTGGCAGAGGAACTGTATAGGCCGGAGAGTGCGTCAGGCTTCACATTTTTTGACTTTGGGCAGTAGGAGATGGTGAAGTTAAATCTGGTAAACAAGAGCGCCCAACGGGCCTGCCTGGAGTTGAGGCACTTGGCTGTATGGAGATATTCCAAGTTTTTATGGTCGGTCCAGACCAAGAATGGCTGTTCTTCTCCTTCCAGCCAGTGCCTCCACTCTTCCAATGCCATCTTAACCGCTAGGAGTTCTCGGTTGCCTACATCGTAGTTCCTCTCTGCAGGATTGAGAGAATGGGACAGGAAGGCACAGTGATGAAGATTTTGGTCCTGGGCAGATTGCTGGGACAGGATGGCCCCCACTCCATCATCCGAAGCATCAACTTCCACCACATATTGACGCGAGGGGTCCGGATGGATGAGGATGGGTGCTGTTGTGAACCGATGCTTTAGGTCCACAAAGGCTTTGTCGACAACTGGAGACCATTTGAACGGTACCTTGGGAGAGGTGAGTGCTGAGAGGGGTCCGCCAGGGTGCTGTAATCCTGAACCAAGAAACCGTTGCAACTGCACCCTGGACGTTGGTTGAGGCCAATCCACCACTGCTTTCACCTTTCCACTATCCATCTGAACATTGCCCTCAGCAATGACATATCCCAGAAAGGTAATAGTAGAGCGGTGGACCTCACTCTTCTCGGCTTTCACGAACAATTGGTTTTCCAGGAGGCGCTGAAGGACCTGTTTGACATTATGTACATTTTCTTGGGCAGATCGGTAAAAAACCCGGTCTGCCCAAGAAAGGTAAACGAACACAAAATGGTTTAGCATGTCCCAGAGCACATTGTTTACCAAAGCCTGGAAAACAGCAGGGTCATTGGTGACTCATAATGTCCACTGGCTGTGTTGAAGGCTGTCTTCCACTCATCCCCCTCGCATATCCGAACCAGGTGGTAGGCATTCCGAAGGTCCAACTTGGAAAACATGGTGGCCCCCTGGAGAGGTTCAAATGCCGAGGAGAGGAGAGGTAGGGGGTAACGATGTTTTAACAGTAATGTTGTTAATTCCCCGGTAGTCAATGCATGGATGCAAGGTATTGTCCCTCTTTTCCACAAAGACAAACCCTGCGCCGGCAGGAGATGCAGAAGGACGGACGGCCCCAGTGGCGAGACTCCTCTATGTACTCCTCCATGGCTTTGGTCTCTGGTCCAGACAGAGAATACAACCGACCCCGAAGTCGTGTAGTGCCTGGGAGAAGATCAATGGCACAATCATGAGGACGGTGCAGGGGAAGGGATGTAGCACGTGCCTTACTGAACACTTCCAGGAGGTCATGAGGTCATCCACAGTCTTGCTAACATCCTGAGGAAGACGACTTGGGGAAGGCTATGCTGCTCGAAGGCAGTGGGAATGGCAAAATGGGCTCCAACCCAGGATGGAGCGTGTGGTCCAGCCAATCACAGGATTGTGTTTTTTTAGCTAGGAAAATCCCAAAACAACCGGAACATGGGGAGATGCAATGAGGAGGAACTGTATGGTCTCACTGTGGTTACCAGAAACCCGTAATTGAACGGGCACAGTACTATGGGTGACTTCCCCTACAGAGCGGCCGCCATGTGCCCCAGCATCCATGGGAACAGAGAGAGGTTGAGTGGGAATACCAAGCTCCGGAGCTATCGTGGCGTCCATAAAACTTTCATCCGCCCCAGAGTCAATGAGCACTCGGAGAGACTTAGATTGGTCTCCCCACAGCACAAGCACAAAAAATGGTGTGCGGGTGATGGGAATTAGGGAACTCCCAGTCTGACTCTATAAAATGTCCTTCCCCTCCACAGTACAGACAACAGTTACTTTTCATTCTCTGTGAGCGTTCCCCAACTGATAACCTAGCTTTTCCCAACTCCATAGGCTCAGGAGTATCCAACTCACTCGTTGTAGATTCACGAGAGTGCTCGAGTGGCTTCGAATCCTCTCGGAGAAGCTGCCTTCGGAAACGAGCCATAGCGGGTGCACGAGTGTGCCCGAGACCAGACCTCCTCTCACTCCTGCGTTCCCTTAGGCGTCCATTGATTTTAATGGTTAGAGCGATAAGGGAGTCGAGGTCCACAGGGAATTCCCGAGCAGCTAGCTCATCCTTTACCACCTCAGATAATCTGTGCAGAAAAGTATCAAAAAGAGACTCTGGATTCCAGGCACTCTCGGCAGCCAACGTGCGAAAATCAACCGCGTAGTCTGCCACACTACTAGTGTTTTGACGTAAGTCAAGCAGTTTACTGGCCGCCTTTCTCCCGGATACCGGAGACTCAAGTACCTTTCTCATCTCTGCCATAAATTCCTCCAGATGACCACAAATGTCAGATTGTTGGTCCCAAACTGCCGTAGCCCAGGAGAGCGCCCTTCCCGACATTAGGGTAATAATATACGCTATCTTCGATCAATCTGAAGGAAACGAAGATGGCTGTAGCTCAAAAATAAGCAAGCACCAAGAAAGAAAACCCCGCCAGGTACCAGGATTCCCCGAATATCGCTCCAGAAGAGGTAAGCGGGGTTCTCTGGGAGCCGGGATAGGCTGTACAAACTCACCACAGATAGGGAAAAAATTACTGGGTGATTGGGTTTTTTCAGAGGTGGCAGGCAGCCTCTGAGCTAACTCCCTGATTTGCTCCATAATAGCCTTTAACCCATGGTCGTGGCGTTCCGTCAAGGAACTGAACCCTTCCAAAAGGCCCTGTAGCAACTCCTGATGTCTCCCAATGGTGGCTCTGAGTCTGTCATGGCCAGTTCGTACTATCATGACACAAGGCGAGACCCAGATGCAGACACAGGAGGCAGATGGTTGGAGTCTTACAATGTTAATTCATCTAAAAAGGGGTAGGCAAGAGAATGGTTGTGTACAGGCAAAAGGTCAAAACCAGTTCAGAGTCCAATAGGTACCGAAGGGCAGGCAGATTCAAGGTCAGGGCAGGCAGGATGATCAGGTAGAGTCAGGCAGTGGTCAAAACGGGGAGGACTAGCAAATGAGAATAGAAAAGGAGTACGGGGAAAAACACGCTAGTTGACTTGACTAGACATACAAGATGAACTGGCACAGAGAGACAGGAAACACGGGGATAAATACACTGGAGAAAATAAGCGACACCTGGAGGGGGTGGAGAGAATCACAGGGACAGGTGAAACAGATCAGGGCGTGACACTGGGTACATTGACTTCAATACAAAACCTAGGGAGCTCATGGTTCTCATCCCCCTTCCATAGACTTACACAGTAAGTATGCCAACTTTCGGAGGACGTCCTCCAACCTATCAGAGCTCTTGCAGCATGAACTGACGTTTTGTCCACCCAATCAAAGGATCAGAGAATGAATCTAGTACTGAAAGCATAAGCTACAGCTAGCTAGCATTGCAGTGCATTAAATGTGGTGAGTAGTTGACTCAAAGGGAGAGAAAGACAATAGTGCAATAGTGAAAAGCTGTCATCAAGGCAAAGGGTGGCTACTTTGAAGAATCTCAAATATAAAATATATTTTGGTTACTACATGAAATCATATGTGTTTTATCATAGTTTTGATGTCTTCACTATTATTCTACAATGTAGAAAATAGTAAGAATAAATTAAAACCCTTGAATGAGTAGGTGTCCAAACTTTTGACTGGTACTGTAGATCTGAGAAGGAATTACAACGAGTAAAGTGATCATGCTGTTTGTATGTGGCTGCTAATAAAGTGAACTTTGTTTGCGTGTGATCAGGGGTGTATTCATTCTGACGATTCCTTAAACGGAAGCAAACGGAACAAAACGGGGATAAAGATACCTGAATTTGTCCAATAGAAACTCTTGATTGCAATTGTTGAACTAATGATTACACCGGGGTTCCCAAACTCGGTCCTCGGGACCCCAAGGAGTGCAAATTTTGGGTTTTGCCCTAGCACTACAAAGCTGATTCAAATAATTAACTAATCATCATAAACCAAAACATGCACCCCCTTGGGGTCCTGAGGACCGAGTTTGGGAAATGATGGATTACACCCTAGATCAGCTATATGCAGGCAAGAGTGTGCAAGGCGGTATTGACTGTGTCACTGTCTGTCACCTTGATTAAATATTTTTTTATCTCAAACTTGCTCCTACTTTGTAAACTTTCATTCATAGGCTAGGTTGTAGCAACTTCATGATGGGTATAGGGAAAATTCGAGTATCATGTAGTAGCCTAAACCTATCGATGTTACATTGAGCTGGGTGAATGGAATATGAATGACAGTCATCCAATGTGCTGTAATAGAAATAAGGCCATGCTCATACAATTGTTTTATCGTCATCTTAAACCGCAACGACTGCCACTGGTCTTGGGCCATTTGTCATGTGGTTGGAGGTGACAGAGAGCACATCAATTAGGGCCGAGCCTACACCTACTCTGTAAGTTAAATTTACGTGCTAAAAAGTAATAGAAACAAATTGAGAAAAATCTTCTAAATATATTTGTTTCTCCTGTCTTGAGTGTGGGTCTATAAATTCGATCTTTTTGACTTTCAGTCAGTGAATCAGGCCATCTCCATGGTAACCAGAGTCTCTTTCTGCTGTACATGCCGCCAAAACTACTGTAAAACTGATGGGCTCTATGCAACACCCTTAAGCAATTCCCTTAGGTAAGGGAACATTATTCCTTAAGGTAAACCCTTAAGATGTGTTATGCAACCGGGCCCTCAACTCCCACACCAGTCTGTGATCCACAATGTCAAAACCAAGTGGGAATTCACTAAGAGGCATTTCTAGGAGAAATCGAGGATAAATAGGAAAATTGACAAAAATGGCAGTTCATTAAAGGAGTTGAATTCTATTTCTATGGGTCTGTCACCTTTGGATTGAATTAGGAAAGAGGAGATAACATTCTCTAAGAGCCAACCCATTATGAAGGCAGTGCTGCCAAATCAAAACATTTGGTAATGGAGTGTACGCTCCAGTGTTCATCATTGTTATCTCATACACACTATTTTAATGGTTACATTTCTCAATCACACAAAATGTGTTGCAAATGGAAACAATTATCTAAATCCAAACAAATGATCTAAATCCAAACCATGGTCATATTATTCACTGAGTGTACAAAACATCCTCTTTCCATGATAAGGACCGACCAGGTGAATCCAGGTGAAAGCTATGATCCCTTATTGATGTCACTTGTTAAATCCACTTCAATCAGTGTAGATGAAGGGGAGGACAGACACAGGTTAAAGAAGGATTTTTAAGCCTTGAGACAATTGAGACATGGATCAAATAAATAAAAAATGTATCGGTCACATACACATATTTAGCAGATGTTATTGCAGGTGTAGCGAAATGCTTGAGTGTGAATGGGCAAGACAAAATATTTAAGTGCCTTTAACCGTCGTATGGTGTAGCACCGGTTTGAGTGTGTCAAGAACTGCAACGCTGCTGGGTTTTTCACGCTCAACAGTTTCCTGTGCGTATCAAGAATGGTCACCACCCAAAGGACAGCCAGCCAACTAGCCACAACTGTGGGAAGCATTGGAGTCAACTTGGGCCAGCATCCCTGTGTAATGCTTTCGACACCTTGTAGAGTCCATGCCCCAACAAATTGAGTATGTTCTGAGTGCAAAAGGGGATGCAACTCATATTAGGAAGGTGTTCCTAATGTTTTGTACTCTCAGTGCATATTCCAACAAAGAGAGACTGTTCACACTGCCCACCCTATTAGTGTGACTTTCGCATGGTGGCAGTTTTGAAGCTCAGAGCCACAACCCATCATAACCTTTTTGTCAAAGTTGTGTGTCGCATAAACTGTCCTAATTAATTTTTTACCCTGAACCCTTGGCCGTCTACCAACTGTCACAGCAGTTGGGAGGGTGAGTATGTTTTTGAGTGCATATTTGTGTGTGTGTGTGTGTTTGTCTTTTTGTGTCTTTGTGTGTGTTTGCGCACATCCTGCATGTGTGTCTGTGTGTGTTAAGACCCCTGTGGGGATCGTCATCCCTTGCTGTCCGTTTCTCTCTGGCAGATCGCAGCAAGGAGCCTGGGGCTTCAGCTCTGAGCGTTCATTCCACTGGACTGCCTGGACCACTGCCTGGGCCAAACACCATCCCCCTAACCAAACACACACACACAGAGACACAAATAAAACAATACATTATCTATTTAAGCTGTGTCTCTGTTTAAACTGAAGCCTTGTGCACAAAGCAAGGCACTTTCCCTTAACTTTAAACATCACAGTGTGAAATATTCTCTGCTAACCGTTTCAATCAAATCAAACACACATGCACACATTTTTTAAAGAAGTGAGTTGTTTATATGTTTTATAAGTAACAAAGTACATTTTATAAGTGGACGTTGTGTGAGAGAGCTTTTCATCAAGGCTAGTCTTTCCAGTCAGACTTGCAGCTGAGGTAGCAAGTGCAACACTTCTAGTAGAGTATGGCTCATGATCAAGCTAGATCAAGGTTACTACAGCTTAGTCCTTGGAAAAGGTAATAGAAAGACAGTTTGTTCTTCTCAAGAGTTGGGAGAATTCGCTTTATATTAATAAACCAAAACTAAAGAGATTCACAATCAATGTATTTAATGTAAGGTCACGATGTGCCTGTGTCTAAAAACCTTTCAAAAATAATTTCTTGTTATGCCATTTCCATACATTCACATCTTATTCTTAAGAGCTCAAGTCTGCTCAAACTGATTGTCAAGCTTTCAAAAATATTTTTTTAGTGGGAATCAAATCAAATTGCATTTGTCAGATGCTTCGTAAACAGTGAAATGCTTACTTATGGGCCCTTCCCAACAATGCAGAAAGAAAAATAGAAAAATAATAGAAAGATAATAGCACAAGGAATAAATACACATTGAGTAATAATAACTTGGCTATATACACTGGGTACCAGTACAGAGTCAATGTGGAGGGGTACGAGGTAATTGAGGTAGATATGTACATATAGGTAGAGGTGAAGTGACTAGACAGTAGGATAGATAATAAGCAGTAGCAGCAGCATATGACATGAGTCAGAAGAGTTAGTGCAAAGCGTGGTTAATGCAGATAGTCCGAGTAGCTACGTATTTGGTTAACTATTTAGCAGTCTTATGGTTTGGGGGTAGAATCTGTTAAGGGTACTGTTGGTTCCAGACTTGGTACATCGGTATCGCTTGCTGTGCGGTAGCAGAGAGAACAGTCTATGACTTGGGTGGCTGGAATCTTTGACACTTTTTAGGGCCTTCGTCTGACACCGCCTGGTATAGAAGTCCTGGTTGGCAGGAAGCTCTCTCCCAGTGCTGTACTGGGCCATACGCATTACCCCCTGTAGCGCTTTGCAGTCAGATGCCAAGCAGTTGCCATACCAAGCGGTGATGCAGCCAGTCAAAATGCTCTCAATTGTTAGGATCTGACTGCCCATTTCAAATCTTTTCAGAATCCTGAGGGGGAAGATGCATTGTCGTGTCGTGCCTTCTTCACGACTATGTTGGTGTGTGTGGACTATGTTAATTCCTTAGTGATGTGGACACCGAGGAACTTGAAGCTCTCAACCCGTTCCACTAGAGCCCCGTCGATGTGGATGGGAGCGTGCTCGGCCCTCCGTTTCCTGTAGTCCACGATCAGCTTCTTTGTCTTGCTGACATTGAGGGAAAAGGTTATTGTCCTGGCACCACACACCACACAGTGCCAGGTCACTGACCTCCTCCCTATAGGCTGTCTCATCATTATCAGTGGTCAGGCCTACCACCGTTGTGTCGTCAGTAAACTTAATGATGGTGTTGGAGTCATGCGCGGTCACACAGTCATGGGTGAACAGGGAGTACAGGGGGGCACTAAGCACGCACCCATGAGGGGCCCCCATGTTGATGGTCAGCGAGGCGGATGTGTTGTTGCCTACCTCACCAACTGGGAGTGGCCCGTCAGGAAGTCCAGGATCCAGTTGCAGAGGAAGGTGTTCAGTCACAGGGTCCTGAGCTTAGTGATGAGCTTGGAGGGCATTATGGTGTTGAGCGCTGAGCTGTAGTCAATTAACAACATTCTCACATAGGTTTTCCTCTTATCCAGGTGGGAAAGGGCAGTGTGGAGTGCATAAGCGACTGCGTCATTTGTGGATCTGTTGGTGCGGTATAAGAATTGGAATGAGTCCAGGGTGTCTGGGATGATGGTGTTGATGTGAGCCATGACCAGATGGTCATTTAGACAGGTCACTTTCTTGGGCACTATGGAGGTCTGCTTGAAACATATAGGTACTACAGACTGGGTCAGGGAGAGGTTGATCAGCGCATGCTCTGAGTACGCGTCCTGGTAATCCATCTGACCCCGCAGCCTTGTGAATGTTAACCTGTTTAAAGGTCTTACTCACATCGGCTACGGAGAGCGAGATCACACAGTCATCTGGATGCTCTCATGCATGGTTCAGTGTTGTGTGCTTCGAAGCGAGCTTAGAAGCTCGTCTGATAGGCTAAATGGCCTCATACATTTATATAAATTTGTATCATAGTTGGCCAGTGGCTAGATACTGTTTGAAATTGCTCTATAATGCAGCTACTCCTGTCTGGTGAGTTGAGCACCTTAAGTGTGTTGAATCCTTTGTGATGTTCTCACTCACACCTCCTGTTGGTTCCCTGTGACCGGCCAGGCGTTAAAGGTTATCTCGCCTCCCAGCTTGAACTCCGAGCTTCCTGCCGCTCTGCGATTCAGCAGAAAGTGATGGCGTGAACACCGCTTGTTGGGGAGTCAAAGTTGCTTGTGTGCGCTATCTGGGAAACTTATTAATCTCTTATGTGCTCAGGAACACCACGTGACAGCCTGGGAAATCTGGAGCCTCAGCAGATTTTTCTCAGCAGAGTGTGACATTTGTCACACTCAGGGAGGAGGTTTGCTCGGGGGGAAGCTGCCTGTGTACCAAATGCAACACAAGTTCCACTGATGATAAATGAATACATTTTAGAGTACCAAAATGATAGGTGTTACATTAAGAGGAACTCACTGATTTAATCTTAGTTTCCATGTTGACTGATGAAAATCTGATGAAACAGATACTTTCCAGATGAACATTTTATACAAAATAGAGCATGCAGTTGAATAAAGAAAATACTCTTCTTATCCCTCAGCCAAACGTTGTCTTGTTATTGCCCTTTGTCTTGATGGTACAGGGCTCACGAGTGGCACTGTGGTCTAAGGCACTGCATCTCAGTGCTAGAGGCGTCACTACAGACACCCTGGTTCAAATCCAGACTGTATCACAATCGGCCGTGGTTGGGAGTCCCATTAGGGCGGCGCACAATTGGCCCGGCGTCGTCCGGGTTTGGCCGGTGTAGGCCGTCATTGTAAATGAGAATTTGTTCCTAACTGACTTGCCTAGTTAAATAAAGGTTCAATTAAAAATATATATCTAGGCCCATAGATGGGAATTGAAGATGAGGAGTGGAGAGTGGGACAGTAGGGAAGCACATCTCAAACAGGATTTATCCACTACAGGCAGTGGCTCTGTATCTGTCTTTGAAGTTCCCTTAACTGGGTCATTCCACCTATTCAGTGCCTTTTGAGAAGTGTAACTTGATCAGAACAAACTTTTGATTTCACCAAATTATTTCATTCTGTCATAAAGTGCACATGTTCAACTTAATACAAAGCATGTTTTCCCATCTATAAAAAAATGATATAGTAAGTGCCTATTAAGTGCCAAATAAAGTAAAAGGGTTGACTGTGATAGGGTTGACCGTAACAGGGTTGACCGTAACGGGATTGACGATTTCATCTTAAATCATCCATCAATCCCCTTGTGACAGAGGGAATGGAAGATTCTTCCACTTCATGTGCCTCTTGTCCCAGCAACCAAACAGCCCACTACACAGTGCTTTTGGCCAGGCTGCCATGAAGCTTCATTGGAGGGAGTGTCAGAGGACAGGTCTGTGTACATCTACCCGCATTGTTTACACTGTTGTATAGCAGACCCCACCGGGTGTGTGTGTGCGGGTGTGTGTGTAGGTGCACGTGCATGCATGTGCACAGTATTACATTCATATACACTATACGTTGGTGAGCCTCTGTACAATATTTTCTTTGTACGTATGTGTATGTTTTGTTTATTTGGATCCCCATTAGCTTTTGCAGAAGCCTCAGCAACTCTTCTTGGGGTCCACGTCATTTGTCATCTGTGTATTAGTGAGTGTGTGCCAAGTGTGGAAAGGTGTGACAATCTAAAGATCCATACTGTATGCAACTGTGTCAGCAGCAGCTGTGAGCATGTTTCTGTGGATGTACAGTGCATTCGGAAAGTATTCAGACCCCTTGACCTTTTCCACATTTTGTTACGTTACAGCTTTATTCTAAAATGTATCAAATATTTTTTTCTCATCAATCTACACACAATGCCCCATAATGACAAAGTGAAAGTGTTTGCAAATGTATTTTAAAAAAACAACAGAAATACCTTATTTACATAAGTATTCAGATCCTTTGCTATGAGACTCGAAATTGATTTTAGGTGCATCCTGTTTGCAATGATCATCCTTGAGATGTTTCCACAACTTGATTGGAGTCCACCTGTGGTAAATTCAATTGATTGGACATGATTTGGAAAGGCACACACCTGTCTATAGGAGGTCCCACAGTTGACAGTGCATGTCAGAGCAAAAACCAAGCCATCAGGGTGAAGGAATTGTACGTAGAGTTCCGAGTCAGGATTGTGTCGAGGCACATATCTGGGGAAGTATACCAAAAAATGTCTGCAGCATTGAAGGTCCCCAAGAACACAGTGGCCTCCATCATTCTTAAATGTAAGAAGTTTGGAACCACCAAGACTCTTCCTAGAGCTGGCTGCCCGGCCAAACTGAGCAATCGGGGGAGAAGGGCCTTGGTCAGGGAGGTGACCAAGAACCCAATGGTCACTCTGACAGAGTTCCAGAGTTCCTCTGTGGAGATGGGAGAACCTTCCAGAAGGACAACCATCTCTGCAGCACTCCACCAATCAGACTTTTATGGTAGAGTGGCCAGATGGAAGCCACTCCTCATTAAAAGGCATATGACAGCCCACTTGGACTTTGCCGAAAGGCACCTAAAGGACACGCAGACCATGAGAAACAAGATTCTCTGGTCTGATGAAACCCAGATTGAACTCTTTGGCCTGAATGCCAAGCATCACATCTGGAGGAAACCTGGCACTATCCCTACGGTGAAGCATGTTAGTGGCAGCATCATGCTGTGGGATTTTTTTTCAGCAGCAGGGACTGGGAGACTAGTCAGGATCAAGTGAAAGATGAACTGAGCAAAGTACTGACCTTCATGTCTTAAAGTAATTATGGACTGTAATTTTTCTTTGATAATTTGAGCTGTTCTTGCAATAATATGGACTTGGTCTTTTACCAAATAGGGCTATCTTCTGTATACCACCCCTACCTTGTCACAACACAACTGGTTGGCTCAAATGCATTAACAAGGAAAGAAATTCCACAAATGAACTTTTAACAAGGCACACCTGTTAATTGAAATGCATTCCAGGTGACTACCTCATGAAGCTGGTTGAAAGAATGCCAAGCGTGTGCAAAGCTGTCATCAAGGCAAAAGGTGGCTACTTTGAAGAATCTGAAATATAAAATATTATTATATATATTTTGGTTACAACATGATTCCATATGTGTTATTTCATAGTTTTGGTACCTGCATTGTTATTCTGCAATGTAGAAAATAGAAAAATATAAAGAAAAACTCTGGAATGAGTAGGTGTGTCCAAACTTTTGCTTTTCTTTAATTAATGGTCTTCTCTTCTTTACTGAACTCTCCCAACTCACTCATACGCGCAAGCACACACACACACACACACAGACACAAACAAACACACACACCACCGATCATTATCCTAAAATACATTCTAGGAACTGTGCAGTGTGCATTAACCAATTAACCTCTTGACTCCTTCTCAGCAGGGTACCAGCTAGACAGCCAATCAGCCAGCTCTGAAACACAACAAACTGCTCTCCACACAATTTTGGTCTGTGTGTGTGTCTCGTTCTGATTATTTAAAAACACCGGAGTACCTACTCACAATAAAGTGCTCCAAAGCACTGATGGATGTGTGTTTGGAGGACAGAATGTTCTAGAACACTAGCTACTGACTGAGCCATATTACTGTGGCAAAAACACACACACGATCATGATTGACAGCTCCTCTAGAGAGACAACTAAATACACTTTTAACACTACCGTGGCTCGACTCCACCTCACAAAAAAATAGATCCTTATAAAAGCAGACTCAATAAACCTTTGAATGAATCTTTACATGGCAGTGGTTTTTAGAGGCAGGGCGTAAAGCAGGGTCCCATACATCCACTTGATTCAGTCAAGCTCACAGATTAACCCTGCAGATAGAGACTCATAGCAATTCTCTACTAGAAACTCTGCATACTGTAGAAGCCTACTTACTTCCCCTCAGGATGTTTATCCATTGATGTTTACTCAGCTGTGTATGAGGAGGGGACATAGCTCTCTGGAGTTAACAGTTATCTGCTGAGATGGCCTCTGTGCCCGGCAGAGCTCTCCCAGCATGGTGAGCGTCGCTATTGTAGGTGCACAGCAGAACCAGTCAGCCGATACGTAGGCGATGTAAAAATATTGGGGTTGGAAGTCAGCTTGTGCTATACATGTATTTATGGTTGACTATATCAACAAGGTGAAGGGTGCCACTGGAGGAAAGCTGGGGCAGCACAGCAGGAAACATAAAAGCTGCCATTGAGGAATAGCTGGGACTGTCTGTGCATAGGTAGACTATTCACTTTAATTGGATGAAATTACCAGATATACTGTGCAGTTGAAGTCAGAAGTTTACATACACCTTAGCCAAATACATTTAAACTCAGTTTTTAACAATTCCTGACATTTAATCAGAGTAAAAATTCCCTGTCTTTGGTCAGTTAGGGTCACCACTTTATTTTAAGAATGTGAAATGTCAGAATAATAGTAGAGAGAATGATTTATTTCAGCTTTTATTTCTTTCATCACATTGCCAGTGGGTCAGAAGTTTACATACACTCAATTAGTATTTGGTAGCATTGCCTTTAAATTGTTTAACTTGGGTCAAACGTTACGGGTAGCCTTCCACAAGCTTCCTACAATTTGTAGGTGAATTTTGGCCCATTCCTCCTGACAGAGCTGGTGTAACTGAGTCAGGTTTGTAGGCCTCCTTGCTCGCACACGCTTTCAGTTCTGCCCACACATTTTCTATAGGATGGAGGTCAGGGCTTTGTGATCGCCACTCCAATACCTTGACTTTGTTGTCCTTAAGCCATTTTTCCACAACTTTGGAAGTATGCTTGGGGTCATTGTCCATTTGGAAGACCCATTTGCGACCAAGCTTTAACTTCCTGACCGATGTCTTGAGATGTTGCTTCAATATATCCACATAATTTTCCTCCCTCATGATGCCATCTATTTTGTGAAGTGCACCAGTCCCTCCTGCAGCAAAGCACCCCCACAACACCCCCGTGCTTCACGGTTGGGATGGTGTTCTTCGGATTGCAAGCCTCCCCCTTTTTCCTCCAAACATAACGATGGTCATTATGGCCAAACAGTTCTATTTTTGTTTCATCAGACCAGATGACATTTCTCCAAAAATAACGATTTTTGTCCCTATGTGCAGTGGCTTTTTATGGTGGTTTTGGAGCAGTGGCATCTTCCTTGCTGAGCGGCCTTTCAGGTTATGTCGATATAGGCCTCGTTTTACTGTGGATATACATACTTTTGTACCTGTTTCCTCCAGCATCTTCACAAGGTTCTTTGCTGTTGTTCTGGGATTGATTTGCACTTTTCTCACCGAAGTACGTTCATCTCTAGGAGACAGAACGCGTCTCCTTCCTGCGCGGTATGACGGCTACGTGGTCCCATGGTGTTTGTACTTGCGTACTATTGTTTGTACAGATGAACGTGGTACCTTCAGGCATTTGGAAATTGGAGGTCTACAATTTTCTTTCTGAGGTCTTGGCTGATTTCTTTTGATTTTCCCATGATGTCAAGCAAAGATGCACTGAGTTTGAAGGTAGGCCTTGAAATACATCCACAAGTACACCTCCAATTGACTCAAATGATGTCAATTGGCTTTAGAAGCTTCTGACAGGCAATGACATCATTTTCTGGAATTGTCCAAGCTGTTTAAAGGCACAGTCAACTTAGTGTATGTAAACTTCTGACCCACTGGAATTGTGATACAGTGAATTATAAATGAAATAATCTGTCTGTGAACAATTGTTGGAAAAATTACTTGTGTCATGCACAAAGTAGATGTCCTAACCGACTTGCTAAAACTATAGTTTGTTAAAACTTCTCTAGGATAGGGGGCAGCAAATTCACTATTGGATAAATAGCGTGCCCAATTTCAACTTCCTTCTACTCATCCCCAGAATATAAGATATGCATATTATTAGTAGGTTTGGATAGAAAACACTCTGAAGTTTCTAAAACTGTTTGAATCATGTCTGTAAGTATAACAGAACTTATGTAGCAGGCAAAACCCCGAGGACTAACCATTAATATATATATTTTTTAAGTCACTGTCTGTTCAATGAGTTTTCATTGGAATACTGGATTTCTAATCACCCTGTTTTCAGTTCCTACCGCTTCCACTGGATGTCACCACTCTTTGGAAATAGGTTGAGGTTATTCCTTTGTGCAATGAAGAAGTGAGGCCACCTGGAAACAGTGTAACGTCATGTGTACTGTTTGAGAGTTGCGCAAGACTAGAAAAGTAGCGTTAGTTTGTTGATCTCCTGTATTGAAAACAAATAGACCCGTCTTCAATTTGATCGATTATTAATGTTTACAAATACCTTAAGTTGTATTATAAAAGTAGTTTGAAATGTTTTGGCAAAGTTTAGAGGTAATTTTTGAGATATTTTGTAGTGACTTTGCGCAAATTGGAAGCTGTTTTTTTCTGGATCAACCGCGCCAAATAAATGGACAATTTGGATATATATGGACGGAATTAATCGAACAAAAGGACCATTTGTGATGTTTATGGGACATATTTGAGTGCCAACAAAAGAATCTCGTCAAAGGTAAGGCAGGATTTATATTTTATTTCTGCGTTTTGTGTCGTGCCTGCAGGGTTGAAATATGCTACACTCTCTTTGTTTACTGTTGTGCTATCATCAGATAATAGCATCTTATGCTTTCGCCGAAAAGCCTTTTTGAAATCTGACATGGTGGCTGGATTCACAACGAGTGTAGCTTTAATTTGGTATCTTACATGTGTGATTTAATGAAAGTTTGATTTTATATCATTTTTTTAAATTTGGCGCTCTACATTTTCCCTGGCTATTGGCCAAGTGTGACGGTAGCGTCCCACATATCCTAGAGAAGTTATTAACAATAAATTTGTGGAGTGGTTGAAAAACGAGTTTTAATGACTTCAACCTAAGTGTATGTAAACTTCGGACTTCAACTGTATCTGCTTTTCTTCACAGTTGGTGATATCGTATACGATTCTATCCACTAATAAAGAGTATAAGACAGAAATGGAATGCTATGTATCTTTATCAGTTCAAATCTAATTTGTATGTAGCTATATAAAGTTAATACCATTATTCACTGTAAATACAACAGATTGGTGGAAGGGACTGACAGGGAATAGCCCAGTCCCCTTACTGTTTTCCACCTTACTCAAGCCTCATTTGGGCTCACTCTGGGGGGAATCATGGCTTTATTACTGCCTTGGAGATTTTAGAGAAAATTGTATGTATCTGACAGAGAGTTTTCCTGCCATCCAAACACATTCTTTATCTAGTGTTGAAATCCACATGCCCGACATTCACCAGGGGAGGACTAATACAATTGGCTGAAAAAGAGCTTGTTTTTAACAGGGTTTTAGTATGCGCTTCTTTAAATATGGAGATATTTTCTACTCCATCTATGAATAAGCCAGCAGGAGGTGGGGGTAACAGGGGTTATTTTACTCTTTTTTTCTCACCTGCTTTTTTCCCAGTGTTGAAAGATGTTTTTTTTTACTTAGCATGTCATGGCACTTGGCCAGTTTTCCTCCAACCATAGAAGACAAGGTTCAAGTTGCCAGTTATAGTCTCTCCCAGAGACATACCGTACAGAAGATTCTACCCAACAGTGTTACTCACCATCTGATTGGATTGTTGAGACCCCCATGCAGTTTTACGTTCCTCTTTATGCTGTGTTGTTTTTATTGCCTGAGTACTAGAGGGTGAATACACTATAGTTGATTCATCAATGAATAGCCAATCTAACTGCTCTATTGTTCATTGTTTTTTAAACGATTTTTGCAATTACTCTTCATTTACATTTACATTTACATTTAAGTCATTTAGCAGACGCTCTTATCCAGAGCGACTTACAAATTGGTGCATTCACCTTATGATATCCAGTGGAACACCACTTTACAATATGTGCATCTAACTCTTTTAAGGGGGGGGGGGGGTTAGAAGGATTACTTTATCCTATCCTAGGTATTCCTTAAAGGGTGGGGTTTCAGGTGTCTCCGGAAGGTGGTGATTGACTCCGCTGACCTGGCGTCGTGAGGGAGTTTGTTCCACCATTGGGGTGCCAGAGCAGCGAACAGTTTTGACTGGGCTGAGCGGGAACTGTACTTCCTCAGAGGTAGGGAGGCGAGCAGGCCAGAGGTGGATGAACGCAGTGCCCTTGTTTGGGTGTAGGGCCTGATCAGAGCCTGAAGGTACGGAGGTGCCGTTCCCCTCACAGCTCCGTAGGCAAGCACCATGGTCTTGTAGCGGATGCGGCTTCAACTGGAGCCAGTGGAGAGAGCGGAGGAGCGGGGTGACGTGAGAGAACTTGGGAAAGTGAACACCAGACGGGCTGCGGCGTTCTGGATGAGTTGTAGGGGTTTATGGCACAGGCAGGGAGCCCAGCCAACAGCGAGTTGCAGTAATCCAGACGGGAGATGACAAGTGCCTGGATTAGGACCTGCGCCGCTTCCTGCGTGAGGCAGGGTCGTACTCTGCGAATGTTGTAGAGCATGAACCTACAGAAGACGGGTCACCGCCTTGATGTTGTTGAGAACGACAGGGTGTTGTCCAGGATCACGCCAAGGTTCTTAGCACACTCTGGGAGGAGGACACAATGGAGTTGTCAACCGTGATGGCGAGATCATGGAACGGGCAGTCCTTCCCGGGAGGAAGAGCAGCTCCGTCTTGCCGAGGTTCAGCTTGAGGTGGTGATCCGTCATCCACATGCTAATGTCCTGCCAGACATGCAGAGATGCGATTCACCACCTGGTTATCAGAGGGGGGAAAGGAGAAGTTAATTGTGTGTCGTCTGCATAGCAATGATAGGAGAGACACTGTGAGGATATGACAGAGCCAAGTGACTTGGTGTATAGCGAGAATAGGAGAGGGCCTAGAACAGAGCCCTGGGGACACCAGTGGTGAGAGCACGTGGTGCGGAGACAGATTCTCGCCACGCCACCTGGTAGGAGCGACCTGTCAGGTAGGACGCAATCCAAGCGTGGGCCGCGTCTTCAAATAGTTATCACAAACATAATGCATCTACCAACATACAGGTAACTGCTAAAATAATAGAAACACTCAAGTAAATGAGGGAAATAAAGTATATTGAAAGCAGGTGTGGTTCTGAGTTAATTAAGCAATTACATCCCATCATGCTTAAGGTCATGTATACAAATACTGTGCAGGCCATTATTTTGGCCATTATTTTGGCTACCATGGCTATGTGCCCATCCACAGGGCACGAGTGGTCACTAAATGGTTTGATGAGCTGTAAACCATATACAATGGCCATCTCAGTCACCAGAACCCAATTGAACATTTATTGGAGATTCTGGCATGGTGCCTGAGACAGAGTTTTCCACCACCATCAAACACCACCAATATAAGAATTTCTCATGGAAGAATGGTGTCACATCCCTCCATAGACTTCCAGACAGTTGTAGAATCTATGCCAAGGTGCATTGAAGTTGTTCTGGTCGAGGTGGCCCAACGCCCTACTAACACACTTTATGTTGGTGTTTCTTTTATTTTGGATGTTACTTTTTGCATCGACATACAGGTATCCTGACCCCAGCTAACATCATGCATTATTTTGGTCATATCCTAATCTGTATAGTGGTTTGATACATTTAAAAAAGAATGGCTGAACCTTTGACACAATTCACTCTCTGCATTATCTGCAATGCCCTCTGAGGTTAACTCAACCAAAAGTGGTGTCTTTTTCCCTCCTAGTAACAGGCTTTATACGTCTTAAGTGGAAAGAATACTCCCCTCCTTCATATATATGCTTCCTTAACTCTCTCTCACCTCTCCCACCCTTCTCTCTCTCTCTCTCTCTCGTCTCTCTCTCTCTCTCTCTCTCTCTCTCCGTCTCTCTCTCTCTCTCTCTCTCTTCTCTTTCTCTCTCCTCCTGTCTTCTCTCCTTGTCTCTCTCTTCTCTCTCACTGTCTCTCTCTCTCTCTCTGCCTCCATGTCTCTCATCCCATGCTATCATGCTATCGCCTCTGAAGGTGATAGATACTGAGAGTCATGGCAGTGTCTGGGAGTGGGATGAGAGTGGTGGAGAGGAGTAGAGCGTCTCTGTCGGCCTTTCAAATATTAATCAAACTTAGCAGGAGGAGGGAGAAGATGGAAAGGAGTCCACTGGGAATATCACATCATAGCTCAGAGGAGACGGTGAGAGGGGAGGGATGGAGGAGCAATTAAAGGAAAGAAACACTTATTGTGTGGGAGATTAATTTGAATTTTCAAAACTCACCCACTGGGCACACACTGGTTGAATCAATGTTGTTTCCTCATCACTTCAATGAAATAGACATCTGCCCAGTGGGCAGGCTCGCGAATGAAAGGATGTGGGTTTGTGATGGAAAGCTGAAAAGAGGATCCATCACAAGGATATAATGCAAACAATGGCGCTGCCTACCACACAGCTAATGATTGTAGCAATGAGTCAAGTTATTCTGACAGCCTAAATGAATTTGAGGATTTAACTGAATTGCAGAGCATCAAGGCATGTAGTGCGGGATCTCCCCTGCAAATCATCTAAAGTGGAAAAATACAAGTCAACAGCTCCTGCTCTATTTATTCTCTTTCTCCTTTGTTGTCAATTATGTCTGAGGTCCTGCTTTCCCTTTATCCATGAACTGGTCATTAGACAACTCTTGCAGGCCTGTCTGGCTCAAGGTACTATCTGACAGGAAAGCCATTGGAAGTGGCTGGTATGGGATGATCCATTCATTACCAGATGTAATACTCTAGCTGTGACCTGTGACAGCAGACGTGTGTTAAACTAAACATGCTAATTTACTATGATTTCTGTACAGGGTTTTGTACAATTATAGACAGTTGAATGTACTGTATGGTGTTTCATGATGTTGACATATGAAAAACACAGTAGGTTGTTGACATCTTTATACACCACTTTAAAAAGCAGACTGTACTGTGAAAAGGTATTCATTTGGAGGAAAACATTTTAGCTATTCTCTACGCCATGTCCACATATTTTTTTGTAGTATCAAAATGATGTGTGACTTGCTGGTGACAGTTTATGGATCTCTCTTTTTACTGCCAGAACACAAATTAAGGGGAACACTTACTGTGTGGCAGGCTTTTATATTGCCATCTTCCCTGTGGAGGCCTGTGGTTCACTTCAGTTCACTTGTTCCCGACAGTTGTTGTTTTTGTGACAAAATTTGTCAAATAACTATTGAGCCTCTATGCTTTTCAGCCATCATTAACACACTCAGCTTGACACACACCACACACTGAGACACACACACAACACACACACACACACACACACACACACACACACACACACACACACACACACACAACACCACACACACACACACACACACAACACACACACACACACACACACCACAACCCACACACATATACACATACACACACTCATTAAATCCCCTAGCCTTGGTATTTGAAGTCCTCCCTCTGGGAAGACCTTCAGTTTAAGTTTGTCATTAGTTTGGTGAGTCAGCAGCTGTTGTCCAAACACCCACAGTCGATAACAGGACAGTGTACTGCCAGTATTCTGACATGGCGGATTGCGTCTACAAGAGCCTTTGAGCTGCAATCTATCTCCCTCACAGAAGTCAGTCAGCACTCAACAGTCGAGAGCCTCCCTGTTTTACTGTTCTTGGTTTGCCCTTCAGTTTGGGCGGGAAAGACAGATGGAACCTAGAACAGGAGAGACAGGTCTCAGGTTGGCAAGACTGATCTGAACTATGGCATTAATGCATTTGAATAGGCATACTCCTTTAATGAGCACAATTAACAATGCATAAATCTGTTAACTCTCCTGCCTGTTGCCTGTGTTTTTAAGTTTTCATTATATCTTAACTAAAGTTCAACAAAGTCCGCTTATCTATAAAGTTGGCTGTCTTGGGAGTTTCCAGATTTTCCAGATTATTTAGAACGCCTGCTGCATCAACAAGCAAATGACAACATTAGCACTCTCTGGAAAAAAGATTATGCTTGCCGACCGTCGACCGGTCACTGCTGCCTGACACTTGGCTGCTACTACCATTTAAATCGCAATCTCTTTGCCGGCGCTTCGGCTGTTTAATAGAGCAGCATAATAGCTCTGAAACGTTCCCTCATAAAACAATAGAATGCTAATGGATTCATTTCCCCCTGCAGAGGCATCCTTTAACAGCTGGGGTGTATCTCCTCCAACAGCCAGGAATGTGGATTAGTGATTTAGGACTTGTTCTAGAGTCTGCCTCGCCTGTAAGGAAGGAAATGCACATTGATGTATATGATTAACCACAGGAGAGTGCTAAGTGCTTTTCAATGGTGGGAAACGCACTATGAATGATAGGCACAGATTGACTACAGGGCACTCCAAAGATTATAGACCGCAAACTTTAAGATCTTTAGGGTGGGTAAAGAGGATTGATTTCTCTGTAAAGTAGTCATTTTAATGAATTGCCAACAAAGGCAGCAGAAAGTAAAAGGAAAGATGAACCCAACAACCCTAGAGGAAAACTATTGGCCTAAAAACTTTACATATTCACAAAGGAACTGGAACTTTCCTTCACTTTTCTTCTTTTCTGACACTTCTGTCAGTGTGGCCTGGCATCTTATAGAGTCAACAGTGTATTATGAGTCACTGTCAGATCATGTAGGCCAACTGTAATGTGGCATAGATAGCAACGTGCACAAAGACACAAACTGCACGCCGCACACAAATTCAATCATTCATTCAGGAACATGCATTACATTGTAATGCATAAAAATCAAATTCCAAACTTCAGAAAATACATGTTCATTCATTAATGTATTCATAAGGAACAGGCACTAGCTGACATCACACACTCATTCATTGGTTCATTTATTCATAAAGAGCATCTAGCACTCTGACCTTACAGTCATTCTTTCATGTGTTCAGAAAGAACATGCACTCATTGAGGTTAGATGTAAAGGCTAACATAGAACTAACATATGGTTAGTAACTTCCCCATATGCCATTAGGCTCTGCAGAGTAGACACACGTCTATAACGATGCCAGTCAAAGTTCAGCGGAATGGATGAAGGGAGGGATAGAGGGGGGGATAGCATGAAGGAGGAAGGAGTGGGGTAGTGTTGATGATGTATAAAGAGAGTGTAAAGGAAGTAGGGAAATGTGTGAGTAAGAGATGGGTGGATGGGTAGAAGCAGGGTTGAAGCAGAGTAGAAGCATGTTACAGAAGGCATAGAAAATATGGAAGTAGAGTGTGAGGTAGGAGAGTCTTTTTACTCTAACATTGGTTGAGATTAGAAGCCTATTTTCTTGTCTAGGCAATGATGACAAAAACATCCTCCAGAATACTCACATACTCCATTCAGTGTGTCTGAAAAAATCAGTAATGAATTTACCCCACAGTGATTTCCAGTCACTCTACAAGCCTATAGCTGTGTAGCAGTCTCTCAGCAGTCTCAAGCAGTGTAGCAGTCTCAAGCTGAACATTGATCCTGTAATTGTCAGCCTGTGTGTGTGTGTGTGTGTGTGTGTGTGTGTGTGTGTGTGTGTTTGTGTGTGTGTGTGTGTGTGTGTGTGTGTGTGTGTGTGTGTGTGTGTGTGTGTGTGTGTGTGTGTGTGTGTGTGTGTGTGTGTGTGTGTGTGTGTGTGTGTACTATCGTGTGGACCAGAATTCCTCACAAGGATAGTAAAACAAGGAAAGTTCTGACAGTGGGGAGGGTTAGAGATACAATTAGGTTTAGGGTAAGGAGTTAGGTTTAGGTTCACGATTAGGGGTTAGGGAATAGGATTGTTTGGTTCCACAAGGATAGTAGAACAAACGTGTGTGTTGATGATAGATGGCAAGGCTGAGCTGTCTAACAGCACTGTCCAAACTCAGTCAACAATCATTGTGTTTGTCAGCCCTCTCTCTATTCACAGTTGTGTCATGTTGCTGCATACGCTGAGCAATGGCCCGCTCCCAGCTTCAGCACAGCACAAGTTACTGTATAGTTAATACAGACAGTGTCATAAATAACAAATGACTTATGACTTACAGTAGACATGAGCATAGTTCCATGCTGTTGTTTATACACTGAACAAAAATTTTAAGCGAACATGTAAAGTGTTGGTCCCGTGTTTCATGAGCTGAAATAGAAAATCACAGAAATGTCCCATTATGCACCAAACGTATTTCTCTCAAAATGTGTTTACATCCCTGTTAGTTAATGATCGGCTATGAAAAAGCCAACTGACATTTACTCTGATTATTATTTGACCATGCTGGTCATTTATGAACATTTGAACATCTTGGCCATGTTCTGTTATAATCTCCACCCGGCACAGCCAGAAGAGGACTGGCCACCCTCATAGCCTGGTTCCTCTCTAGGTTTCTTCCTAGGTTTGGCCTTTCTAGGGAGTTTTTCCTAGCCGCCGTGCTTCTACACCTGCATTGCTTGCTGTTTGGGGTTTTAGGCTGGGTTTCTGTACAGCACTTCGAGATATTAGCTGATGTACAAAGGGCTATATAAATAAACTTGATTTGGTTAGTGAGCAATTTCTCCTTTGCCAAGATAATCCATCCACCTGACAGGTGTGGCATATCAAGAAGCTGATTAAACAGCATGATCATTACACAGGTGCACCTTGTAAAAGCCCACTTTAAAATGTGCAGTTTTGTTCCACAACACAATGCCACAGATGTCTCAAGTTTTGAGGGAGCGTGCAATTGGCATGCTGACTGCAGGAATATCCGCCAGTACTGTTGCCAGAGAATTTGGTGTCCATTTCTCTACCATAAGCTGCCTCCAATGTTGTTTTAGAGAATTTGGCAGTGCGTCCAACCGGCCTCACAACCACAGACCACATGTAACTATGCTAGCCCAGGACCTCCACATCCGGCTTCTTCACCTGCGGGATCGACTGAGGGGAGGGTGGGGGGAGGGGGTGCTGAGGAGTATTTCTGTCTGTAATAAAGCCGTTTTGTAGGGGAAAACTAATTTTGATTGGCTGGGCCTAGCTCCCCACCCATGGCTGCACCCCTGCCCAGTTATGTGAAATCCCTAGATCAGATGATTAGGTAACCCCAAACTCAGGGGAATACCCTCATCACTCCTGGTACTGTGGTGTCTAATGTAGACTAACACTGACCCCCAGTGGCAAGTTACAGTAAGGAACAAACTGGATTTATAGAAACTATAGAGCAGAGCCATACATCTGGATGAATATGGCTCTGCTATTGTGAGGGACGGTTCCAGGATATCTCGTCTTGCTATCTCATCCCTTTCATATTTCTCATCTTTCTCCTCAGGTGTTCACTCGCTATGGGAAGTGTTACACGTTCAACGCAGGAGGCGAGGGCCGCACCCCTCTCATAACTACCAAGGGAGGGATGGGTAACGGGCTGGAGCTCATGCTGGACATTCAGCAGGATGAGTACCTCCCTGTGTGGGGAGAGACAGGTGAGGACAAAAGTGTGTGTATGTGTAAGTGTGGGTGCTTGTGTGTGTGTGTTTAAGTCTAGTTCATTACACAGCGATCATAATCTGCTGCTGAAAAAACGTATGTGTTATGGCTTTACATCCTCTGCAATATCGTGGATTGAGAGCTACCTATCAAACACAACACCTCTCGAACGTAAACCAGGTAGAGTGTAGTATACCTCAAAGCAGCTGCCTTGGTCCTTTCTATTTTTACTAATGACCTACCACTAGCATTAAGTAAAGCCTGTACAGTCTCTGTACACTGAAGACTCAACATTATACACGTCAGCTACCACAGTAAGTGAGATCACTGCAACCCTTAACAAAGAGCTGCATTCAGTTTTAGAATGGGTGGCTAGCAATAAGCTAGTCCAAAATATGTAAAAACCTTAAAACATTGTATTTGAGACAAATCAATCACTAAACCCTGAACCTAATCTAAATCTTGTAATGAATAATGTGGAAAATTAGCAAGTTGTGGAGACTAAACTTGGTCAAAACATATTGATCCAACGGTTGCTAAGATGGGGAGAGGTCTGTCCATGATAAAGCGCTGCTCTGCTTTCTTGACATCACAGTCAAACTAACAAGTCCTACAGGCCCTAGTTTTAATCACACCTAGACTACTGCCCAGTTATATGGTCAAGTGCTGCAAAGAAGGACTTAGAAAATTACAGTTGGCACAGAAAGAGCAGCACAACTGGCCCTTAAATGTACACGGAGGGCTAATATCAAGAACATGCGCATCAATCTCTCCTGGCTCAAAGTAGAGAGATTGACTTCATCACTACTTGTCTTTGTGAGAGGTATTGACGTGTTGAAAGCACTGAAATGTCTGTTCAAACAGCTAACTCACAGCTCAGAAACCCATTTATACCCCACATGACATGCCGCCAGGGGTATCTTCACAGTCCCTAAGGCCTGTGACGCACAGTACTACATAGAGCAAAGACTACATGGAACTCTTTTCCACATCAGGTAACCCAAGCTAGCAGTAAAATATTTAAAACACATCAGGTAACCCAAGCTAGCAGTAAAAGATTTAAAACACAGATAAAACAACACCTCACGACACAACAATACCTCACGACTGTGAAGAGACACACTCACGCATGCACATTCACACACACACACTCACACAAAAACACACACACACTCTGGCACTCACACTACACACACCCACTCATTGTAATATTGTAGTATTGTAATATTGTAAAAAGAAAATATGACGTAAATTTGTAATGATTTAGACCAGGGTTCCCCAACTGGATTTTTATTTGACACAGAGTGGTTTTATTTGGCCCCCCAAGTTTTCTGCGCAAAATTGAAAAGAAACACGTTTTTTTATTGTGTGGAATTTTCAGTGTTGGACATAAAAGACTTAAAAAAAAACAGGAAATCAGCTCCAAGTTATTTTAATTTAAGAAATCTGTTCCCAAGTATTCCCACATGTAATAGAGAGACACGTGATCATATACAAATGTAAGCAAGGTTTGAAATTATTATGTTTTAGTCAAGCATTATATCTGTTTGGGCTTCTTCTGGTCAATTTGCAGTCTACAAATTATTTGCAATTATGTTCCGAGCCCCCGACCATCCGCTCAAGAATCAATTGGCCCGCGGCTTAATCTAGTTGATGATCCCTGATGCAGACTATTGTTTTGTGATGTGTTGTTTTGTTCCTATTTGGACCCCAGGAAGAGTAGTGGCTGCCTTCGCAACATCTAATGGGGATCCTAATAAAATACTAAAATACTAAATACAGCTCACATGTGTGTTGCTCTATCCAACAGACCACTCTATCTGTCTGCTGGAGCCAGTGGGTTCATTAGTTAAATAAGCCATGCATGGATGGTGCAGTGATCCCTGCCACTGTTCCCCTCTCCACAGATGAGACCTCATTTGAAGCTGGGATCAAAGTTCAGATCCACAATCAGGAGGAGCCACCCTTCATCGACCAGCTGGGCTTCGGAGTGGCACCTGGGTTCCAGACCTTTGTCTCCTGCCAGGAACAACGGGTCGGGACATTATATTTATTTGCACAACTTTATTTAAACAAAATACATGTACAATATGCTACTGTAAGCACAACCTGTGTAACTGTTGTAGTACACCTATTCAATTGTAGTTGTACTGTATCTTATACTGTATGTGTAACACTTGTCATGTGTGTCTATTCCAGCTGATATATTTGCCCCCACCCTGGGGGGACTGTAAGGTGACATGGATGGACTCAGAATTCTTTGAAACGTACAGCATCACCGCCTGCCGTATCGACTGTGAGACGCGCTACCTGGTGGAGAACTGTAACTGCCGCATGGTGCACATGCCTGGTAAGTGAACTCTCCCACCCAGCCGTTTACCTAGTCTGGACTATTTAAGTTTTCAAGTTCAACTTAGATTCATTGATTAACAACACTTTATATACAGGAGATGCCCCATACTGCACCCCTGAGCTGTACAAAGAGTGTGCTGATCCAGCTCTTGGTAAGCAATAGATCCAGACTGCTGTGTCTTGGACCATAGCAACTTTATTTTAGTCTCTACATCCCTTACATGTACTAAAAAGAGAAGAAGTGTTAATGCTGCAGTATTGCTCTTTGCCCCCAGACTTCCTGGTGGAGAGAGACAATGATTTTTGTGTGTGTGAGACGCCATGCAACATGACCAGATACAGCAAGGAGCTGTCCTTCGTCAAGATCCCCAGCAAGGCCTCTGCCAAGTATCTGGCCAAAAAATACAACAAGTCAGAGCAGTACATAGCGTGAGTCTAATGTTTCAAAAACCAAATAAAAACTTTACAGCGAGTATGGAGTACATAGTAAGAAATTTGATTGGGGCTTTGGCCCTTCAGTTCCATTACACATATCTAGTGCAACTAAGTAAAGATTTTCCAACCCTGCTTAGCTTCAGAAGCAAGCCAGCAGTGGTATGCAGGGTGGTATGCTGCTGCTTGCTGTTTAGATGTTGAATATGGTATTTTTCTGTAACAGTGACAATATCCTGGTTCTGGACATCTTCTTTGAGGCTCTAAACTATGAGACGATCGAACAGAAGAAAGCCTATGAAGTAGCAGGACTTTTAGGTATTTCACTGATTTTAAAAAACTATTAATTTTCTTTTTAAGGATACTTTGTTGGAAATGTGTATCTTTTGGGAAAGTTTCTTATCTTTGATAATCTTGTCCTTCTCTGTTCTTCCTAGGTGATATTGGTGGTCAGATGGGTCTTTTCATTGGAGCCAGTATCCTTACTATTCTGGAGCTGTTTGACTATATCTATGAGGTAATCTTTTCATTCTCTCTAGTATTCTACAGTGACAGAAAACAACCAGACTTTTCCATTATGCTTTCTGTCTCACTCATTATTGTAATCTCTTGGAAAAGCTGAATTAAACATTTATGCGTTTTACAAATAACTGTCGAAGAGGCAGGCACACTCCAAAATGTCCACCTTTTCTCTTACCAGCCTTTGTCTCAAATTGACAGCTTCACTGACCTTTGTAGTGTGCATCTGTGTTTCATCACAGGTGATAAAGTACAAGCTCTGTAGATGCTCAGAGAAGAAACACAAGCACAGCAACAACAACGACCAGGGAGCTGTTCTGAGCCTGGACGATGTGAAATGTCACGTCAGTAACTTTCACTAACCATTTGCAGCTCTCAGAAAGAGGCAGCCATATTGCTTCATGTCTAAACATCTCAATGAAGGATTTCATGTGCATGAAGCCATGCATGAAGCCATTTTTTGTGCAAAATAAAATGTGTTCTAAATGAACGTGCAGATGTAGGATCTTAATTTGAGCCAGTTTGCTACAGCAGGAAAATAATCCTGCAGCACAGGAAATGTGAATTATTATGGCGATTATAATTAATGTACTTTTTTGTAGAGGACAATCAAATCTGATATTTCAAAGTGTAAATTTAAAACTTCAAAAGCCTTTTTAAACCTCAAATCTACTACAAGTTTTAAATAGCCTGCATTATTAAGATCCTACATCTGTACCTGGTGAGTTTCATGAATGTGTGTGTGGGGGTATATGTCTAGTTTTGCCTCGCACACAGCAGAAAAAAAGACAATCAATTCAATGATCGTTCACATGCATCCCTTTGATTTCGTTGGCTAATGTAAATGGCTTTGCAGCAGAAGAATGGAATACCACATTGAAGATCAAATAGCAAAAACAATATCCAAAACATCTGTTGATATTTTTTCTGAGCAACAACAATAGTTACAATGGATATCAATTGAGGTTGTGATGTTGTGTATCAGCTTGAGAAACATGTCTTCACCCCATCAATTTCCATCAAGTTTTCTCTCATCTATATCTTTGGAAATATATGAATCTTAAAAGTAGCAAGTGTTTACCCACTGGGCAAAAACTTGTTAGAACCAATGTTGTTTGAATGTAATTTGTCATGGTAACCAAATTTCAACATAGACAAACCTTGTTTAAAATATGTTGAGTTTGTACCTTTAAAACAATATCAGATCTTCAGCATTATTTCCACTATCAGAAAAGAAAACTACAGGCTGGGCAGCACCTCCTACTAGGAGAATTGATCTATCTACAGCTACCCTTTGGTCTACCATCCAGGTTTTTAACCAAGCCCAGCCCTGCTTAGCTATGATATTTATCACTCAATATTACCAATGTGCTATCGTTAGAATAATCGTTGAGAGATCCCCACTTAAAAATGAAGTAGATTCACTGTTCATATTAAAGTCATTCCAAAGAGTAGGTTTAACAGAGCAAATGAAATGTGACCATAATTCATCACTCATATATCATCAATGATGCTATTTCAGTTATCAACGTCTATTGTTTCAATTCAACCCAGAATGCAACTAAAAATATATAATACAATAGGCCTAGAGTTTCAAGCTCTGGTTGATTTCAAATTTATGGATATTTAGTGATATTGAATTGTGTTTGGTTGACAATGCAATCAAATATCAACATTTGAAGATGTTCTATATCTTCTGCTTAGATAGTTCCATCTGTGCCACTGACTTAGTCTGTCTTTAATTCTATTTTGTCTACAAATTACTGATTGATGTGTTGGATTCAAATCTCAATCTCAACCTAAAATCTAAGTTAAAGAATAGGACTAAATCAAATCGAACTTTATTTAAAGTGCATTTACACTGAACAAAAATATAAACTAACATGTAAAGTGTTGGTCCCATGTTTTATGTGCAAAAATAAAAGATCCCAGAAATGTTCCATACGTACAAAAAGCTTATTTCTCTCAGATTTTGTGCTCAAATTTGTTCTCATTGATCACTTGCACCATGTACAGTACCAGTCAAAAGTTTGGACACAACTACTCATTCAAGGAATTGTCTTTATTTTCACTATTTTCCACATTGTAGAATAATAGTGAAGACATCAAAACATTTACATTACATTTTAGTCATTTAGCAGACGCTCTTATCCAGAGCGACTTACAGTAGAGTGCATACATTTTTATAACATTTATTTTATTTATTTTTTATACATACTGAGACAAGGATATCCCTACCGGCCAAACCCTCCCTAACCCGGACGACGCTATGCCAATTGTGCGTCGCCCCACGGATCTCCCGGTTGCGGCCGGCTGCGACAGAGCCTGGGCGCGAACCCAGAGACCCTAGACCACTGCGCCACCCGGGAGATTGACACTACCGGTCAAAAGTTTTAGAACACCTACTCATTCAAGGGTTTATCTTTAATTTTACTATTTTCTACATTGTAGAATAATAGTGAAGACATAAAACCTATGAAATAACACATATGGAATCATGTAGTAACCAAAACAGTGTTGAACAAATCAAAATATATTTTATATTTGATTCTTCAAATCGCCACCCTTTGCCTTGTTGGGTTCTGAGAATATGATATATACTTAGTCATGTCACTGAGGGAGAGAGGGTAATTTATAACGTTTACATTATATCAGGGATCCTATTGAAATATTGAGTGCTTAGGGCTTCACCAGAAGATAATGGTAATCTGCAGGAGGAAGGTACAGTTGAAGTCGGAAGTTTACAGACACTTAGGTTGGAGTCATTAAAACTCGTTTTTCAACCACTCCACACATTTCTTGTCAACAAACTATAGTTTTGGCAAGTTAGGACATCTAAAACGAGTCCTATAATCAACATAACCTGAAAGGCCGCTCAGCAAGGAGGAAGCCACTGCTTCAAAACCACCATAAAAAAGCCAGACTACGGTTTGCAACTGCACATGGGGACAAAGATCGTACTTTTTGGAGAAATGTCCTCTGGTCTGATGAAACAAAAATAGAACTGTTTGGTCATAATGACCATCGTTATGTTTGGAGGAAAAAGGGGGAAGCTTGCAAGCCAAAGAACACCATCCCAACCGTGAAGCACGGGGGTGGCAGCATCATGTTGTGGGGGTGCTTTGCTGCAGGAGGGACTGGTGCACCTCACAAAATAGATGGCATCATGAGGGAGGAAAATGATGGATATATTGAAGCAACATCAAGACATCAGTCAAGAAGTTAAAGCTTGGTCGCAAATGGGTCTTCCGAATGGACAATGACCCTAAGCATACATCCAAAGTTGTGGAAAATGGCTTAAGGACAACAAAGTCAAGGTATTGGAGTGGCCATCGCAAAGTCTTGACCTCAATCCTATAGACAATTTGTCGGCAGAACTGAAAAAGCGTGTGCGGGCAAGGAGGCCTGTAAACCTGACTGTTACACAAGCTCTGTCAGGAGGAATGGGCCAAAATTCATCCAACTTATTGTGGCAAGCTTGTGGAAGGCTACCTGAAACATTTGACCAAGTTAAACATTTAAGGCAATGCTACCAAATACTAATTGAGTGTATGTAAACTTCTGACCCACTGGGAATGTGATGAAAGAAATAAAAGCTGAAATAAATCATTCTCTCTACTATTATTCTGACATTTCACATTCTTAAAATAAAGTGGTGATCCTAACTGACCTAAGACAGGCAATTTTTACTCGGATTAAATGTCAGGAATTGTGAAAAACTGAGTTTAAATGTATTTAGTTTAGGTGTATGTAAACTTCCAACTTAATTCCAAGTTTAAATAGTTGAACAGCTATTGTTCAAGAGGGGGACGTGTTGGGTTCTGAGAATATGTAATATCTTATTCATGTCACTGAGGGAGAGAGGGTAATGTATAACATTTACATTATATCAGGATCCTATTTAAATTAATTTGTGTAATTTCTTTTGTTCTTAATGCATTTGAGCCAATCAGTTGTGTTGTGATAAGGTGGTGGTGGTGGGGGGTGTATACAGAAGATAGCCCTATTTTGTAAAAGACCAAGTCCATATTATGGCAAGAACAACTCAAATAAGCAAAGAGAAACAACAGTCCATCATTACTTTAAGACATGAAGGTCAGTCAATCAGGAACATTTCAAGAACTTTGAAAGTGCAGTCGCAAAAACCATCAACATTTACATTTACATTTAAGTCATTTAGCAGACGCTCTTATCCAGAGCGACTTACAAATTGGTGCATTCACCTTATGATATCCAGTGGAACAACCACTTTACAATAGTGCATCTAACTCTTTTAAGGGGGGGGGGGTTAGAAGGATTACTTTATCCTATCCTAGGTATTCCTTAAAGAGGTGGGGTTCAGGTGTCTCCGGAAGGTGTGATTGACTCCGCTGACCTGGCGTCGTGAGGGAGTTTGTTCCACCATTGGGTGCCAGGCAGCGACAAGTTTTGACTGGGCTGAGTGGGAACTGTATCTTCCTCAGAGGTAGGGAGGCGAGCAGGCCAGAGGTGGATGAACGCAGTGCCCTTGTTTGGGTGTAGGGCCTGATCAGAGCCTGAAGGTACGGAGGTGCCGTTCCCCTCACAGCTCCGTAGGCAAGCACCATGGTCTTGTAACGGATGCGAGCTTCAACTGGAAGCCAGTGGAGAGAAGCGGAGGAAGCGGGGTGACGTGAGAGAACTTGGGAAAGTTGAACACCAGACGGGCTGCGGCGTTCTGGATGAGTTGTAGGGGTTTAATGGCACAGGCAGGGAGCCCAGCCAACAGCGAGTTGCAGTAATCCAGACGGAAGATAACAAGTGCCTGGATTAGGACCTGCGCCGCTTGGTGATTGTGGAGACCAAGTCATCTGATGTAGCACTCATCACTCTCCTTCTTGGTCAAATAGTCCTCGCACAGCCTCCAGGCTGTGCGAGGACTATTTGACCAAGAAGGAGAGTGATGAGTGCTACATCAGATGACTTGGTCTCCACAATCACCCGACCTCAACCCAATTGAGATGGTTTGGAATGAGTTAGACCGCAGAGTGAAGGAAAAGCAGCCAATGTGGGAACTCCTTCAAGACTGTTGGAAAAGCATTCCAGGTGACCACCTCATGAAGCTGGTTGAGAGAATGCCAAGCTATCATCAAGGCAAAGGGTGGCTACTTTGAAGAATCTCAAATATAAATATATTTTGATTTGTTTAACACTTTTTTGGTTACTACATGATTCCATATGTGTTATTTCATAGTTTTGATGTCTTCACTATTATTCTAAAATGTAGAAAATAGTAAAAATTAAGAAAAACCCTCAATGAGTAGGTGTGTCCAAACTTTCGACTGGTATTGTACGTTTAATGTATTCTCAACCGCAATCCAGGTAATTTGGTTCTGCTATTCGATGAAGCAAAGTGATAACACATTAATCCGTTGTATAAATAAACAAAATATCTGACATTGTATTACCATTTGAATTTAGCTTTTACATGGTTGAAAGCGCAGTGATAGACATTTGGGTGACAACTAAAACAACATTCAGACATAGTTTTTTACTTTTAGATGGTTGAGAGCATAGTGACACATTGGAAATTCAACAAACTTTTGTCTGTCTTTTTGAATGGGTGAATATAGTATGTAATCTCATGAATCAACATCTCAACCAAATATTACCCCATAATCCATGTTGAAACTACGTGGTTCGTGGTTTGCACAGTAGGCGGTGGTGTAAAAAGTATCAAATTGTCATACTTGAGTAAAAGTTTAAAAGTATTTGTTTTTAAATATACTTAAGTATCAAAGGTAAATGTAATTGCTAAAATATACTTAAGTTTCAAAAGTAAAAGTATAAATCATTAAAATTCCAAACCACACGGCACAATTTTCGTGTATTTTTTAAATTTATGGATAGCCATGGGCACACTTCTACACTCAGACATTATTTACAAACGATGCATTTGTGTTTAGCGAGTCCAGATAAGAGGCATTATGATAACCAGTGCTGTTCTCTAGATAAGTGTGTGAATTGGACCATTTTCCTGTCCCATTTGGGTGTCAGGGAAAATGTATGGAGTAAAAAGTACATTCATTTTTTTAGGAATGTTGTGAAGTAAAAGAAGAAAAAATCTAATATTTTAATAGTAACGTAAAGTACCGATACCTCAGAAAACAACTTAAGTAGTACTTTAAAGTATTTTTGCTTTCGTACTTTACACCGCTCCCAGTGGGTGATGTGGCACTTGGATTCAAAAGGGGGCTTTATAATATGTTGTGCATTTAATATATGAAGCAGATCTGCAGAAGGATACACTTTTATATGCAGGACTGTATGTTGTCTGTTCAATCTCTGCTTTCTCACTGGTTGTCTTTCATGAGTTTGAGTTTAACTTGTCTTTTTCTTGTGTTATACTCCAACTTTTTTTGTCACTAACTATCCATTTCACATTATTCACCCCAGTCTCTCCATGACAATACTCATGCACCACCTCCATACTCTGCCAATATTCTACCTCATCACACAGGGAGGAGCAACCCAGAGGACGTCACCTGCTCAGCCAATCAGAACACAAGGAAGTAAGAAAATTGAGCATTTCAATTTGATTCAAAAGTGGACAGATGTCAGAGTATAAAGCTTGATAATGGGTAATATGTAACACTTCAATAGCACTGAAGTCACACGGGTGCAAGAGTAGTGCTAGCCACGTATAGCCTGCTGGATCATAATGACTGCAATGTCATGAAAGTGGCAATGTTAATCCACGTACAAATTAAAATAGTTATTCTATTGTATTCTAAGAATGTAATTTTACTTGAGCTACATTTAGATATAGCAAGCAGGACTAAGAGATTTTGGCTTTGGGTGTGTGATGGTGGGAAATGTCCTCGCAGTATATTGGAATGTTTGTCCGTGCTACAATTTTGGTCTGTTTGTTTGTATGGTTGTGTTTATGTGCATGCCCTTTTTGAGTGTGTGTGTGTTTTGAGTGTATGTGTGTGTGTAATACTTCAAGAGTACACTTTCTCAAGTTAATGAATTGCAGTCCCGAAATTGGCCCCTTTTGTAATTTACTGCTTCTGTCCAATTGGCCAATTTGACATAATTCAATGAAGTTGATTTTTCATCTTGTATTATAGAATGAAAAACAAGTAATTATTCAATTGAAAAGATTGTTCACCATTTTCTAAGTAATAAAACAGAGAAGTCAACATTTGTATTTTCTTACGTAAGAAGTGTGAAAGTTTTACAGCCAAATGAGTAGATGAGATAGAACTAGATGACGAGAGATGTCGATCCACTTTTTTGACAATAGAAATATGGCCTGACTCCCCAAAGTTAAACAATTGGACCACTGTTACTACAATATATTTTGGTAGGAACCATTGGAGGTAGTTAGGAGCACTTACTGAAACGATCTCTTATCACTCATGCCTCATTTGGCCATGCTAGATGTATTTATCATAGGAAAAGGGGAGTTGTATGATAGTGTGTAACTGTGTAGTGTTATTCTCAAGCACAACAGTACCATGAACATATAAATAAAATACTGCAAAGAAAAACTATGGATAATGTTCTGATCGTGGTTGCATAGTCTTGCCTAATGTTATTGATGTAATTAATGTAGCCATGTGTATGTGATCTTACTTTTGTTTTTCTATAAATACTATGCCTACCAGTTTACATGTTTTCAGATGTTTTATTTATCTAAAAAGCAACAATAAAGTATAATGAAATTTCAATTCAGTGGAATCTTGCTTCATTTTTGGCAAGATCTGAAGACAGACCTTATTTTATTTTTTTCAAGATGGCCCAAACTTCTTACTCTTTCGTATCCATGCCAGCTATACCTTTCCTGTACTACAGAGAAACCGAAGAAACACATACATACAATACCAAAATATTTGTTTACAACATGGGGTAAAGGGAGTTAATAGCCAGAGTCTATGTTAACCTTGTTTGAACAGGCACTTTTCTGTGTAAACAACGACTTAAAACTTCCTCTATTTTACCAAATTGTAAAATCTAAACTGCTGAATCTATTCTTTCATTGGAATGTCTGTGTTCCCTTGTGACCAGTCACCTCCCCAAACAAGGTCCCCTATTGTTTCAATAATGCAATAGTGTCTCACACAAGACTCCCTCCTTCTGCCAGTTAGTGTTGGATATGAGATAATGGTCTGTGAAATTCACATTGAGACAATGAACAAAACCCAAAGCCATCTGAGGACAGCAAAAGAGATTAATTTGACATTTAGATCATTAAAATGTTTTGTTTTGCAAGCCCTGCTAAACGAATCTGTTAACAAAGGCTGTTTTCTCCAAGGTCCATATATCCAGTCATCCAAGGTTGCAAGTCTCAGCTTTGATTTGATCGTTTCTCATTGAGAATAATGAAGAGATTGCGATGTTTGCACCTGTTTTTCTTTTGAAAACATAAAGTATGATTTTTAATTTTCAGAATGATCTCAATAAAAATTTGCCCACATGGAACTTTTGGCCGAGTTATTCAGCGGCCAAAAGTTTCATAGGATTTGGCTGAAAGTAGTGGGCGGGACTGTCTCCCCTCAGACTAACCAATGAAATAAGAACTAGATCTACCAACCCCGCTGTTGCACTGCCTTTACATACAAAGTACCCCTGTGAATATCCAGTACACACTGTAGCCCGGTTTGTAACAGTGTGCCATTTTTGTCAGTCGGCAAAGGTCTTTTCAATGGCAGCTCCCAAGAAAGTCTGCATTATTGGCTCTGGCAATTGGTAAGAAAACGTATTTGTATCGAATACTTTGTGTTTGTGTGTGGGTGTACAGGGTGCTGTTGCTAGAGAGACGCAGCATAGCCTATAGTCAATCATAGCAGAAAGCGTAGTAGCCCATGTGATTTTGCTTGCGACTACAGACTGGAGACCATACTGTATTTATGACAATGTTATGAGACAAAACCTTTGTTATAGGCCTACATCAGGCACGTACTGTATCTCCGATCAAATAGCCCACATTTATGGCTATCAAATAAATATGGGCTTGGATGTGAATATGTTAACAACAAACACCATATCCTTAAAACAGAACAGGTCAGAATAAAATAGACAATATGGAACGAAATTATTCCAGTGAGCAAAAATTACGTTGAAAAGACGTCTGAAACTATTTTCCAGTCGTTGAAGTTAGGTCCATTTTAGGGTCTGAATGAAAGGTGAAAAGACGTATTTTCCGAATGTTGAATTTTTTTATTTTTAGACATTGAAATCGGGTTAATTTTCGGTTCTGAATGATAGTTGAAAATAAGTTTTATTCCGGGATATTGAAAATATGTATTTTACTGACGTTGATTTCAGGTTCATTTTCGGTTCTGAGTGAAAGTTGAAAATACGTTATTTACAGACATTGAAAATACAATGTTTTGGGTGATTGATTCTATGGCCAAATTTCAACCGCACATACATTCTCAATTAAGTAAGCATTAAGATATATCAACATAATTATTTTATATTTATAATGATTTAGTATTTATTATAGGAAAGAGGAGCCAACTGAAGATTGCAACATAGAATACTTATTATTGCTCCCAAAAAGCTTAAAAAATTGTAGTAATAATGTTCAAAGTGTCCAATCTACAGAATAATCCAATAGACCACTTCAACTACAAAAATATTAGGTTACATAAATATTGTTTTCTTGCTATGACTGTGGTATGTTGTTGCTTATCTACCTTATAAGATAAGAGTGTCTTCTGAATGACCAAAATGTACATGTAAAAACAAACTTGCAAAGCATGCTGGGTATTATTCTAATGAGCTCCACCGCCAAACAAGTACACATTTCAAATCAAATCAAATTTTATTTGTCACATACACATGGTTAGCAGATGTTAATGTGAGTGTAGCGAAATGCTTGTGCTTCTAGTTCCGACAATGCAGTAATAACCAACAAGTAATCTAACCTAACAATTCCACAACTACTACCTTATACACACAAGTTAAAGGGATAAAGAATATGTACATAAAGATATAGAATGAGTGATGGTACAGAACGGCATAGGCAAGATGCAGTAGATGGTATAGAGTACAGTCTATACATATGAGATGAGTAATGTAGGGTATGTAAATAAAGTGGCATAGTTTAAAGTGGCTAGTGATACATGTATTACATAAAGATGGCTAGATGCAGTAGATGATATAGAGTACAGTATATACATATACATATGAGATGAGTAATGTAGGGTATTAAACATTATACACTGCTCAAAAAAATAAGGGAACACTAAAATAACACATCCTAGATCTGAATGAATGAAATATTCTTATTAAATACTTTTTCTTTACATAGTTGAATGTGCTGACAACAAAATCACACAAAAATGATCAATGAAAATCAAATTTATCAACCCATGGAGGTCTGGATTTGGAGTCACACTCAAAAAGTGGAAAACCACACTACAGACTGATCCAACTTTGATGTAATGTCCTTAAAACAAGTCAAAATGAGGCTCAGTAGTGTGTGTGGCCTCCACGTGCCTGTATGACCTCCCTACAACGCCTGGGCATGCTCCTGATGAGGTGGCGGATGGTCTCCTGAGGGATCTCCTCCCAGACCTGGACTAAAGCATCCGCCAACTCCTGGACAGTCTGTGGTGCAACGTGGCGTTGGTGGATGGAGCGAGACATGATATCCCAGATGTGCTCAATTGGATTCAGGTCTGGGGAACGGGCGGGCCAGTCCATAGCATCAATGCCTTCCTCTTGCAGGAACTGCTGACACACTCCAGCCACATGAGGTCTAGCATTGTCTTGCATTAGGAGGAACCCAGGGCCAACCGCACCAGCATATGGTCTCACAAGGGTCTGAGGATCTCATCTCGGTACCTAATGGCAGTCAGGCTACCTCTGGCGAGCACATGGAGGGCTGTGCGGCCCCCAAAGAAATGCCACCCCACCCATGACTGACCCACCGCCAAACCGGTCATGCTGGAGGATGTTCAGGCAGCAGAACATTCTCACGGCGTCTCCAGACTCTGTCATGTCTGTCACATGTGCTCAGTGTGAACCTGCTTTCATCTGTGAAGAGCACAGGGTGCCAGTGGCGAATTTGCCAATCTTGGTGTTCTCTGGCAAAGCCAAACGTCCTGCACGGTGTTGGGCTGTAAGCACAACCCCACCTGTGGACGTCGGGCCTCATACCACCCTCATGGAGTTGTTTCTGACCGTTTGAGCAGACACATGCACATTTGTGGCCTGCTGGAGGTCATTTTGCAGGGCTCTGGCAGTGCTCCTCCTGCCTCCTTGCACAAAGGCGGAGGTAGCGTCCTGCTGCTGGGTTGTTGCCCTCCTACGGCCTCCTCCACGTCTCCTGATGTACTGGCCTGTCTCCGGTAGCGCCTCCATGCTCTGGACACTACGCTGACAGACACAGCAACCTTCTGCCACGGTGAAAGCACCGCCAGCATTCAAAAGTGACCAAAACATCAGCCGGAAGCATAGGTACTGAGAAGTGGTCTGTGGTCACCACCTGCAGAACACATCCTTTATTGGGGTGTCTTGCTAATTGCCTATATTTCCACCTGTTGTCTATTCCATTTGCACAACAGCATGTGAAATTATTGTCAATCAGTGTTGCTTCCTAAGTGGACAGTTTGATTTCACACAAGTGTGATTGACTTGGAGTTACATTGGTGTTTAAGTGTTCCCTTATTTTTTGATGTGCCATCCTGGATGAGCTGCACTACCTGAGCCACTTGTGTGGGTTGTAGACTCCGTCTCATGCTACCACTAGAGTGAAAGCACCGCCAGCATTCAAAAGTGACCAAAACATCAGCCAGGAGCATAGGAACTGAGAGTGGTCTGTGGTCCACACCTGCAGAACCACTCCTTTATTGGGGGTGTCTTGCTAATTGCCTATAATTTCTACCTGTTGTCTATTCCATTTGCACAACAGCATGTGAAATGTATTGTCAATCAGTGTTGCTTCCTAGTGGACAGTTTGATTTCACAGAAGTGTGATTGACTTGGAGTTACATTGTGTTGTTTAAGTGTTCCTTTATTTTTTTGAGCCAGTGTATAAGTGGCATTGTTTAAAGTGGCTAGTGATACATTCTTACATAATTTCCATCAATTCCCATTATTAAAGTGGCTGGAGTTGAGTCAGTATGTTGGCAGCGGCACTAAATGTTAGTGGTGGCTGTTTAACAGTCTGATGGCCGAGAGATAGAAGCTGTTTTTCAGTCTCTCGGTCCCTGCTTTGATGCACCTGTACTGACCTCGCCTTCTGGATGATAGCGGGGTGAACAGGCAGTGGTTGGGTGGTTGTTGTCCTTGATGATCTTTATGGCCTTCCTGTGACATCGGGTGGTGTAGGTGTCCTGGAGGGCAGGTAGTTTGCCCCCGGTGATGCGTTGTGCAGACCTCACTACCTCTGGAGAGCCTTACGGTTGTGGGCGGAGCAGTTGCCGTACCAGGCGGTGATACAGCCCGACAGGATGCTCTCGATTGTGCATCTGTAGAAGTTGTGAGTGATTTTGGGACAAGCCGAATTTCTTCAGCCTCCTGAGGTTGAAGAGGCGCTGCTGCGCCTTCTTCACAACGCTGTCTGTGTGGGTGGACCAATTCAGTTTGTCCGTGATGTGTACACCGAGGAACTTAAAACTTTCCACCTTCTCCACTACTGTCCCGTCGATGTGGATAGGGGGGTGCTCCCTCTGCTGTTTCCTGAAGTCCACTCATCTCCTTTGTTTTGTTGACGTTGAGTGTAAGGTTATTTTCCTGACAACACACTCCGAGGGCCCTCACCTCCTCCCTGTAGGCCGTCTTGTCGTTGTTGGTAATCAAGCCTACCACTGTAGTGTCGTCCGCAAACTTGATGATTGAGTTGGAGGCGTGCATGGCCACGCAGTCGTGGGTGAACAGGAGTACAGGAGAGGGCTCAGAACGCACCCTTGTGGGGCCCCAGTGTTGAGGATCAGCGGGGTGGAGATGTTGTTACTACCCTCACCACCCTGGGCGGCCCGTCAGGAAGTCCAGGTCCCAGTTGCACAGGCGGGGTCGAGACCCAGGGTCTCGAGCTTGATGACGAGTTGGAGGGTATATTGTGTTAAATGCTGAGCTGTAGTCGTGAACAGCATTCTACATACAGTGGGGAGAACAAGTATTTGATACACGCCGATTTGCAGGTTTTCCTACTTACAAAGCATGTAGAGTCTGTAATTTTTATCATAGGTACACTTCAACTGTGAGAGACGGAATCTAAAACAAAAATCCTGAAAATCACATTGTATGATTTTTAAGTAATTAATTTGCATTTTATTGCATGACATAAGTATTTGATACATCAGAAAAGCAGAACTTAATATTTGGTACAGAAACCTTTGTTTGCAATTACAGAGATCATACGTTCCTGTAGTTCTTGACCAGGTTTGCACACACTGCAGCAGGGATTTTGGCCCACTCCTCCATACAGACCTTCTCCAGATCCTTCAGGTTTCGGGGCTGTCGCTGGGCAATACGGACTTTCAGCTCCCTCCAAAGATTTTCATTGGGTTCAGGTCTGGAGACTGCTAGGCCACTCCAGGACCTTGAGATGCTTCTTACGGAGCCACTCCTTAGTTGCCCTGGCTGTGTGTTTCGGGTCGTTGTCATGCTGGAAGACCCAGCCACGACCCATCTACAATGCTCTACTGAGGGAAGGAGGTTGTTGGCCAAGATCTCGCGATACATTGCCCCATCCATCCTCCCCTCAATACGGTGCAGTCGTCCTGTCCCTTTGCAGAAAAGTATCCCCAAAGAATGATGTTTCCACCTCCATGCTTCACGGTTGGATGGTGTTCTTGGGGTTGTACTCATCCTTCTTTTTCCTCCAAACACGGCGAGTGGAGTTTAGACCAAAAAGCTCTATTTTTGTCTCATCAGATCACATGACCTTCTCCCATTCCTCCTCTGGATCATCCAGATGGTCATTGGCAAACTTCAGACGGGCCTGGACATGCGCTGGCTTGAGCAGGGGGCCTTGCGTGCGCTGCAGGATTTTAATCCATGACGGCGTAGTGTGTACTAATGGTTTTCTTTGAGACTGTGGTCCCAGTCTCTTCAGGTCATTGACCAGGTCCTGCCGTGTAGTTCTGGGCTGATCCCTCACCTTCCTCATGATCATTGATGCCCCACGAGGTGAGATCTTGCATGGAGCCCCAGACCGAGGGTGATTGACTGTATCATCTGAACTTCTTCCATTTTCGAATAATTGCGCCAACATTGTTGCCTTCTCACCAAGCTGCTTGCCTATTGTCCTGTAGCCCATCCCAGCCTTGTGCAGGTCTACAATTGTATCCCTGATGTCCTTACACAGCTCTCTGGTCTTGGCTATTGTGGAGGGTTGGAGTCTGTTTGATTGAATGTGTGGACAGTGCTTTTATACAGGTAACGAGTTCAAACACAGTGCAGTTAATACAGGTAATGAGTGGAGAACAGGAGGGCTTCTTAAAGAAAAACTAACAGGTCTGTGAGAGCCGGAATTCTTACTGGTTGGTAGTGATCAAATACTTTGTCATGCAATAAAATGCAAATTAATTACTTAAAAATCATACAATGTGATTTTCAGGATTTTTGTTTTAATTCCGTCTCTCACAGTTAGAGTGTACCTATGATAAAAATTACAGACCTCTACATGCTTTGTAAGTAGGAAACCTGCAAAATCGGCAGTGTATCATACTTGTTCTCCCCCCCTGTAGGTATTCCTCTTGTCCAGATGGGTTTAGGGCAGTGTGCAGTGTGGTTGCGATTGCGTCGTCTGTGGACCTATTGGGTCGGTAAGCAAATTGGAGTGGGTCTAGGTGTCAGGTAGGGTGGAGGTGTAGGTCCTTGACTAGTCTCTCAAAGCACTTCATGATGACGGAAGTAGTGCTACGGGGCGGTAGTCGTTTAGCTCAGTTACCTTAGCTTTCTTGGGACAGGAACAATGGTGGCCCTCTTAAGCATGTGGAACAGCAGACTGGGTAAGGATTGATTGAATATGTCCTTAAACACACAGCCAGCTGGTCTGCGCATGCTCTGAGCGCGGCTGGGAATGCCGTCTGGGCCCAGCCTTGCGAGGGTTAACACGTTAATGTTTTACTCACCTCGGCTGCAGTGAAGGAGAGCCCGCAGGTTTTGTTGCGGGCCGTGTCAGTGGCACTGTATTGTCCTCAAGCGAGCAAAAATGTATTTGTCTGTCTGGGAGCAAGACATCCTGGTCCGCGACGGGGCTGGTTTTCTTTTTGTAATCCGTGATTGACTGTAGACCCTGCCACATACCTCTTGTGTCTGAGCTGTTGAATTGCGACTCTACTTTGTCTCTATACTGGCACTTAGCTTGTTTGATTGCCTTGCGGAGGGAATAGCTACACTGTTTGTATTCGGTCATGTTTCCGGTCACCTTGCCCTGGTTAAAATCAGTGGTTCGCGCTTTCAGTTTCACGCGATTTGGGCATAGAAGTGTAGAAGCATAGAAGTATAGAAGTCTATGTTTGGGCCAAATCAGGTCCGGTCCAGACCGGACCAAATCTGAACCAAACATAGACGTCTATGATCTGGACCAAAAATCTACGTCCTTGGATGTTAAAAGGCCGGTCTGGAGAGGACCAAAAAAAGACCTCCAAAAGATGTCGGTGTCTGCCGTGCTTGCACCTGGATTAGACCGACAGCATCATTGCATCAATGCTGTGTCATAAATCTACAGTCAAACTTTTTCCATTATGTAACTCAACATTTTTACTGGATATGTGTGCAACCAAAGTTCAACATTCACCTTATGCTACTGTTTCTGCCAAGTCTATACATACAGTTTGATGCATATGTTTGATATATCCAACGTATGCACCACACAGACCACAGTTATGCACTGCAACTGCCTGTACAACGCAATGCTGCAAGGCAAACACAGCGTTCTATTAGAAATGTATGTGCTTCCAGTGTACCAAAATGCAATGATGCTGTCGGTCTGATCGAGGCACTATGCCTTGTTTACAGTACATCGGGACATATATTTTATTACACCGTACGTCATCTTCATGTAATCTCGTTCCGATACTGGACAGAGAGCATAGGGCAGCCATACTCAACTGGCAGACTGCGATCCAGATCCGGACCCAGAACAGGGTCAATACGGACCGCTTTCAACTTCTGTTGAGAGTTGTAATGGTAGAATGGCTGCACAAGGTTCAATTAATTTGGTAGTGCAATGGCATTTTTCCTCTTGTTATGTCATACACTGACAGACCTTCATAGGGTTTCACAACGCAAGACAAGCTGGAGGAGAGCCACAGTCTTTTGTCAGATATGGCATTTATTTTGGGAGATTGCAAAATATGACCTTTTTATTTGCAATATTGTTTCAGGTGAAAATAAAACTTGTTTCGTTTAGTTGCTTTTTTCTCAACTTGTTTCTCTAACTTTCTAGCAAGTCAAGCTAGCTTACAGAGCAGCTAGCTAGTTAGCAAGCTAAAACCTAGTCTAGGTTGAAGATACTGTAGCTACTGACCACCTAATACTTATCCTCAAAAACAAACATAATTATCATCACAATAAACAAAAACGGAAGGCGACAGTCATATAATATAATATAATTGGCATAACAGCCAATGTGTATTATTTAATATTACGATTAAAATAGTACTCACTTTTAGGAATGGGTAATTGTTTACAACTTACTAGCTGTACCATCACCGAAAACCACATATTTTCATCTTGTTCTGTGGTTTGGTCACTTCCTGTTCTATTAACGGAATCTGGCTGCACTAAAGACGACTCAAAGTTTGGAGAAAAAAAATTCCCGCAGGGAGCAACTGTGATACAACATTGTTGTCGACGGTCCCCATGCATGGAAATGAATGACATCCGGTGGAACGCAAAAGACTGCTCAGTTGTAATATGAATGGGGCATTAGTTGGTAAGCTACTCATGACTGCTGTCCGGAGGTTTCACTCCATATGTTAAATTGTCCTCAGTGATTTCAATTGTAGGCCTATATGTCCATTTTTAAAGAGCTGATCATAGCGAAGAAGAAAATACTTCTGCATTTCCCACTGTGTAAACACATTGATTGTCATTGCAAATAGGCTCCAACTAACTCCTGATGGGTAGCTGATATGCAGATCTTAAATAGCCAAAATTATGTTTTTTATTTTTTTATTTCACCTTTATTTAACCAGGTAGGCTAGTTGAGAACAAGTTCTCATTTACAACTGCAATCTGGCCAAGATAAAACAAAGCAGTTCGACATATACAACAACACAGAGTTACACATGGAATAAACAAACAGTAGGAATAATACAGTAGGAAAAAAAGTATATATACAGTGTGTGCAAATGAGGTAAGATAAGGGAGGTAAGGCAATAAAATAGGCCATAGTGGCGAGGTAATTAGCAATTAAACACTGGAGTGATAGATGTGCAGAAGATAAATGTGCAAGTAGAGATACTGGGGTGCAAAGGAGCAAAATAAATAAATACAGTATGGGGATGAGGTAGTTGGATGGGCTATTTACAGATGGGCTATGTACAGGTGTAATGATCTGTGAGCTGCTCTGACAGCTGGTGCTTAAAGTTAGTGAGGGAGATATGAGTCTCCAGCTTCAGTGATTTTTGCAGTTCGTTTCAGTCATTGGCAGCAGAGAACTGGAAGGAAAGGCGGTCAAAGGAGAAATTGGCTTTGGGGGTGACCAGTGAAATATACCAGCTGGAGCGCGTGCTATGGGTGGGTGCTGCTATGGTGACGGGTGAGCTAAGATAAGGCGGGGCTTTACCAAGCAAAGACTTATAGATGACCTGGAGCAAGTGAGTTTGGCGACGAATATGAAGCGAGGGCCAGCCAATGAGATCATACAGGTCGCAGTGATGGGTAGTATATGGGGCTTTGGTGACAAAATGGATGGCACTGTGATAGACTGCATCCAATTTGCTGAGTAAAGTGTTGGAGGCTATTTTGTAAATGACATCGCCGATGTCAAGGATTGACAGGATAGTCAGTTTTATGAGAGTATGTTTGGCAGCATGAGTGAAGGATGATTTGTTGCGAAATAGGAAGCCGATTCTAGATTTAATTTTGGATTGAAGGTGTTTAATGTGGGTCTGGAAGGAGAGTTTACAGTCTAACCAAACACCTAGTTATTTGTAGTTGTCCACATATTCTAAGTCAGAACCGGCCAGAGTAGTGATGCTGGACGGGCGGGCAGGTGCGGGCAGCGATCGGTTGAAGAGCATGCATTTAGTTTTACTTGCATTTAAGAGCAGTTGGAGGCCACGGAAGGAGAGTTGTATGGCATTGAAGCTTGTCTGAAGGTTAGTTAACACAGTGTCCGAAGAAGGGCCAGAAGTATACAGAATGTTGTCGTCTGCGTCGATGTGGATATGAGAATCACCAGCAGCAAGAGCGACATCATTGATGTATACAGAGAAAAGAGTCGGCCCGAGAATTGTGGCACCCCCATAGAGACTGCCAGAGGTCCGGACAACAGGCCCTCCGATTTGACACACTGAACTCTGTCTGAAAAGTAGTTGGTGAACCAGGCGAGGCAGTTATTTGAGAAACCAAGGCTGTTGAGTCTGCCGATAAGAATGTGGTGATTGGCAGAGTCGAAGCCTTGGCCAGGTCGATGAATACAGCTGCACAGTATTGTCTCTTATCGATGGCGGTTATGATATCGTTTAGGACCTTGAGCGTGGCTGAGGTGCACCCATGGCCAGCTCGGAAACCAGATTGCATTGCGGAGAAGGTACGGTGGGATTCGAAATGGTCGGGTGATCAGATTGTTAACTTGGCTTTCGAAGACCATAGAAAGGCAGGGTAGGATAGATATAGGTCTGTAGCAGTTTGGGTCTAGAGTGTCTCCCCTTTGAAGAGGGGGATGATCGCAGCAGCTTTCCAATCTTTGGGAATCTCAGACGATACGAAAGAGAGGTTGAACAGGCTAATAATAGGGGCTGCAACAATTTCGGGCAGATCGTTTTAGAAAGAGAGGTTCCAGATTGTCTAGCCCGGCTGATTTGTAGGGGTCCAGATTTTGCAACTCTTTCAGAACATCAGCTATCTGGATTTGGGTGAAGGAGAAATGGGGGAGGCTTGGGCAAGTTGCTGTGGGGGGTGCAGGGCTGTTGACCAGGGTAGGGGTGGCCAAGTGGAAAGCATGGCCAGCCGTAGAAAAATGCTTATTGAAATTCTCAATTATTGTGGATTTATCGGTGGTGACAGTGTTTCCTAGCCTCAGTGCAGTGGGCAGCTGGGAGGAGGTGATCTTATTCTCCATGGACTTTACAGTGTCCCAGAACTTTTTGGAGTTTGTGCTGCAGGATGCAAATTTCTGTTTGAAAAAGGTAGCCTTAGCTTTCCTGACTGCCTATTGATTCCTAACTTCCCTGAAAAGTTGCATATCGCGGGGGCTGTTCGATGCTAATGCCGTACGCCACAGGATGTTTTTTGCGCTGGTCAAGGGCAGTCAGGTCTGGAGTGAACCAAGGGCTATATCTGTTCCTGGTTCAACATTGTGAGGAAAGCATTTCCAAAGAATAACCAGGCATCTTCTACTGACGGGATGAGGTCAATATCCTTCCAGGATACCCGGGCCAGGTCGATTAGAAAGGCCTGTTTGCTGAAGTGTTATAGGGAGCATTTGACAGTGATGAGGGGTGATCGTTTGACCACAGACCCATTACAGACGCAAGCAATGAGGCAGTGATCGCTGAGATCCTGGTTGAAAACAGCAGAGGTGTATTTGGAGGGCAGGTTGGTTAGGATGATATCTATGAGGGTGCCTGTGTTTACGGATTTGGGGTTGTACCTGGTAGGTCCATTGATAATTTGTGTGAGATTGAAGGCATCAAGCTTAGATTGTAGGATGGCCAGGGTGTTAAGCATGTCCCAGTTTAGGTCACCTAACAGTACAAGCTCTGAAAATAGATGGGGGGCAATCAATTCACATATGGTGTCCAGGGCACAGCTGGCGGCAGAAGGTGGTCTATAGCAAGCGGCAACGGTGAGAGACTTGTTTCTGGAAAGGTGGATTTTTAAAAGTAGAAGCTCAAGTTGTTTGGGCACAGACCTGGATAGTAAGACAGAACTCTGCAGGCTATCTCTGCAGTAGATTGCAACTCTGCCCCCTTTGGCAGTTCTATCTTGTCGGAAAATGTTATAGTTAGGGATGGAAATGTCAAGGTTTTTGGTGGCCTTCCTAAGCCAGCATTCAGACACGGCTAGGACATCCGGGTTGGAAGAGTGTGCTAAAGCAGTGAATTAAACAAACGTAGGGAGGAGGCTTCTAATGTTAACATGCATGAAACCAAGGCCTTTAAGGTTACAGAAGTCAACAAATGAGAGCGCCTGGGGAATGGGCGTGTAGCTAGGCACTGCAGGGCCTGGATTAACCTCTACATCACCAGAGGAGGAGTAGGATAAGGGTACGGCTAAGGGCTATAAGAACTAGTCATCTAGTACGGACGGAACAAAGAGTAAAAGGAGCAGGTTTCTGGGCGCAGTAGAATAGATTCAATGCATAATGTACAGACAAAGGTATGGTAGGATGTGAATACAGTGGAGATAAACCTAGGCATTGAGTGACGATGAGAGAGGTATTGTCTCTAGAGACATCAATTAAACCAGGAGAGGTCACTGCGTGTGTGGGAGGTGGGACAAGAGGGTTAGCTGAGGCATATTGAGCAGGGCTGGAGGCTCTACAGTTAAATAAGACAATAATCACTAACCAAAACAGCAATGGACAAGGCATATTGATATTAGGGAGAGGCATGCGTAGCCGAGTGATCATAGGGTCCAATGAGTAGCTGGATGGGCTGGAGACACGGCGATTCATACAGCTAGCGGGCCGGGGCTAGCAAGCTAGCAGAAGGGCCTTGGAGGGACTTTGCGACGGAAGAAGTCTATTGTAGCCCCCTCGTGCGGTTACGTCGGCAGACCAGTCGTGATGGATCAGCAGGGGTCCGTGTAGTAAAAGTAAAAACATTAGTTGTTAACTCATCCAAATGTAAATCAAAACTAGACGTTGAACTGACGTCTGTACCCAGTGGGTTACCAGGCCCTATTCTAGTTTTGCAGGGATAGGAGGAGGGCGGACATTTTTTTGTCAAGCCTAGAGGACAGAACGGCCAGGACCAGGCCTGGGAGTGCTACAGCTAGCTAGCGTGCCTAGTTAACTAATTCTAGCAGCATTTTCCATAGAAACAGGTCGCTTGAGCGGTAGCTACATGATGCTGGCCACCTGCCTTGCAGTAAAGCTGCTATTGGATTGTAATGATGCGTACAGCTTGCAACATTTGTAATCTTTCATGTAGCACCACAGGTATTTCTTTGAGTTATGAGATAAATAGCGTTCTTACATTGTTGCATTATGTAATGTTTAACCAGATCTGGCCACTGAATGCAAGGCCATCAAACAAACTGACTTTAGATGGTCAACAATCCAAGTGATCATCAAATCAAATGATCAAGCCTTCAACCATAAAATAGACAGGGAGGGTGCAGCAACTACCATTTGTCTATTTAATAGGATAATTGATGGTCAATCTTGCAAGTTGCAAATTTGCAATAAGATTAAGTTGTTTGTGCTCTGGGCTCCTTTCCAAAAAGTATTTCAGGCATTTGCATTGTTCAATCTAGGGTGCATGTGCACAGTTCAGTTGTTCTTTCTGAAAATCGCAGACAAAATAGAATAATGAGATGACCCTTTTCTAGGTATAGAATTAAATCATGGACGACAAACTTAAAGGCATTATTATATTGCAATTTCTCTACTATACAGGGGCTCTGCTATTGCTAAAATAGTGGGTTCCAATGCTGCGCAGAACTCCAAGTTTGACAACACCGTGACCATGTGGGTGTTTGAAGAGATGGTGGATGGTCGCAAGCTGACAAACATCATTAACACCGACCATGAGAATGTCAAGTACCTCCCTGGACACAAGCTACCCCCCAATGTGGTGAGAAACACATTAAACGCCACCACTATGTGTTGTAATCCTACTTTTTCTTTTACCAGGAATTCCTGTTTTTCTATAATCCTTTATTCACACAATTGAAATTAACCTACCCCTAAACCAATACCCCTTTACCTTGTTTCAATGTTATTCTGATCACATCTTGCCAAATGCTCTGTGCCTGTTTGTTCTGTCACAACTAGGAGGTCATAATGTGATGAGTAATAAACTGCTGTGGGGAATAGGGCCAGAGGTCTGCTGCTGATCCATGTGTGTAAAGGGTCAGCCCTGGCTCATTATTATGTGTTGCAACTGCAGCTGTCCTTGCAGCTCTCAGTACCTCTCACTTCAATCCCCACCATGATAGTATTGTGAATCCCTGCCACCTGGCTTTTGTAGGATGGCTCATTCTGACTTGACTGATTTAGCACAGACCAATCAGTCACTGCATTATATAACACAATTGTAAAATTCAACTTTCTCATGAAATTGTTTTTGGCAGGAAGCCGCATTTTTATACCTTTGATTTAGCTTTGTGCTTTGCTGCACACGCTCTTTAGAAGTGAGAACGGATTAAGTTTACAATGTGCAAGGACTACATGGGACACACAGGCTAAGGCCAGTGCCCTGACTGTCCCCTCTCCTGTCTCTCTCCCAGTTGGCTGTTGCTGAGTTGGTGGACGCTGCCAAGGAAGCAGACATCCTAGTGTTTGTGATCCCCCACCAGTTCATCGGCAGAGTGTGTGACACCATGAAGGGGAAGATAAAGAGCGATGCACTAGGAATGTCACTCATCAAGGTTTGGCTAAGGGCCTCTTTACACTACACTAGTAAACTTTGACAACACACACTAGGTCCAGAAGAGATACTTGTGTAGTCTAAAGAGACAGATCTAGACTAAAATCTCTCTTTACACTGTACCACATACCACCCTCTGAGCGGTATAGTGTAAAGACATAGGCTCTCCCACACCACATGTTCCTGCAAGAATGACCTTAAAACCAGTAGACAGCATTTTTACAGCTCTTTTAGGCAAATAGAAAATGAAAGGTTTCAGCTGTAATGTGTCTTCCGCATTTAACTCAACCTCTCTGAAAATATCTGCACATTTGTGAATCATTGCATTAATCAATTGTGCAATACTATGTGCAATATGGTTTAGATGAGAAGCTCCTGTAGAATTTTAATTGCTATCCTTATTTTGTTTGTCTATATACTATATTTGTCTATATACTATATATATAATATATATAGAGCGCACTACATATACTTTACTAATGTAAATCTATCCTAATACCCATGCTCTCCTCACTGTGAATGGGCTGTGTGTATTTCACAACCTTTTTTACATAAGGGACCGGATTGGCTGGGTTTGGTGCTCCTTTGGGGACCATTGTAATTTAAACTAGCACTTGAGAACTTATGAAATCGGGGCTTGTTAATTTTCTCAATCCTTGAGAAACCTTGTCCTACTCTGTCCTTAGCTTCATCCTTGAGAAACCTTGTCCTTAGCTTGATCCTTGAGAAACCTTGTCCTACTCTGTCCTTAGCTTGATCCTTGAGAAACCTTGTCCTACTCTGTCCTTAGCTTGATCCTTGAGAAACCTTGTCCTACTCTGTCCTTAGCTTGATCCTTGAGAAACCTTGTCCTACTCTGTCCTTAGCTTGATCCTTGAGAAACCTTGTCCTACTCTGTCCTTAGCTTGATCCTTGAGAAACCTTGTCCTACTCTGTCCTTAGCTTGATCCTTGAGAAACCTTGTCCTACTCTGTCCTTAGCTTGATCCTGGGAAGAAACTATCTGACCCCCATTATCATGCTCTGTCAATCATTGACTCCTTAAGCCTCTTGCATTACAAATTAAGGGGTGATTTACGGTACACAGATTACAGTAAAACTAATCCTGGACTAAAAAGCAACCTAAATGGAGAATCTCCATTGAAAACACTTTTTAGTCCAGGGTTAGGCTTTATGCTGCATTCATAACCAAGTGGGAAGGTAGAAATGACCCGTTGTGAAGTCGTAAATACCATTTAGATGCCTTCACGTGCTTCGAACTCGTTTAGAAACGCCCATTGGCTAATGGCCAACAAGCTGCGTCAACCATAAACTAGAAGTACAGCCATCATGCTTGTAAATAAATTATAGTGTTAAAAAAATATTAATATATTGCTTTGTATAAATCATGTTTTGTTGCTGGATTTAATTGACAAAAATGCTGTCGAGAGTATTCCAATAGTAGGTTACGTCAGAGGTCAGCATGTAGAAGAAGTCGGAGTACAGGGATGATACACGAGTTTCCCACTTGTAATTACCAGTTGAAGGGGTGTTCATGTGGATTTTTCCCAGTCGTATATATGGTAAATACCACCTTCCCACTTGGTTATGAATGCAGGGTTAATCTGTGTCCGAGAAACTCCCCCTAAAAATGTTAAAGCAGTAGTTAAGTTTTATTAGTCATATGTACAGTATACACATGGTATGCACTGTCCAACGAAATGCCTACCTGAAGGATTCTTCTCGACAATGCAACAACAATAACAAAAAATTAAATGTAAGAATATGAATAAATGGCTCAGTAGAATAGAATAGACATAAGTATAATAGCTTAAGTATAATACAGAAAGGCACAATTTATAGCACAATGTATTAGGGAAGGGGCGAATTGGGGGGCAAGTGTTTAAATTGTGCAGTATTAGCGATAGTAAATAAGTCATGTTGACGGATTCTGATTGCGTTAATGTGAAGTTATGTAGTTAACTGCTCCACTGTAGTAATATACAGTACCTCTCTTGAATTGCTTTATTGTGCGTTCTGTGTACTGAGTACTCATGTGCTGTGTGTTCTAATCCAGGGTGTGGATGAAGGTCCTGATGGGCTGAAGCTCATCTCTGATGTGATCCAGGAGAAGCTGGGCATCACCATGAGTGTGCTGATGGGGGCCAACATTGCCAACGAGGTCGCCGATGAGAAGTTCTGTGAGACCACTATCGGTTAGACTCATGGGGTGAAGGGGAACATTTACTTTGGAGAGAAAATGAACATTGTGAAAATGAACTTTGTGAAAATGAATTTTGTGGGCTGTGTTATCATTGCATCTTACATACTTTTGAATGGCGTGCTGTCCCTTGTCTTTTTCCCTTTCTGAAAATGTTTGGGTAGATTGTACAGCACAGTGCAAACTGAAAAGTAAGGCATTGATATAAACAGTTTTGAGAGTTGGTCCATTTTGTCAGTGTGTGTGTGTAGACATTCGTAAAGGTATTCAACATAGATGTTAGAAGTTTAATTGTTAGAAACTGAACTGGAGTAGTAAAAGTAAATAGGTTAAACTTGTGCCAGATTTAATCAACCTGCAATAAAACAATCTCTCTGCTCAAGACTGCCACGTCAGCATGGAGGTAAAAGTCTGGCTGTTTACATTACAGAGTGAGCTGGCTTGTTTTACAGTAGTTCTGTACCTATGTTATTGTATGCAGCACTAGTGAACTCTGGCATGTCATTTCTGTACAGTGTATTTCAAACATGACAATGAGCATGTCTCGGGCTAAGTTGTTCCTTACCGTGTGACCTGCCCATGAAAACATTGTGCCCTAGCCTATATGTCTGGGCCCTGGTATGGACCTTAAGTTTTTCTGATTTAAGCCACGTGGTCTTAAACCAGCACTAAGCATGACAATACAATTGTGGTGAAGTATTTGAACGGGCTGGTTGTGAAAGATACAGATGTTAGGATTGAAAAGGTTCTTTTGTCTTTCTCATTCTCCCTCTCTCCCCAGGATGTAAGAATACAGAACATGGGGCTTTGCTGAAGGAACTCATGCAGACCAGTAACTTCCGGGTCACGGTAGTGGAGGAGTCCGATGTGGTTGAAATCTGTGGAGCACTGAAGGTACCCACTCAACCATTAAGAGATTCTGCTTGGCCTCGTCTTACTTAATGTCTCATCATGTTGTCTCGATGTCTGAATCTCAATTCATAATTTCCATGTATACTCTCTCCTTGCCCTTCATCTACTTCTTACTGAAAACATAAAAGGGTAGTGAGAAGAGGGCTAGATGAGAGAAAGTGTGCTGGTAAGAAATAACTGTCCTAATGTGTTGAAGCCATTAACCACAGCCCTCCTCTCTGTGGCTTTAAGAACATTGTGGCGGTGGGGGCGGGCTTCTGTGACGGCCTGGGCTTCGGTGACAACACCAAGGCGGCGGTGATCCGGCTGGGCCTGATGGAGATGATTGCCTTCGCACGAATCTTCTGCACTGCTGGGCCCGTCTCCTCTGCCACCTTCCTGGAGAGCTGCGGCGTKGCTGACCTCATCACGACCTGCTACGGAGGCCGCAACCGCAAAGTGGCCGAAGCCTTCGCTAAAGGGGGGAAAGTGAGAGAGGGGACTTGACTAATTGGCTTTTAGGGGCGACGTAAAAATTAAAAGGTTTGAATTATAGCATTTAGGATTGGAAGGCAGGAAAATACTGCAGATGAACACTGTCATTTTTTGGTTTGAAAATAAAGGAGGCCAGAGATAAAGTTAGTAAAGAGTGAGTTTCAGTTCAAAATTGTTGTTTTGGAGAGTGGTATAATACCACAATAGTAGTCTTGACTTAACTATGTCTGTATTCTGCTCAGTCAATTGAAGAGCTGGAGAAAGAGATGCTGAATGGACAGAAGCTCCAGGGACCAGCAACAGCATCTGAAGTTCATGTCATCCTAAAGAACAAAGATCTGCTTGACAAGTAGGCACAGAAATCAAACCACTCTTTCACCCATTGAAGAAACTGATGATACATTTCATGTGATGTTTCACTTAAGCAATAAGGACCAAGAAGTTGTGGTATATGGCCAATATACCACGGCTAAGGGCTGTTCTTATGCGATGCAACGCGGAGTGCCTGGATACAGACCTTAACCGTGGTATATTGGCCATATACCACAAACCCGAGGTGCCTTATTGCTATTATAAACTGGTTACCAATGTAATTAGAGTAGTAAAAATAAATGTTCTGTCATACCCGTGGTATACGGTCTGAGACACCACGGCTGTCAGCCAATCAGCATTCAGGGCTTGAACCAGTTTTTAATTACCAATAACCTCTAGCTCTGTCACCTCAGTTAAAACACAAATATGAAGAAATAGTACAAACAATGCAGTTATTCTCAAAAGGGCAAAGACTGACAACTCAACAATCCCTCTCTCTCTCCCGTCCCAGGTTCCCACTATTCAACGCTGTGTACCAGATCTGCTACCAGGGCCATCCAATCACAGAGTTCATCAAGTGTTTGCAGAACCACCCGGAGCACATGTAGGCTAACAGACTGACCAAGTGCCAGGAGAAGGATCAACACCACTTCCACTTTGTACCGGTTAGGAAAATATGTACACTCCACAGCTCTGATGCAGCAAGCAGACCCCATCAGACGACGTGAAGTAAAGTCTACTCTGTACTGCCTAAGGTGTTTTTGTATGTACCTCTATAGTAAAAGTGCTTTCCTCTTCCTGGTTTTCTACAAGTGTGACCCAGCCTGTTTTTGTTGTCACCCAATCAGACGCCAGTGTCCATCCTCAGATGTTATCTTGGTCCGTCCATTGTGACCTCACTTCGTTATTGTTTTGCTTATTCATGTTAATTGTGGTAGGGCGTTGTAGCAGATGTTAGGCTATTTGTGTCCTTCTCGCTGTTTTAATTCTGAATCTCTCTGCATTCTTTGAGATTACTTATACTTTATGGATCATTAGGCTAGATTTGCTTAGCACCTGTTAAAAACAAATAAAAGTGCCTTTCAATGCCACATTGCAAAAAAATATTGGCTGTTTATGTGCTTTGTGAAACCAAATTGTTTTTCCCTTATGGTCCGTCCATGAGTCACCATGACGCTGCCGTTGAATTTCACTGACATGTGGCTTACAGTATGTTTGAAAAGAGTGTAGGTCACACACAAAAAAAAAAAAATCCTTTGAAATAAATCATTGATTTTTAATCGTGGCTACCCATTTCATTTGGCTTCTTGTTCACATAAGCTTCATGAGGAGTTTTATTCTGGTCATGGCAAGTTGTCAACTGGAATCTCAGCGCTGTAGCTCACGTGGTCAAAATCAATTGTTGCAATTTGTATGGACAAGCACATGTCAGAGCCAGGAAAGAGAGAATAGAAGTAACATGAAAGCTAGAAAGAGAGTTTGACAGTAAAGGGAGAGGCACTGTGAATAAAACAGCTTCAGTCCTGAAGAGCTACTGGCTGTGCAGGCTTTTTGCTCCAACCCTACAGTACCAGGCTAACTCAAGGAATAAGTTCATTGCTTTAAAATTAGACTTGAGCAGCAGTCTTGGGGAAATAAAGTTCTGCAACAGTCAACCAAGTCAATTAGGCTAGGAGCTATTGTAAGATGTAGACATACCTCTTTACTTCAATATAATTCAGACCAGTTTCACATGAAAAGGCTGTCAACAAGTACACCCCCCCCCCTATATTGTATGCTACATTTTTGTTCTTTACATGAGACAAACTGGCAAAATTGTAATGCAAAGCTATTTATTGAGCATAATTATTATTTTTCTAAAGCAGAAAAAAAAAATCATATGGTCAAGTGACAAGAATGCCAGATACTTCTAGAGACCAACCCCTTAAACACAAAATACCTGTATCAATGGAGACTGAATACAAAATACGTTCTGGAATTAACACGTGAATGTTCAGTCTATAACACAGTATATCATTATAAAGACAGCATTATGTTGACCCTGTGACCGACCTTGTCATTTCTAAACTCTTATCCAAAATGAACATCATTAACTTAAAAATAGGCCATGCCTGGAAATGTAAGAAAATGTCAACAAAAAGCAAAGTAACTGAAAGAGTGAGAATGAGAGAACTCAGTTCTTAGAATTCAGCACACTAAAGCTTTGTTCTAGTACAATGTTGCTCTAAGAAATTTGAGAGGAGAAACTGCCTGCAGAAAATATTGTCCTCTGCATTAAAAAAAAACACCAATAACTGCAGAGCATTATAAAGTATTACAGTTATATCCATTTATACATGTGGTCATAGCAGAGGGTGGTAGATATTCATTGTAATTCCCACCATTAGCGGGTTATCTACATTTTGTTCTCCATCTCCAGGTCCAACTTTCGATAGTTATGGTTACTAATGTCACAACTCTGGCCTAATTCTGTTTCACACCGTTTTCCCTGAAGTGTGTATTCATACACTACCCCTCAATGTGTAAGACAGTGGAAAATCTTTCCAGCCCATGTTTGCACCCATTCAATGGCTGCAGTCCTATTGTCTACTCTTTTGCACTTGAACACACTCCACCTTATGGAACGGACTGGTGCGAGGAGTATGTTGGAAACAAGCAGTGTCAGGGTAGAGAATCAGATCACAATCACAGCTTTTGAATCCATGAAGAGAACCAAAAGAGTGCACACTTCAGGAAGAAGAGGGAGAAACAGAAATTTGGCTAGTGTTTCTCTCGCTCCCTTCATCCCCAGTGGTTAAGTGTGCCCCCCCCCCCCCTTSACTAGTTAAGACCTGATGAGCATTCATGTAGTAGCTGAGACCTAGTCTATGTTCCTATACTTTTACATAGCTTCCTTTCCATACATGCATATATATACTAATCTCTGTTGACTGTTGCCCTGACAGGTCTGGAAAGGAAAGAGCAATAACTCCATCAGACCAAAGTATTGCTGCTCATTAACCCACTCTGGCCCTTCCCCATCTACTGCCATTCTGTTTCACAGTCTGTGGGGGTTGACCCATTTGTATGTTCCTTCATAGTGGAAACCAACCCTCTTTGAAAGCTCATCTGCTTCTGTTGGACCCCGGCTAGGAAGAAGGGAAGGAACAAATCAATCACAAAATAACACCAAAAAATTAAATGGGACTATTGACTTGCGATACTTGTTTAACTGTTAATGGTAAATCTTACCTTCCATATATGTAGGGGGTGGGGGGAGGCTTCTCGCTCTCGATCTGATGAAGGAGAGGCGTAAAGATCCTCCAGGCTTCCCTCAGCTCATCACTGAGTGAAACGAGAAGACAATGTAAGGAGAGTAGCACATAGTAATGCAGCCAATGGGCTGCATTGCACCATCTTGTGGACATAATTATAATGCATGTTCATAGTCTTATTTGCATAACACACACACCATGGCAACAGAGGGAACTTCTGAGCGAGACAGAGAGCCTGACTGACCTTCTGACAAAGTGCATCTGGCTGCCACAGAAGACGTCCAGGATGAGACGCTCGTAGGCGTCGGGCAACTTCACATCCTGAGGAGAGAAAAGATTACAGTGAAAATTGAGCAAATAAGGTTGAACATTGTGCCTATATATGGGTTGCTAAAATGTGAGCGTGGTGAGGTAGTGTGCAAGTGTCTGTTTTCTATAAGTGATTGGGGGTCGGGGGGGGGGGTTCATTCAGTATCTCACCTTATATCTGCTTTTGTAGGTGAGGTCCAGCTCCGTTTCCTCCGGATGGAAATACACTCCTGGTTTCTTGCTCATCATCTTGGCGTAGACGGCCTCGTTGGGCTGCACACGCACCACCAGCTCATTCCTACGACACTGCGCTCCAAAGATGTCCCCCGGAACATCCGTGAACTGCAACCGCACTTCCGCTTTCCTCTCGTTCAGGGCTTTGCCGCAACGCAGGATGAAGGGAACACCTTTGGAAGAACAGAGTAATTACAGTTATCACTGAGGAGTGAGCTGGTTTTACCAGACAGTGAAAGCACAACAAGCAAGACTGATGAGAGAGAAAGCCGAGGTTCTCACCATCCCAGCGCTCGTTGTGCACGTAGAGCACAGCTGTGGTGAAGGTGGCCTGGGTGGAGCCTTTGGGGACAGTGGGGTCATCAAGGTAACCCAGCTTGGCATCCCCCTCTCCCTCTGGGTCACCCACATACTGCCCCAACACCACATCTGACATGGTAATGGGGGCAATGCACTTCAGCACCTTCACCTGCAGGGGGAGACAGTGGTCAGGGAGAAAGAGTACGAAGTGATTGGTTTGAAGTCTACTTGTTTATTCTGTTTGGTTTTACTAACTAATAAAGATTGGTGTCCGTTTCTGGAGGGGCCAATGGAGTCAAGTGAAGATGTGCATTTTGGGCTTAAGTTTGTGTCCATGTTGCTGTACCTTTTCATCCCTGACATCATCAGAGCTGGTGGAGGCAGGCTTCTCCATGGCAACCAGCGAGAGCATCTGGAGCAAGTGGTTCTGCATGACATCCCTGGGAAAAAAAGGTAATACAAGCTGGAGGGTGAGAAGTTACAGACCGACTAGTAGAACATGGCAAGAATAAATGCATTCATTGAGGTTTGATTTCATTGAGCACTAACGCAGTTCTCCTCACCGGATGATTCCAAAATCGTCAAAGTAGCCGCCCCGGCCCTGGGTGCCGAAGGGTTCTTTGAAGGTGAGGACCACACAAGCTATGCTGTCCCTGTTCCAGATGGGCCCAAATATCCGGTTCCCAAACCTGGAATATTTACCACTGTTTAACCTCAGCCTTATTGACATGAACATAGCTGAAAGACACAGCTGTCTGTGACAAGGTTAATTAATGTTGTTCTTTCTCACCCCAAGCAAAGAGAGTGAGGGACAGAGACTGCAATAGAGAATAGAAAAAGAGTGGAGACTGTATTTGTCCTGTACCTGAGGACCATGAGGTTCTGCACCATCTCCTTGCCCAGGTAGTGGTCTATGCGGTAGATCTGGTCCTCAGCGAACAGGGAAGAGAGGTGGGTGGACAGCTCCTCTGAGCTCTGCAGGTCACGACCAAATGGCTTCTCCACAATCACTCTGCTCCAGCCCCTAATAAACACACACAGATAGGAGGGGAGGTAAGCATGTTTTGGTTATTAAACAGCGGAAGAGGGAAAAGCTAATCTAATGAACAGCTCTCCCCAGACAAGACCGATTACATGAAGCAAGTGGATTAAATATGACCAGGCCTGTTCAAGGCCTCAACAACACTAAAGAGGAGGAGAGGGAGTCAGAGACTGAACAGCAAGACATGACAGGCTTACTGACTTGGTACTCATGCAGTGGTGCTTGATGTTCTTGGTGACATCGTGGTAGACGCTGGGCGGCAGGGCGAGGTAGAAGAGGCGGTTGGCCTTGCCCCCCCCGGGCAGGGACAACAGGTGGGTGTGGAGGTTGGAGAAGGCACTCTCCTCAGTGTACTTCCCACTGACATAGGAGTTACGGCTGAAGAACACAGACAACCGCTCTGCCTCAGAGTCTGCCACCTGGGACCACAGAGAGATAGGAATGTTGTCATATCTCTATGGTTTTAACATGCACAAACATATGCATTAACCCACAGTGTAAAAACGTGGGTCAATATGTAATGCGTTAATTTGGAAAGTCTCACCTTCATATAGGGCATGGAGGCAGTTTTGATGGCATCCACCGTCAGGTCAGAGCGGGCAAAGCCCACAAAGTGAGTCTGTTCAGGGAGGAGACCATCTCTAAACAACCACCTGAGTGAGACGGGGGTATAAGAACAGAAAGGAGGATCATTAGGAGTTTTTACTCATCACTTGACACCACAGAGAAGATCCAGTGCAAACAGCCACTTCTCATTTTAAGACTAAAGAGGCTGCACATACTCACCACAGAGTTGGGTAGATTTTCTTTTTGGCTAGATCCCCCTAAAGCGAAACATATGAACATTATTAACACAAAACCAGATTAGTCACCTCTAAAATGTTGATTGAAACAGAGGCTAGCTTGGCTATATATAGCGGCACTACAGGCAGACGCTTCATTCAGGTCTGTCAGTGTGGTGATTATTAGTACAGTGATTTTAGAATTGGTGCATTCATCTTAAAATAACTAGGTGAGACATCACAATTGTATCAAGTAAATTTTTCCTCTAAGTATTTATCAGCAAAGTCAGTGCCTGTGGGTTTTTCCAGAGGGGGTCATATCATGAGAGTTACTTAACCCATTTAATCCCACATTTTTCCCAGACATGAAAATATCCAAATCATGTGTCATTAATAACCCTTTGAAATAATCAACCATTTTTTTACATTTTCATGGAAAAGTAGGTGAACAGGTGTGTTTTATGGTCGGTCACAATGACCGGTGGGATAACGTATACTGAATTAATATACACTGCTCAAAAAAATAAAGGGAACACTTAAACAACACAATGTAACTCCAAGTCAATCACACTTCTGTGAAATCAAACTGTCCACTTAGGAAGCAACACTGATTGACAATAAATTTCACATGCTGTTGTGCAAATGGAATAGACAAAAGGTGGAAATTATAGGCAATTAGCAAGACACCCCCAATAAAGGAGTGGTGACCACAGACCACTTCTCAGTTCCTATGCTTCCTGGCTGATGTTTTGGTCACTTTTSAATGCTGGCGGTGCTTTCACTCTAGTGGTAGCATGAGACGGAGTCTACAACCCACACAAGTGGCTCAGGTAGTGCAGCTCATCCAGGATGGCACATCAATGCGAGCTGTGGCAAGAAGGTTTGCTGTGTCTGTCAGCGTAGTGTCCAGAGCATGGAGGCGCTACCAGGAGACAGGCCAGTACATCAGGAGACGTGGAGGAGGCCGTAGGAGGGCAACAACCCAGCAGCAGGAGCGCTACCTCCGCCTTTGTGCAAGGAGGAGCAGGAGGAGCACTGCCAGAGCCCTGCAAAATGAACTCCAGCAGGCCAACTTAAACATAATAATTCATCCGAATGGCCTTATGGACTATTATTTGTGTCTTATTCCAGTGAGTTGTGTCTTTAATGATTAAATGGGTTACACTTTTAAACTGATATGCATTAGCCTATGCCCAGCCCCCGTCTGTCCATGACTACTGGCCTTCTGTCCCGCCTCAGCTGAGAGGAAAATGCAAACTGAGGGTGGCTTGACAAACACCATCGAATCACATTTCTCTCATCATTCTTCAGTTAATCATGAATATTTACTAACGTTTCATTGGCATAGCGACTGTAATGAGACCACGTCGAGTGAGGTGGTGTGTGTGCCTGCGGTGTGTTTTTGTGTACATGTAACACCAGCTTGTGATTGGTGTGTGCTTGCTGAGTGTCAAGGACCGATTGCAGCATTGCACACAAACCATATTTTACAGTAGCCTATGTAGTAGTACATCACTATTCCCAAAAACCACCATAGACACCACAAGGCTATGCCTTACCACCATTCCCCCATTCTGATTCCCAACATGCCTCTCTATTACCTTCGTTATGAAAGGAAACCGCTGACAGACGGTGACACTGCACTATTCAGCTCTCGCACCACTCCTTTCAACCAAGAGAAAATAGAGTGGGAGAAACTAACCTAAATGGAGAAGTGGGCGGAAGAATGATACATTGAGCTCCTCTCCGACAGTCCATTTTATCAGTTAACTGGGCAGGTGTTACAGGCGAAAACATGAAAAAACATTGTAGGCCTAGAGAGGACTTTTCTAGAGAAGGAAATACTGTAAGAAAATGCAACTTCAAAGTGACTGGACTGAGTCAGTGAATTGATAATCCTTGTAAGTACTGATAGGAGAAGAGATAGAAAGTAATTTCCCACAGCCTATAATTCTGACTCATTAGGCCATCTCTGTGACTGGGGAACATAGTCAGTCAGCTGAGTTGGTCAACAAAAGATCAGTTCATACACTATGATTGGCCAACGTAATGTCTGTGCACAACATGATTAACTAACAAACAGTTCAAGCTGAACATGATTGGCTAACAAATAGTCTGTCATAATATCAAGGTTCATGATTGTTAGTTGTCTTTGTATCAAGGCCAGACTACAGCGAGCGCAAGTGATTCTGGGGTTGCTTAGTTACACAAGCTCTGTGTAATGTGTCTCAATGAAATTTCTACATTTCCTCAGATGTGCAACCCCTCTTGTCCGTTTTGATGTTTCAACACACCGTTCTCACTAAATGTGTTCCCTTATCTGTCCACCTAAAATCTACAAAATATTTGATAAAATAGGTATAACTGAACAGAACATTACAATTATTCTAGGAAAAGACTAATTCTGTGTGTCTCGAACAAATGTATCCTAATTTTGGTAGCCTACATTTAGTAAATTGTTAATCCAGTGCAACTGATCGATCTTGAACTACCTCAGAATTGATTACAGGTTTCATTTCATCATATTGGTCCTGTGTGGCTCAGCCGGTAATGCATGGCGCTTGCGATGCCAATGGTTGTGGGTTCGATTCCTGCTGGGGCCACCATACGTAAAATGTACTCACACATGACTAAGTTGGTTTGGACAAAAGTGCCTTAAATGGCACACATTTTCAGGGAATTTCATAAAAGTCCAAAAGAGGATAGATGATGTTCACAACCTCAACTGATTCACTTATTTTGTCAGTCACTCTCTCCAATATGCATCAAAACACACACTCACTCCATCATTCCATTCACAACTTTTGTAATTATAAAAATAAAGTTGCCTGTGCTGTGGAGGGCCAAAACTTGCAGGGTCATTCATCAATAATCAAAGTAGCCTCTAATTTCCCCACATTCCCTCCCATCTTCCCCATCTCACCGATGCTCCCATGATGATGAAAATGTGAGCGTCGGACTGATGGAACTCCTTGTCATCATGCAGCTCCTTCCGCAGCTCTCCGAACACCTCGGACCGAGATAGGGGAATGGCACTCAATTTTCCTAGGCAAAGATAAATGTCAAAAACAAGTTATTATCAATAACAAGATTGGCCAAACATGAATGATAATACATGTAGGAACCCACAATATGAATAATACAGTGTAGTCTACTGTAGTCTAGTTTAATAGCATACTAAAGGAGTGACAGAGTAAAAACTATCTTTGAATATCACACTATTATGCCAATAGACTAGAGCAGTAAGAGTACTGCCCTGGGCCCTGACTGGCACGATGATTCATACCAAGGGAGTATAACAGCCACAATCACTTTCAAACACATAGCAAGTTAAATAACACCACACACAAACAATGAACTATCTGAACGCTCAGAGACACAGCAATGCCTTTGGATAGACAAAAGAGGCAAGCTACAATAAGTGACAGAACAATAGACTGCTACATTCTTATTTCTACTTCCTTGTGTTCTACGAGCAGTAAGATTGTCCAAAGGGGAACAGATATTTGAAAAATGTAGATTTACTTTCAGGAAGCACTCCTTTTCTTTTGAGGAAAACAGTTTTAGCACCAAATGTCTTCTAACCAAATAGCACTTTATTTGAAGAGGGCACAAACAGCCTAGAGTCTATAAAACCATCAAAAGATAAAGGTATTACACAGCCATCTGTTCCATATTGCATTATACACATTTGGTAAAGAATTGGCCTACCCTTTCTGGTCATAAGCTGATAAGTAATCAAGATGTATTGTGTACCACCTTCAAAAGCAGTACTCTTATTTTACCTAAATGGCAACGGGTTAACACTAAGTCCATGTTTAGCACCTCTTCTAACACTGTATACAAAACATTAACACCTGCTCTTGCCATGACAGACTGACCAGGTGAAAGCGATGATCCCTTATTGATGTCACTTGTTAAATCCACTTAAAATCAGCGTAGATATAGGGAATGAGACAGGATAAAGAAGGATTTTTAAGCATTGAGACATTGCTTGTGTGTGCCATTCAGAGGGTGAATGGGCAAGGAAACATATGTAAGTGCCTTTGAACAGGGTATGGTAGTTAGTGCCAGGCGAAACGCTGGGTTTTTTAGGCGCAACACTGGGTTTTTTAAGCTCAACAGTTTCCCATGTATCATGAACTGTCCACCACCCAAATGACATCCAGCCAATTTGACAACTGTGGAAACATCTACAAGACGAGACATGTTACATCAATATTTCTGTAAACTACAGTAATCATACCAGTTCCTTGTTGTGTAATGGCAACACTGGCAGGTCGCTCTTGGGTCAGGTAACGTTAGAGGGGTAAACAGTATTTAAAAATATATATACACAAATATTAGATACAATTTACAGACCGCGCACCCTTCGCGGATAAGCGTTCACCACTTTGCAGACGCACAGTGACAACACACCATCAACTATAATGTTATTAGCAAGATCCTCAGCCCAAACCCGTATTTAAAAAGGGCCCAACCTAGCTAGCAGTGACCACTGAAATAATACTGACTGGGCTCACTTGCCTAGCCACGCTAACTAGCCGAATTTGCACCTGCAACGTTACAAGGTAAATTAGCTAGCAAGCAAACTATTCATGTTCTGTACACAATATTTGGACCTAGGTCACCCATAAAAGTAACGAGCAATAAATTGCACACGTTTATTTAATGGCATACCATACTGACACTATAACATCCCATCATGTTCGTGGCTGTTTTGACAGCATGACAAGAATGTAGCAGCAAAATTACCTGCTAGCGCTCGGCTAACTGTCAAGCTGTTCGTAATCAGAACCTTTACAAAACTATATACGGTTACTTACTTCCAGCCATTTCCAATTCAAACGATTATCTGAGAATGTGGCGAAACCAGAGCTATCTTCGCCCGAAACTTCTGTAAATTTACAAGCCCCAAAACTTATTGCAGTTTCTTTCTTCCCTGTCGAAATGACACAACCGAATTCAGTGATTTTATTGGTTTAGAGAGAAACTCACCAGCGCTCGATCCACTTCCCATCACCGTTGCCTCCAATGACGTCACATTTCCAAGTCCAGCAAAAGATGGGTGGGGCGTGGTTATCTGTACACTCTTCAGAGAAAAACACCAATCAAAGTGAAGAAATAGCCATGACAGACATGCAAATGGATATGTAGCAGAGAGGCTAGTTTGACCAACCTGGGTCAAATCCTGGACAATATACTTTCTGGGATTATAAATAAAGTAATGTATAAACTGCATGAACATGGAAGAGACACCAAACACGGCTAATTCTAAATAATAAACATAAATCAACAGATCATCATCTGGTATTGAAAATCCTTGCTAGTCAATTATCTGAAAATACTTCCTTTCACAGGGGAACATAATTTCTCTGCTTATGCTTGATTTCATTATCCATGATATTTTTTTATTTTACCTTTATTTAACTAGGCAAGTCAGTTAAGAACAAATTATTATTTTCAATGACGGTCTAGGAACAACTACCTTGTTCAGGGGCAGAACGACAGATTTGTACCTTGTCAGCTCGGGGATTTGCAACCTTTCAGTTACTAGTCCAACGCTCTAACCACTAGGCTACCCTGCCGCCCATGATCCATGATACATGCCACACACAGACGATATGCTCCTAGACGTTTCCACTTCACAATAACAGCACTTACAGTTGACCGGGGCAGCTCTAGCAGGGCCGAAAATTCACGAACTGACTTGTTGGAAGGGTGGCATTCTATGACGGTGCCATGTTGAAAGTCACTGAGCTCGTCAGTAAGGTCATTTGAGTGCCAATGGTTGTTTGTGGAGATTGCATGGCTGTGTGCTTGATTTTATACACTTGTCAGCAACAGGTGTAGCTGAAATAGCCAAATCCACTAATTTGAAGGGTGTCCACATAGTTTTGTGTGTATATATACACACTACTGTTCAAAAGTTTGGGGTCACTTAGAAATGTCCTTGTTTTTTAAAGAAAAGCTATTTTTTTGTCCATTAAAATAACATCAAATCGATCAGAAATATAGTGTAGACATTGTTAATGTTGTAAATGACTATTGTAGCTGGAAACGTCTGATTTTTTATGGAATATCCACATAGGCGTACAGAGGTCCATTATCAGCAACCATCACTCCTGTGTTCCAATGGTACGTTTGGTGTTCACCAAAAGGCATGTGGGAGACTCTCCAAACATATGGAAGAAGGTACTCTGGTCAGATGAGACTAAAATTGAGCTTTTTGGCCATCAAGGAAAACGCTTTGTCTGGCGCAAACCCAACACCTCTCATAACCCTGAGAACACCATCCCCAAAATGAAGCATGGTGGTGGCAGCATCATGCTGTGGGGATGTTTTTCATCGGCAGGGACTGGGAAACTGGTCAGAATTGAAGGAATGATGGATGGTGGCTAATACAGGGAATTTTTGAGGAAACCTGTTTCAGTCTTCCAGAGATTTGAGACTGGGACAGTGGTTCACTTCAGCAGGACAATGACCTAAGCATATGGAAAGACATCGAGTGGTTTAAGGGGAAACATTTACATTTCTTGGAATGGCTAGTCAAGCACAGACCTCAATCATTGAGATACTCTGTAGTATGACTTAAAGATTGCTGTCACCAGCAGAACCACTCAACTTGAAGGAGCTGGAGCAGTTTTGCTGTGAAGAAGAGAAAAATCCAGCAGTGGCTAGATGTGCCAATTTTATAGAGACATACCCAGAGACTTGCAGCTGTAATTGCTGCAAAAGGTGGCTTCACAAGTATTGACTTTGGGGGGTGGATAGTTATGCAGCTCAAATCTGTTTTTTTTTCTTTGTTGTTTGTTTCACCCCAAAAATGTTTTTGCATTTCAAAGTGGTGGACTGTTGTGTGTAAATCAACGATACAACACACAAAAAATGCCAAGGGGGTGAATACTTCGCAGCCACTGTAAGTAGCCATTTCATCACTGTGGACGTGCGCGCGTGTAAGGTCAGCAACATAAAGTCAAATAGCGTGCATTGCATCGCTGTAATCGTTGTATAAAGTGCAAAATAAGCGGTGCGGCGGTTACGTTAAAAAATAATTATATAATACATATTTTATATTCTTGCACAAGTCTCGCAACCTTAATCCTTCCCGCGACCCCAGTTGAGCCACGGTAGAGTGTCTAGTTACAGAAACAGACGCCTCACAAGTCTCAATGGCAGCTTCATTCAATAGTACCGCAAATCAAATCAAATCAAAGTTTATTTGTATGTGTGCCGAATCAAACAGGTGTAGTAGACCTTAACGTGAAATGCTTATCTCAGGTCTAACCAATAATGCGAAAAGGTGTGTGTGTGCATGCGTGTGTGTGTGTGTGTTGTGTGTGTGTGTGTGTGTGTGTGTGTGTGTGTGTGTGTGTGTGTGTGTGTGTGTGTGTGTGTGTGTGTGTGTGTGTGTGTGTGTGTGTGTGTAGGTAAGTAAAGAAATAAAGAACAGTAAAAATACATTTGAAAATATATACTCTGTCACGTCTGTCACATGTGCTCGTGCTCAGTGTGAACCTGCTTTCATCTGTGAAGAGACAGGGCGCAGTGGCGAATTTGCCATATCTGGTGTTCTCTGGAAATGCCAAACGTCCTGCACGGTGTTGGGCTGTAGCACAACCCACCTGTGGACGTCGGGCCCTCATACCACCTATGGAGTCTGTTTCTGACGTTTGAGAAGACACATGCACATTTGTGGCTGCTGGAGGTCATTTTGCAGGGCTGGGAGTGCACTCTCTTGCACAAAGGCGAGGTAGCGGTCCTGCTGCTGGGTTGTTGCCTCTACGGCCTCCTCCACGTCTCCTGATGTACTGGCTGTCTCCTGGTAGCGCTTCCATGCTCTGGAACTACGCTGACAACCAGCAAACCTTTTTGCACAGCTCGCATTGATGTGCCATCCTGGATGAGCTGCACTACCTGAGCCACTTGTGTGGGTTGTAGACTCCGTCTCATGCTACACTAGAGTGAGAGCACGCCAGTTCAAAAGTGAAAAACATCAGCCAGGAAGCATAGGAACTGAGAAGTGGTCTGTGGTCATGCGATCACTCCTTTTTTGGGGGTGTCTTGCTAATTGCTATAATTTCCACTTTTGTCTATTCATTTGCCACACAGCATGTGAAATTATTGTCAATCAGTGTTGCTTCCTAAGTGGAAGTTTGATTTCACGAAGTGTGATTGACTTGGAGTTACATTGTGTTGTTTAAGTGTTCCTTTATTTTTTTGAGCAGTGTATATTATATTATACAGTTGAAGTCGGAAGTTTACATACACGTTAGCAAATCATTTAAACTCGTTTTTCACAATTCCTGACATTTAATCCAGTAAAATTCCCTGTCTTAGGTCAGTTGGAATCACCACTTTAATTTAAGAATGGTGAAATGTCAGAATATAGTAGTGAGGATGATTTATTTAGCTTTTTCTTTTTTCATCACTTACCCAGTGGGTCAAAAGTTAACTACAGTCAATTAGTATTAGGTAGCATTGCTTTAATTTGTTAACCTTGGGTAAGACGTGTTAGGTAGCTTCTCAGCAACAAGTTCATATAAGTTGGGTGAATTTTGGCCCATTCCTCCTGACAGAGCTGGTGTAACTGAGTCAGGTTTGTAGGCCTCCTTGCTCACACACACTTTTTCAGTTCTGCCCAAACATTTTCTATAGGATTGAGGTCAGGGCTTTGTGATGGCCACTCCAATATCTTGACTTTGTTGTCCTTAAGCCATTTTGCGACAACTTTGGAAGTATGCTTGGGGTCATTGACCATTTAGAAGACCCATTTGCGACCAAGCTTTAACTTCCTGACTGATGTCATGAGATGTTGCTTCAATATATCCACATAATTTCCCTGCCTCATGATGCCATCTATTTTGTGAAGTGCACCGGTCCCTCCTGCAGCAAAGCACCCTCACAACATGATGCTGCCACCCCCGTGCTTCACGGTTGGGATGGTGTTCTTCGGCTTGCAAGCATTCTCCTTTTTCCTCCAAACATGGTCATTATGGCCAAACAGTTATATTTTTGTTTCATCAGATCAGAGGACATTTCTCCAAAAAGTATGATCTTTGTCCCCATGTGCAGTTGCAAACCGTAGTCTGGCTTTTTAATTAAGGTTTTGGAGCAGTGGCTTCTTCCTTGCTGAGCGGCCTTTCAGGTTATGTTGATATAGGCCTTGTTTTACTGTGGATATACATACTTTTGTACCCGTTTCCTCCAGCATCTGCACAAGGTCCTTTGCTGTTGTTCTGGGATAGATTTTCACCTTTCGCACCAAAGTACGTTCATCTCTAGGAGACAGAACGTGTCTCCTTCCTGGGCGGTATGACAGCTGCGTGGTCCCATGGTGTTTATACTTGCGTACTATTGTTTATACAGATGAACATGGTACCTTCAGGCGTTTGGAAATTGCTCCCAAGGATGAACCAGACTTGTGGAGGTCTACAAATTATTTTCTGAGGTCTTGGCTGATTTCTTTTTATTTTCCCATGATGTCAAGCAAAGACGCACTGAGTTTGAAGGTAGGCCTTGAAATACATCCACAGGTACACCTCCAATTGCCTCAAATGATGTCAATTAGCCTATCAGAAGATTCTAAAGCCAGGACATCATTTTCTAGAATTTTCCAAGCTGTTTAAAGGCACAGTCAACTTAGTGTATGTAAACTTCTGACGCACTGGAATTGTGATACAGTGAATTATAAGTGAAATAATCTGTCTGTAAATAATTGTTGGAAAAATTACTTGTGTCATACATAAAGTAGATGACCTAACCAACTTGCCGAAACTATAGTTTGTTAACAATACATTTGTGGAGTGGTTGAAAAACAAGTTTTAATGGCTCCAACCTAAGTGTTTGTAAACTTCCGACTTCACCTGTATATATACACACACACGTTTGGACACTTAATCATTCCAGCATATTTTTTTTTTAACCATTTTCTACATTGTAGAATAATAGTGAAGAAATCAAAACTTTGAATTAACACATATGGAATCATGTTGTAACCAAAAAAAGTGTTAAATCCAAATATATATTGTATATTTGAGATTCTTCAAATAGCCACCCTTTCCACACTCTTCGCATTCTCTCAACCAGCTTCTTGAGGTAGTCACCTGGACTGCATTTCAATGAACAGGTGTGCCTTTTGTTAATTTGTGTAATTTCTTTCCTTAATGTATTTGAGCCAATCTGTTTTGTTTTGACAAAGTAGCGGTGGTATACAGAAGATAACCCTATTTGGTAAAAGACCTGGGGCCTGTTGCACAAAACTAGGATAAGGGATTAAGCCAGGATATCTTGGTGATCCTGGCTCAATTGATCCGTAATCCGGTTGCACTAAAGATGGATAGGGGGCAGGAGGATATGTTATGGTATAAATTACCATGGAGATTTATTCTGTGGAGCTAGCCTGCTCCAGACCAGGCTAAATTCCAGGATCTATTTAATCTCATCCCTAATGTCAGTCAGCAGTCACCACAAATGGAAACCAATAGTTATTTCACTGCTCACTATACATTGTTATCACATATAACTAGACCCACTGTTATTATTTAAACGTTTGTGATCATTAATTTCAATGATTTTGGATAAAAAATGATTTTTAGATGATGTTGCTATCATTAGATAATTTACAGTTTCCCATAGACTATAAGGCTATATATAAAATGATAGAATCATCAGGCTATATATAAAATGATAGGGCCACAGAGGGGAAAAAAACACAAGTCATAATATTGTAACCAGTTGTTTTAAAGGAGGACAGTTGTTAAAATGACAGATGTGGGGCATTTCGTGAAATTGTACTTCAGTATGGTTTCATAAACAAAGACATGCTGATGTGCCAGAATATTAAGTATCACATTGTCATAAGTATCAAAACTGTAAAAACAATATGTAGCTTTTCTGCAGAAAGAACCAGCCTCATAAATTTATGACTTTATCCTTTTTCTTCAGTGTGGCCCTAGTACTCTGTCATATAAACAAATACACATCCGAGTGATTGAAGTATAAAGAACACGGAAGTAGAGCGGATGTGAGTGTTCCTATGAATAAGGACAAAACAAAGCAGGTAACCATCAGCTCCTTCGAAACTGAAGTCACAGTGACTCACAAGATGGAAAGCACAGAATCCAAGCATATTATACAAAATGATACATACACATTCAAAGGTCTAGTATATAACACACCCTGCATGTCTGCACACTAAAATAAATGCAGGACAAATCCATACACATCAACTGAACAGACAATGAATGGATGCAGTAGCCTCCCTGCAGCCTTGTATTACACACAGTATACCGCACAACATCATAAGAGGCCAAATTCGTCAAAAAAACGAACCCAAAAAAACCCAAATTCCTCTGCCAACGCAGGACATATTTAACCAAAATTGAAAGCACACATACTAACTAAAATAATTCAACACATATTGGTCCCTCAGCAGCCGACCACTGTCGTCATCAGGGAAGATTGCCGGATTGTCCCAGTCCATGGCTGGTGGCACTCTGGGCCCTCTCCTCCTCAGGCAGCCACATTGTGGAGGACAGCACAAGCCACAGTAATATCACATGCCCTAACAGGGCTGACCCTTAATTTGTGAAGGCAGTGAAAGCGTGCCTTCAGGAGGCCAAAGGTCATTTCAACTCTGGCCCTTGGTCCTCATGGGCATGGTTGTAGGCCTGCTGTGCTTCCTGGGGGTCTGTGAAAGGTGTCAGGAGAAAAGGCTGGCAGCCATACCCCCTGTCTCCAGCAACACACCAGAGAATTCACCTGTCAACACAAAATCTCATCATTACTACCTCATAAACACAGTGATATTCTTGACACAGCCATGATGGTTTAAAATAGGGGTTGTGTAGCTTACCTTGTGATAGGCACTGATAGATTTCAGAGGCCCGAAAGATTCTGGAGTCATGGACTGAGCCAGGCCATTTTGCCACAACATTGCTGATCACACAGTCAGCATTGCAGACCATCTGAAATCATAAGATGAGGAATATTACACCAATCAATGCACATCACTGGCAATGCAGAGTGTTCGTCAATGGACAATATCAAAAAGTTATGTTCACCTGAACATTAATGCTGTGAAAGGATTTCCTATTCACAAAATCGGCCTCATGGGCACCTGAGGGGGCTTTTATCCTTATGTGTGTGCAGTCCACTGCACCAATGACATTGGGGAAACCTGTCACACAAAGTAATGAGTATCCTACTATGTGTTAACAGTTGTCCTGTAATTTGTAGATCCTCTTACCTGCAATCCTATAGAACTCCTCTTTATGTCACAGAGTCTTCTGTGCCAGGGAAGGAGATGAAGACATCTGCTAATGCTTTGATAGCCAGACACACACTCCTTATTGTGCGGCAAATTGGCCTTGTTCAGCTGTTCTGCATCCCCCACTGAGTACAGGAGGCTCCACTACAAAAAAGCGCAAGGCCACAAAACCATTTGCTCCACACTCAGTGCATGGCTCCGTGCAGTGCGGTGCTTAATCCTGGGACCCAGTAGTCTGCATAGATACCTGATGCCATCTGCAGAAAACCTGTATCTTTCATATAGATGGTCATCAGGGAAGGCCAGTGGGTCCAACCGGTCCTGAAGACCCTTTCTCGCCTGAAGGCTCTCCTCAGCACAAGTGCTTCTTCATCCACCACATCTCGCACGAATGGGCATGCCATTGTCAGAGCAGAAAGGAACACACAATTTTGGGCCTTCATATAGGCTAGTGGCCACACCTGGTGCTGGGGGGTGGGCAAAAGAGCGATGCCTTATAACGATGAATTTTGTACTGATTGCTGGGAAAATAAAAAAAAAACTTAGAAAGATGCCACCGTCCTGTGTGCTCACAATAAGAGCTCATATGTCATGGCTCACTTGACTTTACGAGAATATACCTAATTTTTATTTTGAGCTGTGTCATCTCTTGGAGCTGGGGGAGGAAAGAAAAATAATGATTAATACATTTGTTACAGTTAACATACAGTGTACATTGAAGGCATATCTCACCTCCCTTCAAGTTTTTTTATTTCAAGGTCCAGTTTCCTAATTGTCCTCTTTTTTATTTCGGACTCCAGTGTCAAGATTTTCCATCTCTTTTTCTTCTTGTACTGAACATGTCTGTCTGTTTATTAGGCGCTACGATGGTTTGCCAACCGAGTGTTTGTCCAACAATGCTGTTCTTTGAGCTTAAAGCCTTGTTAGTGCTTCTATTTTTGAGAAATCTAACGAGAAATGAACCATATATGCGTCAGCATGCAAGAATGTCGCAGCAGAGCCTAAGTGTGTAAGCCTTTTTATTAATACGCACTGATTATGCATCAGGCTGGGTTTCTACCGACCGTAATAGCACATGGGTCCTCGTAACATATCATAATTTAAGATCCTTGCCTCAATGCGCGACCATTTATATAAGATAATATGTTTTAAAATTCCCGGGGGAAGGTGTCCACGGAGGTCCTGGAAGGCCGCGCCTAGCCTTCTGTAAATTAACCAGTATCAGTTTTCACTCTTCCCCCAGCTCCCACTGCCACTCGTATCTTCTCCTATGTATGGGTTAGAGATACCTCCGATAGGAAAAAATAAAACTAGAATATCTCTTTCCCAATCTTGTTATACATAGCTACGCCATGACCTTCCTGGATCAGAGAATGGTCTCCTAGCTTCTCCCAGTGTCGTCTCCATCACTTTGCTTTCAGCTTCTGCAATGGCACCTGGGCAGGTTCCAATTCACCGCTTATCACATTTTGAGATTCGGTACTGCAATTAGCGCAAGCCCTCAGTATGAACAAAAGACATGAATACCAGATCTCTTAGAATCATTATTTAGCCTTTGATGGAGTAAACCTCACTTTGTGATCACAATCCGTGTTTGTCCGTGGCTTGGCTAGCGTGGTGTGGCTCTTAACATAACAAACCTAATGTCAAGGCCAATGACAACTGCCAAGGACAATAGTTAAACTCAATATGTTCAGACAGTCTCAATATTGATCAATAATGAAATGTGGTGAGATACATGTAAGATGGCGTTAGACGAACGATACTCCTATGACTACAGCCGGTGCGTAGTCTAGTCATTGGGAGTAGGTACACTTTCCATAATTCTCAGATCTGCATTGACCCCAGGGGATCCCCTTCTCAGAGATCCATTAACTACAAGACTTCTCGCCGCTGTGGATCTCCTAGCATTCTCTCAAATAAGGCCATCCTGCTTTCCGTGTAAGGTCTAGTCCTTTTGGGACCCTCAATACAGAGTCTCTCTGCTGTACAGATTATGTCTTTTCAAGCTGCAACTATGGACCGCAATAGAGGTAAGCATCGCCAATTTCGTGTTAAACAGGCGACGCCATATGCTGGGATACGGAATATATGCTTTGTCTCCTTCGTGTAAATTGCTTGTTTAGTTTTCTTCTAGGTTACATACCACCTATTTGCCAACGTTCCCCGAACAGTATAAGTGTTGTCTTGTATTTTGGGCAAATCTTCTAGAAATCCATGTCCGTTGCCCCATGTATCCTATGGTTCGCCTAGGCATCCTAATGCATTTAGAACACCGGTCTTGTGATATATCATAAACTCATGCAACCGCCTACACACAACTAAGCTCATGCGAGCACCACAGCATGCAGCACACAGGCACTACAGCACGCACACACAACACACGACATCTCAACTCCTACACACGATTTCTCAACCACTACTACAGTAATAAGGTGCACTCTATCCACGTGAAATACTTTTTAGCTGGGTACTTTATGTGCCTGATCTAATTATACAGTAAACATCATTTCTATATACAAGATTAGTGCATATGTGCATTATACAGTGTTTGCCTTGTGGAGTTTAGCGTTTACAACACATTAGTCACTCAGTGAGTTACTTCAGTGGTATTTCAATTATAAATATTAAACCGTTTCATACATTACAGTACAACGCATTTTGTGAGTGGATTGTAATCTAAATATATTTGAGTTTTATTCGTGTTTCAGCGAGCGGGCTGAGTAGAGTAATGATAGTGTAGCGACACTGTACGGCGTTCAGGGTCCCTGCTGACCTACTGTCCCATCGCCGATTCTGTCTCTTTGCTTTATCACTGTGGCGGTGTTGCCTTTCTTCTTAATTATATCTTTTACCTCCTCGTATGCCTCCATGAGGATTTGTGCTTCCGACGGGGAAAAGTACGCGGCTCTAGTTGCCATGGTAAATCAGTTAATCTGTGATCTGTGGCGGGGTCTATTTGAGTGAGCCGTGAGCGCGCACCTATCCAGGATTGGTTTCACCTGGCTTAATGAATCCGTGTCTGCTCATCCTGGCTTGGTCTTTGTGCAACCAATTAAGCCTGGACGCACATGTTTTGGCTTCATTGAGCTCAGCGGAGTCATTTATCCCGGATGTCTTAATTCTACTTTTGTGCAACAGGCCCCTGGTCCATATTATGGCAAGAAAAGCTCAAATAAGCAAAAAGAAACAACCCATTATTACTTTAAGACATGGTCATTCAATCCTGAAAATGTCAAGAACTTTGAGGGCTTCTTCCAGTGCAGTCACAAAAACCATCAAGTGCTATGATGAAACTGGCTCTCATGAGGACCGCCACAGGAAAGGAAGACCCAGAGTTACCTCTGCTGCAGAGGTTCATTTCATTAGAGTTACCAGCCTCAGAAATTGCATCCCCAAGAAACACTTCAGAGTTCAAGTAACAGACACATCCACTGTTGAATAGAGACTGCGTGAATCAGGTCTTCATTGTCAAATTTCTGCAAAGAACCACTACTAAAGGACACCAATAAGAATAGACTTTCCTTGGGCCAAGAAACACAAGCAATGGACATTAGACCAGTTTAAATCTGTTCTTTGGTCTGATAAGCCCAAATTTTAGATTTTTGGTTCTAACCGCCGTGCCTTTGAGAGACAATAGGTGAACGGAGGATCACCGCATGTGTGGTTCCCACCTAGAAGGGGGGGGGGGCGGGGGGGGGGGGGGTACTTTGCTGGTGACGTGGTCAGATTTATTTAGAATTCAAGGCAAACTTAACCAGCATGGCTACCACAGCATTCTGCAGCGATACACCATCACATCTGGTTTGCGCTTAGTGGGGAAATAACTTGACCAAGGAGAGTGATTGAGTGCTGCATTAGATGACCTGGCCTTCACAATCACCCAACCTAAACCCAATTGAGATGGTTTGGGATGAGATGAGAGGGAAGGAAAAGCATATATGGAAACTCCACCAAGACTGTCAGAAAAACATTCCTCATGAAGCTGGTTGAGAGAATGCCAAGAGTGTGCAAAGCTGTCAAAAGGTGGCTACTTTGAAGAACCTCAAATTAACACTTTTGTCTACTACATAATTCCATGTGTTATTTCGTAGTCGTCTTACCTATTACTCTACAGTGTAGAAAATAGTAAAAAAAGAAACCCTTGAATGAGTAAGTGTTCAACCTTGACTGGTACTATCTATGCCCTTTGGCCTAGTGATTAAAGAATTTCAAACAAATTTTAAAGTGTAAAAACATCAAACAGAAACTTCTACAAATTCATCTAAATCGGGATCCTCTAGAATAAAACATTAAAAAGCCTCAAACTTTTCAACTTCTCCTTTAGTAAATTAAGAAATAACAAAATACTGAGTCAAACTGCACAGGGTCCCATATTTCAGAAATACATGTGTTGTTATCAAAAAGGGCAGGGCACCCAAATGTAATGGATGATGTAAGTGATCCTCCTTCCTCCCTGGATCCCATTGGTCAGCTGAGGTCCCAGTGTTGGCTGAGATTGGTCAAGTCACAGCTACTCATCACCACTTCACCTCTGTCTACAGTCAAGCATTTGCCCGAGGAGGGATTCTTAAGGAGAGAACCCTGTGTGAACACACAAACAATAATGAGCAGAATATAAGGCTACTGTGCACTGCAAGTGACCACAACGCTCTGTTCTGCACTTGCCTTCTGAAAAGTGCAGCATGAACATAGCTAGTGTGTGTAACATGTGTATACTGTGAAGTTGTTAAAGCCCTTGTGTTGCATGACATACAAGCCTCAATCAGTAATTTGAGGAGAAAAGTGTTTCCACATACTGTATATGAAACAAACCCATGTACAAGACCTGCAGTAACACTTTCAGAGCAGTGCATTGATTAGAGTGTAAATGTGAAACGAACCAATAAAATATATATATTGACAGTTTACAACGTCATGTTACATACCGGTGTGAAATGCCACACTTGCTCGGGGGCCACTGTGGTTCCTTTGCCCTTCAGGCGGCAGAGCTTTATGGACACCAGCGCTGCCCCGGGGGTCGCATGTAGACACAGCTGCTTACCTATGTTGTGACGAAGCTCCTGGTGGGATGTGTACTCAAAATACTACACACAGAAATATTATGTTAAAAAAAACACGTGTGGCAATTATAAACGTGCACACGGCTCCGCATATTGTATATTTAAGCAATAAGGCCCGAGTGGGTGCGGTATATGGCCAATATACCACGGCTAAGGGCTGTTCTTCAGTACAACGCAAAACGGAGTGCCTGGATACAGTCCTTAGCCATGGTATTTTGGCCATATACCACAAACACCATAGATGCCTCATTGCTATTATAAAGTGGTTACCAACATAATTAGAGCAGTAAAAATAAATGATTTGTCATACCCGTGGTATATGGTCTGATACCACGGCTGTCAGCATTCAGTGCTCAAACCACCCAGTTTAGATCTAGATTAAAGTACCTGATTTCCTCCCATGTTGTGGCATGTGTATAAGATAACCGGTTTCCCACCCTTATTCTTTTCTCCCACATCCAGGCATGTCTTTGAGCCAGAGTTCTTGAGCTGATAAAATATAATTTTAGCAGAATATATACATTAAAAAAAAGTGGATGGGTATTTATAGACTGACAATCCAATTTCTAATGAAAGTTAAATAACATTACCGCTCCAAACATGACAGGGGTGAAGTCTGGAACATAGGCCTCTGGGTAAACGTTGTGCAAGTACCATGTAAAGTTTTTGCAGCTTAGCTTCTCTTTGAGTTTGAGGCGTTCAGAGATGTCACCATATGTGTTCTGAGTGAACAGGAAGAATAACATTAAAACAATGGTCATTTTTACATCATGTAAACAATAATGCAGGATACAGTACAATACCACTCTTTACAAAAGAGCCATGTGTAACTAACTGTGAGAACAGCACCTAGACCCCCAGTAGTGGCATGTGTAAAACATTGAGGGGACACTATACCCAACCTCTTTGGCTATGGTGGCAGCCTTCTTGTTCCTGCGGTAGAAGATCTGCTTGTAGTCCTCCATCCAGACCTCGGCTAGGCGCACCTGGTTGCGGGCAATCACTGACCTGCCGTTGGGGAAGGTGTGAGGGCTCTTACTGCGGAATATATGTCCCACCACTGAGCAGGGTATGATCTCCAGCTGGCCTCCACATTGCCACACCTACAAGAAGGACATTCCAGGTCAATGGAGTAGACAGAAAAGGGCATGGACTGAATGGTCGAGGCTCAAGCTTGGCACAACAGTGACTGAATAAAAGTATTCTAGGGAAGACAGGAAGTAACCATGAAGGGAATCAGAATACAGAAGAAAGCAGTGTCTGCTTTGACCAGCAGAGGGCATTAAAGTCTACATTAACCACCACCATCAGTCAGGCCAACATGATTGTTGATGTACTTCCTGCCCTTCCACATTCTGCATAACTTACCCTGAAGGACATCTCCACATTCTCACCTCCCCAGATCAACATCTTGTCGTCATAGGTCCCAATGTGCTCAAAGTAAGTCTTTGAAATAGAGAACAGACCACCTGCAAAGATAGGAGTCCTAGGAGTAGACAATATATTTATGTTCAGTATGACATCACTTCACGAGTGAGTGTGTGTGTGTATGTATAAAGTACCTGACAGGATAAGTTTCATTCTTGCGTTGCTTTTGGTCTTCCTCAGGGATCTGCTCCCACCCAAAGATAAGGCTCCAGTCAAAGTTTCCACGGTTACGGGCACGAGCTGTGGCGAGGGGTTTGGTGAACTTCATGTTGTTTTGGTCGATGATGACTATCTCAGGGCTGACCACAGCAGTGGGCTTCTCCACGATCCGAGCCAGGAGGGGTTCCAGCCAGCCATTGAAGCACTCGCCTAACCAGGGATGAAAATGAGACAAACAGGAATATCATATTCATATATTCCCTCACTAATAATCTTCAGTTTCTTTTAACTGACTAATGTAATGACAATTTCAAAATGTTACTGTTTTCCTCATTTAAAATCAGATCTAAGGGGCTTTGATGATGATGCTTAGGAGTAGTATAAAATAGTTGATCAGCTGTCAAGGGTAGAAAGTGACAGGAGCTTCTGGCAATGAGAGCACTTCCTGACCGGGTTTGTAGCTTATTAAGTTACTAAAATTGTATTCTAATTCTATGGTTTGCAGTGTCTGCTGGGACACACACAGTGGGAATCCAGGAAGGTGAGGATCTTTCCTTGAGCCGTCTGTGCCCCCAGTAGCCTGGCAGTGATTAACCCCTTCCTTTCCCGCTGTCGTAGCACACGCACAATCTTCAGCTGCAGGACATACTCATCCAGACGAGACTTCAGGTGATCTGAAAACCATTGCATGAGGATGGTAAAATACAGCTGGATTACATCTATCCACTGAGGTAGATATGTATTCTACTGAGAAAATTGTTACTGGGAGTTATTATATACTCTGGCATTGTTCTATTAATGTCACTGTAGAGAGGAAGAGAGCAGTAGGGGAATCCCTACTCCCGTTTGCAAATACATAAACATTTGATAATGGCAAAGTCTGAAAGGTCTGTGTGCCAGGAAAGTCTGTCACTTTCAGTCAGGTTTACAACACCTTCCATACCACACTTACCGTCTGTGCTAGCATCATCCACCAGTAATATCTCTGTGAGCATGGAGGCAGGAGCAGTGTGCAGGACGCTGTAAACTGTCCGCAGGAGGGTGGACCACGCCTCATTGTGGAACACGATGATCACACTGGTGGTGGGGAGAGGAGGGCAGCGCCGGAACCTTTGACCTGCACAACTGACAACAAAGACGCTATTCTCCAAGGGATCTGCTAGATAAGCTTCGATTGTACACAACCATACATAACCATCCATACAGTACATATCACTCCAAACTAGCTTCCCTTCAGTCCCCCTGTACTCACTCTGGGTGGCGTGTGTCATTTCCCAGGCTGCGGTGAAGGGAGATACGGTCGCTGGCAAATTGGTTGAAACAATTTTTGGTCAGCCCATCCTGCTTCTCTTTAATCTCTGCAGGGGTCATCCTGCCCATCACAAACGGTCGGCCGTAGGCTCCAGGGTCCTCTGAGTCCTGTAAGGGCCTCTCCAGGTGAGGTTGAAGCTCATCTATGCTGTAGAACCCAGGTGGACAGCGGGGATCAAAGGAGTTGGTCCCACGCTCTGAGGGAAGGGGCAGGGGGGCACCAATCTGGAAGCCCATATTTGACACAGCACCTCTGACCACACCCATCACCTGTGACTGTTTGTTCGACAGCTCTCGGAGCCAGGGTTCAGGGGAAGTCCCACCTCCCACGTCGTACTGCATGACGAGCAGTAGGACCAGGAAGAGGGAGCCCGCTAGAATGGCAAGCTTAAAGGGAAGGGTGTGACGGCGGGAGAATGAACGCATTGTGCCGGCGTACCAGAGAAAGACTGCAGGGCTGAAACAGGAGTGATAAAGACATGAGTCAGGTGATGACTCAATTGCCTTTGACTGTCCCGAGAAGTCCATTTATCACACCATCCAAACTACAACTAATAACATACTATTGTTAATTGAGGAGAAATTCTAACAGTTTACAGTAACTGGTATCTGTCAGAGTAATCAGTTCTACATTCTACAATAGCAAAAGGAAACAGTCATGGGACACCTCTGAGAAGCTTCATTGTGTGATATGTAAATACAGAGTGCCTGATAAAAGCTTTGTTCTCTATGAACAGACAAAGCTGTCGTATCCTCCCTTGTAGCACTTCCCTTCACACTTGTCTGAGTAACTATGGCTTTCTATTTGTTCACGTAAGGTAGAAAAAAAGTTGTGGGTAGAATAAAAATTGAAAGGAGATGTTAACTGGCTAATTTTGAATTTTACCAAACAGAGCCTTCAAAATACTGACTTCATGCTGAACTGGAGTATGTCAAGCATCTCTACATAACAGAGGATTAGACTACACAAATTCCTAATTTATTATAAACAGCTGGAACATATGTTTACTATGAGAGAAACAGCAAAAGGAAACTCATGCATGCCTGCCATAATATTGTGTGGTTATTGTGTGGTTTCCCAGTTTCACAATACTTAGGAGTATTGTGGAAAGGAAACAAAAACATGAAGCAGACAGATTTAACAGTCCCAATGTTAGAAACAAACAGCATTATGTTGTCACCTAGAGTCACATTTGTTTATTTTGCAAGCTATGCCACCCACAATTCTACATAAAGTAGGTTTTAATAGGACCATCGAGTTTAGTCTAATTTATGTTTTCATTTTCGCCATGGAAAATCTGGTATAGTATTGAAATAATGGTATGGTGACAACCCTTGTTTGAAGCCTCTTGGATTACCTTACAGACAAAGCCAGTGTGTCTAATAAGTCTGTAGGAAAAGAGACCAAAATGTCACATACACCAAGTTTGTATTGGAAACAAGATATTTTTATGGTCTATTTAGATTGTGACTTCTGAAGCCCTATAAAGAAACTGTCACAGCTATTGCCTGCTTTACTTACATGCATCATTTTGTCTAGTTTAGGCTGATGAAGTGTGACAAATTGGCCAATAGACCATAATGATAAAATTCACTCTACTTCATGAACTTCTCATTAAATCCTCTTTTGTGACAGCTGTTCCATCATCCCATTCACCTTTTGCAGCAGAACCCAGTTCTAGAAAACCTGATCTATAGGACCACATTACATATTCCACATATGAATGCATAAGAGCTTTAAAAACCCACCCTTGTCAGTCAACTACCCCATGTTAGGAATCATAAATGAGAGCATGGCATTTACCTTTTTAGCTGAAAACCAGACCACCCAGATGTAGCCTACTTCAAGTCCAAATTTCAGGAATCTAGCCACTTTTTCTTGTCTTTTATCTCTTCTTTGTAAAATTATTCAAAACTGCGACGTAGTTATCTATACTGACGCCACTTGGCATTGAGCGCAGCAGGTGCGTGCCATTACACTGATAACAACAACTGGTAACATGGGCTGCATTCAATATCTGCAACATTTGCTTATAAGCAACAGTTTACAAGAACAAAAACCTATCTATGTTTGTTTGTTTTACAAATGTGCGTGTGCTGGAAAATAACATTTTTTTCCATAGTTTAATTAAACTATTAGACTAATCCAAGTGGCTCTGGCCTAATCGTTTTTAATCAACCATTGTGTTTTCAATGGTTGAATCTAGGATAGTGGAATATTAATATGCACAGCCTTAACACATTATGTGTGTAATGGTCGTCATAAGGGAGAACTATTACTGCTATTATCTGCTCATTTATTTTATGCTTTTATTCTCAACAATATATATAGGTGACTAGGCCTACACATGATGTAGCCATATCATATCCATAGACTTGAGCAGTAGACCTGTAACATGATGGAATTTCTAGCACAGGGGTGAATTCAATGAGTGAAACTCTGAGGGTGTTCGATTAATCTAGCCCCGGCGCCCGTGTTTTGCATCGGCTGAAAGTTGATTGCATTCGATTTGGAACCGGGCTGCCTCCCATGCGTAAGCCAAGTGCCGCGTTCAATGCCCACGGCGAAATCGGCTCAAACACGTAATTAAGAACGTGTAGTAATTAGTCGGATCCTGTGTTTTCCCATGCAGAAGTGATTGCTTTCGATTACTGTTCGATTTGAGAAAGGCATTCCACCCTTGATGCTTTCGCCCGATGACGTGAAGGGCCTTTGCCTGGTGCCCCGCGGCACAGCATAATCGAATCCGCTCATTCAGAACATTGCAGATAAAAATTTAATAAACAAATCTGGTATGGTGCCTAATTCTACAAGACAGAAGATCATCTGTCAAAATGCATTTCTATCTGAACGTTTTGTAAAGTTGCACCTTTCTAAACAGAGCCCGGTTTCTTCACAGGCTGATGTCTGGAACGCCATCTGATTGGTGGCGCTTGTTACCATGGTCCTGTGTAAAACAGAAGTTGTGATTTATTTACAGAGGCCCTTGCTTGCTTGCCTTTCCCACGTTTTCCTGCTATCCTAAACAGCGTCAGACTGTTGCTGGAGACGGTAGCGTTACTAAATGGCTTTCTTCGGGATAACGAATTTGGGCTATCAAAACCCCATCGGAGACAATATGTTAGTGAGTCCAAGATTGTCTGCTTCTCCCCGTGGTGAGTGCTTTGCTAACGTTAGCTAGTTACTGTAACGTTATGTGTTCATTTGTTTACACTGACTTAACGTTACTTGCTAATTACCTACGTTAACTTAGCTAAATGGTCAGTCATTAAAACAAGCAGAATAAGTATGTATGTTAAATGTCATAACTTTGCTTTATCTGTGCTGACATGGATAATCATTCGAAGGTACAAGTGGTCATGCCGGAACAACCTGCCTTTGCTTTTATAGATGAGGTGGATTCAAGGAGCTGGGCTAAACAGTCAGGACTGCCCTCTATCCAAGTCCAGAGGGGACCCCCAAAATGCACTGATACCGGCAGTATCTACAACCAGCCTTCTCCCTTCAGCCCAGACATACACCAAGGGAGCCAGGGGCGATACAGAGAGATGCTCAAACGGGTTCAGATACCAAGATGTAAGTTAGCTGTGAGTACTCTTAAGTATTTACCACTTCATGTACAGGTGGTAGGCCTTAGCTGTTCAACATTTCAGTTTGAATGAAATAAACTGATCGAAAATATAAACGCAACATGTAAAGTGTTGTTTTCATGAGCTGAAATAAAAGATCACAGAAATGTTCCATACGCACAAAAAGCTTATTTCTCTCTTTATATCCCTGTTAGTGAGCATTTCTCCTTTGCCAAGATAATCCATCCACCTGACAGGTGTGGCATATCAAGAAGCTGATTAAACAGCATGTTTATTACACAGGTGCGCCTGGTGCTGGGGACAATAGAAGGCCACTACAAAATGTGCAGTTTTGTCACACAACACAATGCCACAGATGTCTCAAGTTTTGAGGGAGCGTGCAATTGATATTGCCAGAGCTGTTGTCAGAGAATTTAATGTTAATTTCTCTACCATAAGCCGCATCCAATGTGGTTTTAGAAAATTTGGCAGTACATCCAACTGGCCTCAGAACCGCAGACCACATGTATAGCGTCTTGTGGGCGAGCGGTTTGCTGATGTCAACATTGTGAACAGAGTACCATATGGTGGCAGTGGGGTTATGGTATGGGCAGGCATAAGCTATGGACAACAAACACAATTGCAATTTATCGATGGCAATTTGAATGCACAAAAATACAGTGATGAGATCTTGAGGCCCATTTTTTTTTTAAAGGTATCTGTGACCAACAGATGCATATCTATATTCCCAGTCATGTGAAATCCATAGATTAGGGCCTAATACATTTATTTAAATTGACTGATTTCCTCATATGAACTGTAAAATCAATGAAATTGTTGCATTTATATTTTTGTTCAGTATACATTTTACTAAACTGAAGGCAAGGGCACACCGTGGATCAACATTGAGTGACATGTAGTCACTCTTCCCTAGCCCCGAATCAGCTGTACTCAGTGCCCCTGACAGACAGCCAGCAGTGTGGATGGTGGATGTCTAATGGAGGCCAAGGAAAGATGCATGAACCCTGGACCCAAGTCAGACGATTCCCCCGCAAGAACAGTGAAATGACCAAGTGAGTGTCATGTCGGATTCTAACATTTGTTTCTTGAAGTCAGATGTGTCAGTGGCCTGCTCACCCTCTGCCTACTGTTTTTACTCAGGTTTGTGAAAGAGATGTCAATGACGGACCGAGAGTTCAGCTTATTCTGATTTCCACTCCTGCAGTAACACACACAATCCCATCCAAAGACCTCTGGGACCTTTACACTGTAAGGACTATTGTGGTTTAATAAACTGAGACATTTTCATCATAGCATGTTATTTATTTTTGTGAGCTACTGTATCAGGTTGTCAATTGACCTCTGCCGTTCAACTGGTAAAATTGAGCTGTTACCTCTCTCTAGAGGAATACAATTGTAATGCGCTTGAGGAAATAAGAGTATTTTGTTTCAATAATTAGTTATTGTCACTCAGTAAGGTCATTCATTCGACCTTGAGGATAGTCAGTTACTATCTCGGATCAGATACGATATTATGACTGAAAAGTGTCTAGCCAAATATTTGATACGGCATGCTTGTATATTTAGTAAAGCTTGTATTTTGCATACTTTCAGTACATTAACTAAATCAACAAAATGATAAATGTTTTCCTCATGTTATCTTTAACGTTTTTCTAAATAAGCTAACATTACAGTATCATTAATAACATATGAGGTCAAATGAATATCCAGATATCTTTGCCAGATATCACTTGCTTTCTGTCAGTACACTTTTGGCAGCATAACCAGTCATCCATCACATTTACCCCATTCCCACCCTAACTCCTCCCTCATCTTGTAGGCTCCTTCCCTGTGCTCTTGTACTGTATGCAGTGTGCTTTAACTTGCTAGTCCCTTTCCAATATGTGTGTGTAAACTCCTGGAGTTTCTATGTAAATGTAATGATCTGTGAGAGAGGCACTCTACCTGAGAAACAATGCTGTTTCTGATTACAGGGGCATTGAGTTAGTCAGTCAGCACTGTGCACACACACCAGTCTCAATTGCGGGCTTGAACAATTCAGAGGATGTGGCTGTAGCTGCCTGGCGTCTGTACATTGGGCACTGTAACTCCTTCATGATAGTGCATGGAGGGACAAAGATATGAATCCTCATGTATGAAATGTTTTGGGTATCTGGGACTGCTTGCTCTCATCTAATAATTTCATTGGTCAGTATCTTCCCAATGACAATCAGCCAATGGTAATCCTAGTTTTTACAACGGGTAAAGAAAGCCGCACACATTAACAGCAATCAACACCACATAAAACAGCCATTGTTTTTATTCAATTTTTTTCTTCAAGGGGAAATGTTATTTTGTCTGTCATAGTCCTAAACTCTTCTTGTCCTTCACCTCAGTAAAAACAGTGCCTTCTGAACTCCTTCAACACAGGGGTAGAAAACAAAAAGGGGTCCGGATTCATCAGGCTTGAGCAAAACACACTCAGTAGTTCTGGGACAACCCTCCTCCCCTCATCTGTGCCCTAAAAACATCCCAACAGTCAACAATTAACAACCACCCAACCCAAAGACAAGACAGCCCATAGAAATAGAATAGAACGTGCATCATCTTACTAGCCACGTCCATTCTATGTATTCTATTTTCTATGTTAATCACTCTCAATTAGGCACAACCTCAGTCATTTATTGACCCCAAGACCTTTACTGTTCCCCGGCGGTCCCACACGCTCAAGGCCAAACATCACTACACGGGAAGGGGCCAATAACATGAGGCTGCATTAGCTTGCTTTAGTACGAACATTATCAACTTTTAGTGTCCATAGTCAAGTGTGTTTTGAAAATGTTATGGGGAAGTCAAAATGATCTAAATAAAGTCAGTGTTGAGTCAATGCTAAGGTCAGTAAATTATTTCCATTAGCTTTCACAGGCTGTCTATCCTTCCCTCGATTTCTCTGCCTCTGAAACTCAGTTCCTCTTCCCAATGTATTCTCCAGTGGCTTGTTCAATTAAGGCAGAGTTCTAATACTGCTCACACTGCTGATTGTGTCCTGTCTCTCTGAGGGCCCTGAAGTCTGATAGGGATGGGATCAGTGCATAACCTGACTGAGCTTAGTCCTGCAGTAGTGTTTGCTCAATAAAAAGGTACAGTGTACAATCTGTATATCTGTGGAAAAGCGACATCTAATGAGTATGTGTGATCAAATCTAGGGCCAGTGTTTGAAATACTGTAGTTGGCTGCAGTTGATCAGTTGGTACCATTGAGCTTGAGCTTACGTCTGGCATTTTACAAGAAAGCGTTCTGCCCTTTGATCCTTATCATTGGAATGGAATCATCAGAATAAGCGTAATAATTCATCATAATAACAACAACCATAAGGTTAATACAAATTATGAATACAGAGGTGATAAAAAATACTCAACGTTAAAACAAACAGAATCAAAAACAGGATACCACAATCAGACATGCTTTAAAGCAGTTAAGTTAGGCAAAAAAGCAGTTTGTCGTATCATAAAAACCTCACAGTGAAAATAGTTATGCCCCTTCCAGATTACAAAGCACAGTATTCAGCCTAATATATATATTTATATATATATCTATTTACTTCCTTCTTTCTTTAGAAAATACTCGTTAGCAATTCAAACTTAGGCGGCTGTCCGGTACCACTGTATTTAATGCCCAGGCTTTCCCCTCTGGTTCTGGAACATCTTAGGCGGCTGTCCGGTACCACTGTATTTAATGCCCAGGCTTTCCCCTCTGGTTCTGGAAAATCTTTTTTCGTTTTGAGTCCTTTAATTTCCATTTGCAAAACAAATGGGAAGGGACACATTTGAAAGGGATGGAGCAGTTGACAGTATGCCTTTGCTGTATACAACTGTGCCTTGGGTGCTCGAACTGTTATAGCTGGACTGAGCCATGGTAGGGGGAACAAATTTGACAAGGGTTAAGGAGGAGGGGGGACCATCCTATTTCCTCTCATTTTGTTGAACCGACAGGTTGAACCCTCTCCCCCGGACTTGAAAAAGGCTACCAAGCCTCTATTTAATCTTAAATAACACATTTTAGAGATGGAGGCAGAGTAATCATATAGATGTCATCAATGATAAGCTGTACTGGACCTCTTTGCTGGCTGATTGATAAACAAAATTAAAGTTGTTACATATTTTGCCCATATTGATTAATAGCATTTGCCAGCACTGTACTAAAAAGACTGAGGGTACTGCCGTGCAACAGATTGAGTTGGTGATCATTGCAGACTTTTGCGAGAACATAACAGACATGTCTTGCCTTGTTTTTCGTAAATACTTTGTTCTTTGGTCAATATTTTCCTTCAATTTATACACATATTCATACACACAAATATGCATGTACATACACACTTATAAATGTGTAATAAACTGGATATCTGTGCACGTATGTATTCAGACTTTTTCATAAAGGAATTTTTGCACAAAACATCAAGATTAAAATAAATAAGTAACCCAGAAATAAAACATGAGTACCTGTTTCATAATTCTGCTGGGGAAAAATGATGGAAATAAAAAAATCACAGAAAATGATGTCAAATAAAAAGTAGCCTTATGTACAGCCTTTTTCTTTTTTTGACACAGGCTAAAGGCGTTGTTTTAAATAAACAGACTTTGCATCTTTAAAGTAGCCTGAGAGAAAGGCTAGACATGAGAAAAATACTTGTCCTTCCATGTGTGCGGGCGCCAAAACATGGCTGCCACATAAGTACACTTTCCTTCTCAACAAGTACACTTTCCTTCTCAACAAGAACACTTTCCTTCTCAAGTCCTGGAGTCTCAAAGTCTTTTCTCTTGGCTCGGGTTTCAAGTGATGGCGTCGCTAGTTGTTAGCCGCTAGCTCGCGGTGCGAGTCCTCCCTCAGTAGTCCTGCCGCGGGAATGGTCCCGGCTAGTGCTGCCACGGCTGCTAACTATTGGGCGGTCCATCATTCAGGAAGTAGGTCGTCATTTCCCCTTTGCCCTTGACTTTGACGACCCCACGGCACTCCAGAACATATCCTATATCTGAAAGCACCTGGTGGAGGTCCGTGGTAACCTGAGGAGAGTGGAAAAATTTGCATTTTTGACCGGCATACACTATGCTTATTAGGAACGGAGTATGACCTACTGAGTGTTAACTGATTGACATCCTCTATACCTGAATGCGGTCTGGGACTCCTGTGCTGTCCATGCGACTGGCTACGTTGACCGTGTTCCCCCATATATCGTACTGGGGCTTCCGTGCTCCAATCACCCCTGCCACCACTGGCCCAATATTCAGACCTGAAAAAAGAGAGACAGATCATAGATTCATAAACATAGCGGTTATTCATACCAAACTCATGCATCCAACCATATTGGATGCATGACAAGGCTCTCTCTGGTCTGCAACACTGGTTCCTATCCCACTCAATCCTGTCTGTGTTTCAGAACTTCATGTGATATTATTTAACCTCAGCTTGTTTAAAGCTTTGTTGAGGTTTTTCAGACTGTTTCCCCTTACCTATCTTCATCTGGAAGTTGTTGAAGGAATGCTCGTTGATGTACTTCATCTGTTCCCTCAGTCTCATGGCGTAGTCGGCCAGAGCCGTGATGTGGGAGCGGCCCTCACGGTCGTAGGTGGAATCATTGAGACCCGAGGCGGCCATGTAGGTGCTGCCAATGGTCTTGATCTTCTCCAGCTGACGAAACTTCTCCTCACTGATGATCTGAGAGTAGGACAAAACACAAAGCCTCAGGTTTGAGTTTGACCAAAAATGTATCCTATTTTAAATGCATGAGGCCAACGATGACTGTACTGAAAATGCACCAAAGGGCAAAAGACACGGAATTCACAATGACACTAAGCGTCCAAAATTCCATAGTCTACCCTCTCCTCTCCCTCCCTCCCTCCCTCTTTACCTCGTCAAAGTCGGCGATGATCTCGTTGAGCAGCCTAAGACACTCCACTCCCTCATTGTTGGCCTCCAGCTCCACGTAGAACTCAGAGAAGTTGGAAATGGAGGCGAACATGACGGCCACACACTCACAGGACTGGTAGTAGAGCTCGTCGTTACGGCGCTCACGCGCCAGGAAGTGAGCCGCCACGTCCTTGGGCAGGATGTTGTGGAGGAGACGGCGGTTGTAGGCCTGAAGCTCCTCCATCTCCTCCTTCTCCTCTGTGGCCTGGAAGGAGGACATGAGGGAAAAAGGTTAAGATAGGTGGGGACATCTTATACTACACTATGTTCTGCTGTAGTCAAGGTAGAGGAGTGCCCCTCTGTAGGCCCATGGTACCTGTAGTTTCCAGAGGAAGTCGAGGCGTGAAGTAGACTCCACCTGCTGGGCATGGAGGTAGAGCGCCAGCACAAACACAGTGAGAATCACAGGAGTCATGACTCTCAGAGATACTTTGGTCACACTGAACGGGCTGCAGAGAGACAGAACAGGAGGTCAGAGAGGAACAGCTAGAAAGAAAACCAAGAAAGACACAAACCAAACTGCAGAGAGAGAGTGGATCAGAGAAAGAGAAAATGGGTCATATACACACCTACACAGATTTAAAACAATGATTTCAGAAAGGCTTTGAATCCAAACTTACCACTCGTCTGTAGTTTCATTGAAACTGGACCATTGAATAGTTTCATTGAAATCACTGGATGAGAAAAATAAAGAAAATTGTTTAGTCAAAAGAAAACATTGATGACTACAACGTTGTGCCCTCCTGAACGCAGCCCCAGTACTCACAGGGCTTTGGAGGTGACAAAGAGGTCAGCATTTTCGAACAGCGCCACTTGTGGCCACTCCACCAGCAGCAGGAAGGTGAGCTGGATGAGCAGCATGAGGGCCAGCTTCCCTATACTGCTGATCTGGAGGAACACTGAACAGGCCAACAGGGTCAGCAGCACACTGTAGCTGAAATACTGAGGGAGAGAAGGACAGAGAGGATTGATTGATGATCAGATTAACCTGTTATTTATAAAGAACATATAAGACATCAGTATACAACCTGACATCGGTGACACACCCACTCACCTCTGGGAAGGGACATGAGGGGCCCTGGCTGGGACAAATCTCTAGACCCCCATCTACCGACACAGACAGGTTGCGGATGAGACAGGGGGTCACCATGGAAACAGAGATGTTCAGCTCCCGGGCAATGCAGTCCACCAAACTCTCCGTGTCACAAGCAAACTACAACCGAGGAGACACGCACAAACATGTTAACTCGTGGGGAAATGTTTGCTGTAGTTGTGTGTGTGTTAATCTGTTCAGTCTCACCATGTTGACAAAGGCAGAGATGAAGACGAGGATGATGGTAAACACCCCCACCAGAGTGCTGTTGGTACGAGACTGGACTATCTTCTTTGACACTATCTGCATCGCAGCTGGAAACAGCTACAAGAGAGGAGGAATAAAGGAAAGAACGTTTAGTGTCCAGAATGCATGTGGGTATGTACAGTAGGTAATGTGTGTGTTGTGGAGGTCTTACCTTAATGCAGGAATATATGGCACAGATGAAGAGGATGTTGGCGAGGATGATGAAGATACTGATGTAGATCCCCAGCATGACTGGGGTGCTGCAAGAAGAGACACACAGACAGGAGGACTCAGAAAAGTAAGTGTGTATGTGTGTGTGTGCGTGTACGTGTGTGTGTCACTCACTGTGGAAATATGACAATCTGGATGAAGGAGATGAAGCAGAAGACCAGGAGGGTACAAGCGACGTAACCCCCAAAGCGATCGTCTACCTTCTTCGAATACTACCAGAGAGAGATCAGAACTCATTAAAAAACAAATCTTAGGAAACCATCAGCAGACATTAACTGTGAATGTGAACTACATAACACACCAGGGATTAACTAAATAAAGCCCAGAGTATTCTGGGAGATGTACGCAGAGACCTTTTTCTCCAGGCTAGAGGTCTGGAAGGTGAGCAGGAACTTCTTGACGTGGTCTTTCCTCAGCTGGTCGATGCTGCGAGCATCGATGGCTCGCCCCAGAAACTCATCCACCTCATCTTCAGGGTTCATTGCCTCCTGGGCACCACGGCTGGAGAGGGAGAGGGAGAGGGAGAGGGAGAGGGAGAGGGAGAGAGAGAGAGAGAGAGAGAGAGAGAGAGAGAGAGAGAGAGAGAGAGAGAGAGAGAGAGAGAAATGTAAGATGGTAAGACCTTTAGAGTATGTGAATGTGCATTTTGGCACGTGAGCCTGTCTCCCTGGGTGTGTATTTAGGTGGGTGTGTATATGTGTTTCCCAAACATCCTCAGAGCAATAACTACTCACTTGTCTTTGCTGGACGACTCATCAATCCCCTGAGAAAGAGAAAGAAAAGGAGGATTAACCAACATACAGAAACCCAGACAAGAGTTGTAAAAGAGAGGGATTAACCAATAGATAAACCCTGTAGGGGAGAGATACAGCTGGCCCTCAGGAGACAGGAGAGGGAAGACAGAAGAGACTATCAGTAGAAGCTGGGGAACATAATGGAGAGACTACTACAGGGTTTCCAAAACTCGGTTCTGGGGACCCCAAGGGGTGCATGTTTTGGTTTTTGCCCAATGACTACACAGCTGATTCGAATAATCAAAACTTGATGATTAGTTGAATATTTAAATCTGCTGTGTAGTGCTAGGGCAAAAATCAAAACATGCACCCCTTGGGGTCCCCAGGACCGTGTTTGGTAAACGCTGGTAGTGGGACACACAGAGCACTCTGAAGAGAGGTAACATTTATGGGTGAGACTATTGGGATACAATAAGTAGATATAGGGGAGAAGCAGGGGAGAAGCAGGAGAGACACAGATGAGACACAAATGAGCCAAGAGAGAGAGAGAGGTCTCGTCTCACCATCTGCCTGAAGACTTTGGAGTCCTTGGTCCTGGAGAACCTTGTGTCAGGCACCCAGCGAGGTATCAGGCCCTCGTTGGAGTTGGACCGCGTCCTCTGCATCTTGGCCATCATGGCCTTCTCGTCTTTCTAGACAGAGGAAAGCACAGAAGGTTAGACAACTGAACCGGTGAAACCCTTGAGTGGATTAAAGGGGTGCTAACATGGACAACCCAATGGGTTGTTCCACCAATTCAGTGCCTTTTGAGTAGTGTAACCTGGTCAAAAAATAATTTAATTTTAACATTCTGTCATAAAGGGCACATGTTGAACTTCATTTTAAAAAGTATTCCATCTCAATAGGTTAAAGGGCAACTCTGCCACTTTTCAACATCATATTCATTATCTCCAGCACCAAACCAGTGTCTACATATGTGAAAACTGCGCATTTCTACATTTTGTAGAACTATATATTGAACAAAAATATAAACACAACATGCAACAATTTCAAAGATTTTACAGTTCATATGAGGAAATCAATTAGGCCGTAATCTATAGATTTTAAATGACTGGCAAGGGCACATCCATGGGAGGACCTGGGAGGACTTAGGCCCACCCACTGGGGAGCAAGGCCCAGCCAATCAGAATGAGTTTTCCCTACAAAAGGGCTTTATTACAGACAGAAATACTCCTCAGCAACAAGAGTTCAGTTCACATAACAGGGTTGACCTTAAAATGAGGGACTGACGTAAATGAATCACTAATAACATGAAATAAATAATCATCTTTAGAAATTACTTTGTCAAAGCAACAAAATAACTAGGGGATGGTGCAAACTTTACATTTTGACACATCTTCTTAGAAGTCACATGGGGTGCAAAGAGTGACATGTCAAAATGCTGAATTCTTTATTCATATAAAAAAAAAATATTGAATTATCTATGTGGTCTATATTAAAGGGCACTTAATTTAATATAACATGCTTTTAAAATTCAATATTGGTGCACAATGTCTGCTTAAAACATTAAAGAGACACAAAAGACACTCTTCGTGGAACAACCTCAATTCTCCAGTGCTTGGAGAGCCCTGTAAACTGTCATACAACTGTACGTGTGGTGGTTGGCAAGTGTAGGAAGTAGTTTTGTCCCTGACCCGTTTCTGGCTGCAGCCCAGCACCAGGAAGGTCTCAATGCTGTTCTCCTTCAGGTAGGCGTTCCTCTCCCCTCCAAAACCCGGCTCCACCTCATAATCCCTATTTAGATACTGCAGGGTGGCTTTGGTGATGTGGATCCTCCTGGGAGAAGGACACAAGGTCAGTTATGTGTGGTGTGTGCGTGCACACGTGCTTGTGTGCATACGATGTGTGTGTGTGTGTGTGTGGTGTGTGTGGTGTGTGTGTGTGTGTGTGTGTGTGTGTGTGTGGTGTGTGTGTGTGTGTGTGTGTGTGTGTGATTGTGGTGTGTGTGTGTGTGTGTGTGTGGGGTGTGTGTGGTTGTGTGTGTCTCCCTCCCCTGCCTTGCCCCCAGCCTCCATGTGGTTGGCTAGTGTGACATCGTTGGACCACACGTCAAACTGCCACTTCCTGAGTCCCAGCACCCCACAGTGCACACGGCCGCTATGGATACCCACACGCATGTTGACGTTGACCCCCGTCACTTCACGCACCAGCCTGCACATTTACACAAAGAACATGTATGTTAAATGTCTTTCCAAAAACACATGATACTCCAACAGGCTGAAGCAATACATTTATGATATATATTTTATGATTTGTCATCTCTAGAAAATATGGCATCTCCCCACACACAGATGTTCCCCATACTTACGAGATGGCCTCTATCATGTCGACGCCCATCTCCACACAGCAGTGGGCGTGGTCAGCGCGGGGCTCAGGCAGCCCAGACACACAGTAGTAACAGTCCCCCAGGATCTTGATACGCAGACAGTGGTTCTCCTACAGACAGAGAGACAAAGCCGTTATGGCAGTTAGAGAGGGACAGAGAACAAATTATATTCAATTGGAAGGGCAAGACAGTAGTTAATGGAGAAAATTTGTGAAAAAATGGGGGAAAGTGAAAAGAGAGAGGTGAAGAGAAATTGTTATTTACAGATGCTAGTTTGTCGAAGCGGGCGAAGAGCTCGTTGAGTGTCATGACCAACTCCTGAGCCGTACACTGAGACGCCAAGCTGGTGAAACCCTCAATGTCCGCAAACAGAATACTGAAGAGAAAGAGAGAGACAGGATTGGTTGATCAGTAACTAATCGGATGAGCCTTCCTCCTCCTGTTATGTGTTGGGGTAGTCTGTCCACAGCCTTAATGTCTGTCTAGTTGTGTGTGTGCGTGCGTGTGCGTGTGTGTGAGTGTGTGCGCGTGCGTGGGCGCGGGTGTGGGTGGGTGTGTATAGTCGGTGCTGTAATTGAATCTGGGATGAAGCGCCCATTCTTTGGGGATTATCTTATCTTGGCTGCTGGTAATTAAGTATTCCCTTACTGTTGTTAATTAGCCCACTCTCTGCCAAGCCCTGAGTAAGGGTGTGTGTGTGTGTGTGTGTGTGTGTGTGTGTGTGTGTGTGTGTGTGTGTGTGTGTGTGTGTGTGTGTGTCTGCGTGCGTGCATGTGTATATACAGTATGTGTGTATGAGAATGTTGATGTGCAATGTTGAATAAATATACAAGTACCCTGCCTTTATTTGATAAAAGATACCGTTGAATAACAGTTGAATGAGGTCAAGAGACAAAACACATCAAAACTGTGTTACATGTTAAGGCGTCTGCATGCTTCCCAGCCGAAACAGTTTGTGTACATATTATAATATGTGTACATATCACCCTTCGGTGAGGGTTTTCGGCTGTTCGGGTACACAATTTTTTTTCTAGAGGCACATTCATTTTTTCCCCCTCCTCTGACGGGAGAAGTAGTAAGGATCGGAGGACCAAGGTGCAGCGTGGTAAGTATTCATTATGCCTTTTAATGAAAACGAAACTCGAACAAAACAACAAAACTAACGATAAACGAGAATGACACGAAACGAAACAGTCCTGTCTGGTGACATACACAAAGACAGAAAATAAGCACCCACGAAACACAGGTGGAAAAAGGCTACCTATGTATGATTCTCAATCAGAGACAACTAACAACACCTGCCTCTGATTGAGAATCATACCAGGCCAAACGAAAAAACCAACATAGAAAAACGAACATAGATAACCCACCCAACTCACGCCCTGACCATACTAAAACAAAGAAATAACAAAAGAACTAAGGTCAGAACGTGACAGCACCAAACATTAGTTAAATGTAAAATTGCGCGACTAAGATCTCCTCGGCAAAAAACGTCAAAATGAATGACAGATTTCTTGAGTTATCTTAGAACAATTCTGACTATTTTGGCTACGGCGTCTCAAAATGGACAAACAGTTCTATTGCGCTTTTTTCAAGCGAAGCACACTCTTCGGTTCTCCTAGCTGACATTGGCTAGCCGCCAGCCGAACTGAAGAATGCTGATGCCTTTAGAGGTCATAGCTCTTGTCAGTTTGGTTTGTTCAAGTAATGCTGTGGTTATTGATGTGTCGTTGTCAGGGCAGGGCTACTGAGGTTACCAGGATGATTGTGTCTATGCTGACCTGACGTTGTCATGTTTCTGGATGTAGATCTTATGGAACATCATGTCTTCTTTCTTAGCGTTGATGTCAGCCTTCATCTCCATGGCAACATGCCTTGGCAACACAGACAGCAAGAGGCGTTCCTGAAATGTTGAGAGAAGTATCTGGCTTAGTTAGTATCTGCATTTAATACATACAGTTGAAGTCGGAAGTTTACATACACCTTAGCAAAATACATTTAAACTCAGTTTTTCACAATTCCTGACATTTAATCAGAGTAAAAATTCCCTGTCTTAGGTCAGTTAGGATCACCACTTTATTTTAAGAATGTGAAATGTTAGAATAATAGTAGAGAGAATTATTTATTTAAGCTTTTATTTTTTTTCTTTCATCACATTCCCAGTGGGTCAGAAGTTTACATACTCTCAATTAGTATTTAGTAGCATTGCCTTTATATTGTTTAACTTGGGTCAAACGTTTCGGGTAGCCTTCCACAAGCTTCCCACAATAAGTTGGGGGAAGTTTGGCCCATTCCTCCTGACAGAGCTGGTGTAACTGAGTCAGGTTTGTAGGCCTCCTTGCTCGCACACACCTTTTCAGTTCTGCCCACAAACGCTCTATAGGATTGAGGTCAGGGCTTTGTGATGGCCACTCCAATACCTTCACTTTGTTGTCCTTAAGCCAATTTGCCACAACTTTGGAAGTATGCTTGGGGTCATTGTCTATTGGGAAGACCCATTTGCGACCAAGCTTAAACTTCCTGACTGATGTCTTGAGATGTTGCTTCAATATATCCACATAATTTGACTTCCTCATGATCCCATCTATTTTGTGAAGTGCACCAGTCCCTCCTGCAGCAAATCACCCCCACAACATGATGCTGCCACCCCCATGCTGCATGGTTGGGATGGTGGTCTTCGGCTTGCAAGCCTCCCCCTTTTTCCTCCAAACATAACGATGGTCATTATGGCCAAACAGATCTATTTTTGTTTCATCAGACCAGAGAACATTTCTCCAAAAAGTACGATCTTTGTCCCCATGTGCAGTTGCAAACCGTAGTCTGGCTTTTTTATGGAGGTTTGGAGCAGTGGCTTCTTCCTTACTGAGCGGCCTTTCAGGTTATGTCGATAAAGGACTTGTTTTACTGTGGATATAGATACTTTTGTACCTGCTTCCTTCAACGTCTTCACAAGGTCCTTTGCTGTTGTTCTGGGATTGATTTGCACTTTTTGCACCAAAGTACGTTCATCTCTAGGAGACAGACTGCGTCTCCTTCCTGAGCGGTATGACGGCTGCGTGGTCCCATGGTATTTATACTTGCGTACTATTGTTTGTACAGATGAACGTGGTACCTTCAGGTGTTTGGAAATTGCTCCCAAGGATGAACCAGACTTGTGGAGGTCTACAATTATTTTCTGAGGTCTTGGCTGATTTATTTTGATTTTCCCATGATGTCAAGCAAAGAGGCACTGAGTTTGAAGGTAGATCTTGAAATACATCCACAGGTACACCTCCAATTGACTCATTTGATCTCAATTAGCCTATCAGAAGATTCTAAAGCCAGGACATCATTTTCTGGAATTTTCCAAGCTGTTTAAAGGCACAGTCAACTTAGTGTATGTAAACTTCTGACCCACTGGAATTGTGATACAATGAAATAATCTGTCTGTAAACAATTGTTGGAAAAATGACTTGTGTCATGCACGAAGTAGATGTCCTAACCGACTTGCCAAAACTATAGTTTGTTAACAAGAAATTTGTGGAGTGGTTGAAAAACGAGTTTTAATGACTCCAACCTAAGTGTATGTAAACTTCTGACTTCAACTGTATGTCCTTCAAAATTACTGCTTCCTGTCAGTCAGCGGAGGTGTTTACACAGTGTGTGTGTGGGTGTACCTGCTGCTGGTTCTCTCTCTGCAGGTGCAGTCTGGCCTGAATGTATCCTCTGGTCTCCTGGAAGGCCTGTCTCTGAGACACCTCAGCAGGGTAGTGGGTACAGATCCCAATGATGTTAGTGCACAGGAATATCAGCACGTTGGCGCTCAGCTAGAAGAGAGGAGGATAAAGAAAGGGGACATTTAGAGTTGACCTTGACCCCACATCGGTTTTTCCAAAACATTCTGTGCTAGGGGGCAGCGTAGAGCCATGTTGTGGGTATCTGGATAGGGATGTACAGTATCAAACACAGTGATGAAACACACATGGAATCTGATACTGAAATGGTGCTTTCTCTGCTCTTTCTGTCTCTCTCCCTGCACATCTCTCACCTCTCTTTAATTCTATGATGGCATACACACAGATTCACAGGTCATACTGTGGCCAATGACACATTGTGCTTCTCCTCAAGGACTGAGATGTACAATTACATCATTTATAATACATTACATACCCCTGACCTTGTATGGAAATACACAATATCCATGTTTTTACTCACACACACGTGCAAGCATGCACACACACACACACAGACGCCAAGAGAAACATTAACATTCCCTGTGAAGGCATGATGATCCTGTTTGTGGGATCGTTTTTTCCTTGTGCTCTCGTCCTCTCATGGCAGTCCATTGACCACTTCATATGTTTACCATCTTGCTTTCTGAACTCGTTAAACTTGAAATGAAACAGACGTTTTTTTGTGTCCTGCCTCTGAGACCTCCCCTGTCACACTGTCCCCGGAGTGTCCCCAGCTGTAGCGTGGGAAAAAACGCTGCCCTCTGACACGCTGAGAGGCTGTTCACTTTAAAGATGGCCTCTTGTTTACAGTTTGCTGCGTGAGAGAGTGGAAACACTCCACTCCTCCCGAGGATGTTTTTGGACACAAACACTGGCTTGCTACATGCCAACAGGAAACACTGTTATGTCACACCCTATGTGGCGACCCTAAATTAGCACAGCAAATAAGTTAAGGGGCTAATGTGCCAGCTAAGGTTAACCATTGTTTTCCCTATCTAAACCACATCTTTCCTTGGAGGTATAAGATTAGATATTTTTCTAAATTCAATATTTCTTTGCCAAACCTCACTCTCTTTCTTTCTTATGCTCTCCCTCTACTTTATATGAAATTGATTCTATCATCCTTATAAAACTTTTAATCATCCTGAAATAGACAGTTGATTGCCCCATCATTATGCAGGTGAAGCCTGACTCCTACTGGGCAGAAACAGTAACACAGGTAGGCTTGGTTGGAATGATTTCAAGTTTACAGTAAACATACAACCATTATTTGCACACTTTAAAATATTCCTCCCCCTAGAACATTATACAAGAAAAGGATGAAATTCCACCTAGCCCATATGTGTGCATTTCGTCAAAGAGTGAAATTAACTGAAGAAGGCTTGGTTTAGCTAATAGCCCCTTATCTCTTAATCCACATCTGGCCCATGAATTAACTTTGAACTCTCCCTGACCTTTCCGAGAAACAAGTGCATAGGTGAATATGCAGAGTTTTACACCAAGGAAGCGGGAAAGAAATAAAACAGGAAGAATAAGAGAAAAGAGAAATAAACAAGATACATGGAGAAAATGGGGCAAGGGGGAGCGAGAGATAGAATGAGAAGCAGCAATAAAAAAGAGAGATAGGAAGATATGCTAAGGGAAGGGGAAATAAACTGGCGAGGGAGGAGGGGTGAGTGTATAAAATAGAATAGCATACAAGGGACAACAACAGATAACATGGAGACAGGGGGGTTTTAAGGGGAGGAAGGATGTGGTGGTAGTGGAGTGAGTGAGTGAGTGAGTGAGTGAGTGAGTGAGTGAGTGAGTGAGTGAGTGAGTGAGTGAGTGAGTGAGTGAGTGAGTGAGTGAGTGAGAGACAGGAGAGAAACGGAGGGTGTGGGGACAGAGAGGAGAGTAGGGAGAGAGAAAAAAAGAGAAATAGAAAAAAGAAAGAGAGTGAGAGTGAGAGAGAAAAAGAGAGAGAGAGAGAAAGAGAAGACAGGTATGGGACACAGTGACATTTAGGCAGATGGTTCCGAGCGCTCAGCTCTGTTTACATTACTCTCACTGTTCAAGCAAAAAACAGCTCAGAGAGACCTGCTGTGTGTGTGCCTGCGTGTGTTGTATGTTTACTTAAGTAGTCTGTAGAGAAAGTACTGTGTGCATATTGTGTGGAAGGAGAGTTGACATTGCCTTCTTGTCTTCTTGCCTGTCTTCTTGCCTGTGACGGAGTGTTGTCTGTGTGTATAGTTGTACTGTACAGTATGTGTGTAGGATCACAGGCCAGGCCAGGCCTAATTGCTTGCTTTTCTCAAGAGGGAGAGGGCCTGCAGGTTAACATGGTACACACATTCAGGTCCTGTGTTTATACAATAGCACACACAACTACTCTTCAGGAGCTCCACTCAGCATTATCTACCTGTAGTGGGCTAGCTGTCCCGACTACAGTCACTGTGTACGTACGCACGCACGCACGCACGCACACGACGCACGCACGCACGCACGCACGCACGCACGCACGCACGCACGCACGACGCACGGCACGACGCACGCACACACACACACACACACACACACACACACACACACACACACACACACACACACACACACACACACACACACACACAGGGTAGGACACTTATATTGTCCATGCCACAGTACAGTTGGAGGCATACTCCTACTGTCCACTAATAATGTTATGTCCCCTCTATTGCATAGTGATTATGAGGACCCTCTAAAACAATAATAGTTGTAGTATCTAAGGAGGTATAGTCCATATTTCCATCAGAGTGACATACTGAGGGCAACCAGCCACTCTGTAGAAGAGAACCTAATCCTTGGTTATCAAAATGTAGTTACATAAGCCAGTAGTCCCTGATCTAGAAAGGGACAAGAGCAACAGGAGCAGCCATGACAAAACAACACAGGATAGAATAAAATGCATTTATTACACAATAAACTTCCAAAAAGGAATAGAGAGTATGGGCAGGCTCAATCAATAAATTACTCAATGAATACACAGCGGAATAAAATAATTTTGGATGACGGTTATTGGTCAGCCAAATGACCGTGATCACTGTTATAATCATTTCAATAGCAAAAAGAAATACACCAAAAAATACAATGTTTTCCTCTCCTCCTCTCCTGACTGCAAGTGCTGCTGCTGCAGGGAGGTGGCATTGCCTAGGCAACCAGAGACTAGTTTTCTACAACATATTGCTTGTTTCAGAAAGGAGCAACAAAGTTTTATCAGGTTGTAAAGAGTCCATGTTACCGCAGAAACGGACTCAACTGCACGAATGCTCAGCTGTCCCGTCTTCAGTCAGTCTTGTGTTCGTTCCACACAAAAAAACAAAAGCAATTATTTTAATTTTTTTACTGTTACAGCGGTTATTTTATTTTCATGATGGTCTTTATCCATAATCGTCAGTTACGCAATAATAAGGTAATTGTGCCAGCCCTAGCTCTACAGTCCATACTTTCAATCTAAAACCTGTAACTTTGTATACAGAATCTGGTACAACAATGTTCCTCACAGCAAGAGAATGTTTCAATGAATTCGCAGTTAACTTTTGTTTTCAATCAGTACACACTTTTGTTCAGAGGTGTAAAACACTCAAGTAAAAATACTTTAAAGTACTACATGAGTAGTTTTGGGGGATATTTGTACTTTACTATTTATATTTGACAACTTTTACTTCTCTACATTCCTAAAGAAAATAATGTACTTTTTACTCCATACATTTTCCCTTATACCAAAAAGTACAGAAAAATGGTCCAATTCATACACTTATAAAGAGAACATACTGTACCTGGTCATCCCTACTGCGTCTGATCTGGCGGACTCACTAAACACAAATGCTTCGTTTGTTAATTATTTATGAGTGTTGGAATTTACATTTACGTCATTTAGCAGACGCTCTTATCCAGAGCGACTTACAAATTGGAAAGTTCATACAAATTCATCCTGGTCCCCCCGTGGGGAATGAACCCACAACCCTGGCGTTGCAAGCGCCATGCTCTACCAACTGAGCTACACGGGACCCAATGTGACCCTGGCTATCCGTAAATCTAAAAAACAAGATTGTGCCATCTGGTTTGCTTAATATAAGTAATGTGAAATTTATACTTTTGATACTGAAGTATATGTTAGCAATTACATTTACTTTTGGTACTTAAGTATATTTAAAACCAAATACTTGTAGACTTTTACTCAAGTATGAGTATTGGGTACTTGTAACGACGTGCGCTGAGAGTCGGGAAGCAAGTTCAGGGAGGGAGTGTATTAATAAATAAACGCAAAATAATACAAAACAAGAAACACGGACAACACACAGACATGAAACAGAAACAATGATGCCTGGGGAAGGAACCAAAGGGAGTGACATATAGGGAAGGTAATCAGGGAAGTGATGAGTCTAGGTGAGCCTGACGACACGCAGTTGCGCGTAACGATGGTGACAGGTGTGCGCCATAATGAGCAGCCTGGTGACCTAGAGACCGGAGAGGGAGCACACGTGACAGTACCCCCTCCCCGACGCGCGGCTCCAGACTCAGGACGCCAACCAAAATGACGAGCCCGGGGATCGGGAGCGGACCCGTCACCTCTGCTGCGGTACGGGAAACCTGTCAGTCCGGCTGAGACGCGGGAGCATGGTGACCTAGAGCGCCGGAGAGCATACGTGACGGTACCCCCTCCCCGGCGCGTTCGGCTCCAGCCGCAGGACGCCAACCAAAGGGACGAACACCGGGGATCAGGAGCGGACCGGTCACCCCTGCTGATACGCGGGAACTTGTCGCCGGCTGGGGCGCGCAAACCTGACAGACCAGCTGAGGCAGGGATCACCAGCCTGGTGATCCGGCTGAGGCAGGGCAGCCAGACGAGCCGGTGGAAGCAGGGGAGCCTGGCGATCCGGTGAAGGCATGAAAGCCCGACGAGCCGGCTGTAGCAGGGGAGCCTGGCGATCTGTCTGAGAGCATGAGGCATGAGGCATGAGAGCCTGCTCCCGGACCCGACGTCATTCCCACCAAAATAAATAAATAAAACACTCCCTGATGCTTCCCTTAGGTGAGGCGTCATTCTGTAACGATGTAGGCTGAGAGTCGTGAAGCAAGTTCAGGGAGTAAATACATGTAATTAATAAATTAACAAAACAAGAAACACAAACAGTTCCCCGACATGAAACAGCAACAATTGGAACCTTTGGAAGAAACCAAAGGGAGTGACATATAAAGGGCAGGTAATCAAGGAGGCGATGGAGTCCAGGGGTGAATCATAATGACGGTACCCCCTCCCCGGCGTGTTCGGGTCCATCATAATGATTCACAGGTGCGTGTAATGATGAATGCCAGGTGTGCGTAATGAGGCTAAGGCTAAGTCATGAGGGGAAAAGGGACCAAATTATTAGGGTGAGGCACATGGGCTACTAACAGCTTACTACACAACATACACCTAGTATTACTTTCTTAGCTACAGTATACATATCTCCCTGGCATATTACATAGTTCCTGCAGCAGCATACAAAACATTTTTGGACTCACCTTGTTGTGCTGTACTCATTTGAACAGGAAGGTGGCGCGGCGGTCCTTCACGGGCAAATTTTGTCATCAAACTTTGTCATAAAAGTCTGCCAATTCCGAGTTGGATCACCTTTCAAAACATGTTTTCCCAGTCAGAGCTTGTTTTTTTCAGTTCCCAGTTGTCTTGAACTCACTGAAGACTGAGACTTCCCAGTTCCGAGTTTCCAGTTGTTTTGAGCGTGTCAGACGTCATGCTGGATTGACAGCATGGCCAATCTTTATCCTTTTAAGCTTGGAAAAGAGACCCTTGAACCCAGACTTGGACCACACACCCACTCCACCGATTGCTTCCAAACCACTCATTGTTGAATTTGCGATTTCCAGCTTGTTCTGTAATGTTTATGTCCATTGGCTGATGAGTACTGACATGTTTTATCTATAATTTCTCTTCATTATTTCTCTTCATATGACAAGGATTGAAAAGGATTTGCCAGTAGATTGTTGACTTGATTCAACGACAGTCCAATGCCAAGAGTGTGCAAAGCTGTCATCAAGGCAAAGGGGGGCTATTTGAAGAATATCAAATATCAAATATATTATATTTTTGGTTACTACATGATTCCATATATGTTATTTCATAGTTTTGATGTCTTCACTATTATTCTACAATGTAGAAAATAGTAAAAATAAAGAAAAACCCTGGAATGAGTAGCTGTGTGCAAACTTTCGACTGGTACCCTATATATTTTTTTTGTTAAACAGGTGGGGCTAAAAAGAGGTTGGGCTCCACCTGGCCTGAATGATGGGTCGCCACTGTGTGTAGCTAGGTTTGCGATCTAGCCAGCCAGCTCATAGAGAGAGCATTGCATTGTGGGTTTTGTAGTCGACTTGAGCGACAACAGATTTCCACAACAATTTTCACATGTTTCTACCAACCTTATTATAATGGCAAAATGAATAATTTGTTCACTTAAAATATTTGTATCACATATTAGTATTATTTAACACTGTAAATTATAGGAATAGGTAGTTGTCTGTGGATTTTTTAATTGTGGCATAAACAAGAATTTCCGCTTATATGGACACTGAAACATTACTGCTTATAACTTTGGAAATATGATGAGTATAACCATAGTTTCACAAGAAACGAATATCTGACTGGAAAAATATGGTGTAGGCTAATTCTCAGAACATACTGTAGTAGGTAGGAATTACAAAGTTCAAATCACTAAAGTGCCCTTGCAACAATCACAGTCCAACCACCCACTAGCCCTTCACACCCAGTCCAGGCCATGCTCCACCAAGCTGAGCTCCAGGGGGTAGACTCCCCCTAAACTCCTCTCCCTTGTCCTCTCTGAAACCCCACAACATTTCACCCTGCTATCCCTTTGCTTTTCCAAGCCATCATCACCCAGGAGGGCCAGATGAAGATGAGATGAGTTAATAGAACCTCCAGGGGGTTTATTTATAATTTCTGCTCCTTTATGATGGATTTAGCTCACCGGTCATTTACTTTAGCAGGAAGTCTGTGCTCTGGCCCCAGTGTCTATAAACACTATAAACAACAGATATCCTCTCAATATGTCAGTCCCACCAGGGAGAGAATTGTGCTTAGGAGAGAGAAAGTGAGAATGTATTTGGAGATAAGAGACAGCTGGGAGAAGAGTAAGACACACCGCAAAAGTGACCTCTCATACTTAACATAATCTGTCACTGATCGCACCATCTGAGTCATTTAGCAGAGTGTCATATCCAGAAAATATGTCCAACATATAATCTGTCAAGAATCTCTATCCAGTTGCCATTAGAAATGAAAAAAGCACTGCCCAAGCCTAACATCTCACATCTTATACGATCTATGATCAAATGGGTTTCACTTGGGGAATGCTCGCTGTGACCTAATCTCAGAACCCTGAACCAAATGTTACGCACGCTATAGCTAGCTAACTATTCTGTTAACGTCTTTCATCAGAGATGTGTGACCTAAAACTGAGAGGGAGGACACAGTCTATATGGGGCGCTTATACGTGAAAACACATGGAAGGGGTCTTTCCTTTCTTTCTTTTTCTGTTCCCAGTAAGGACACATACAGTATAGTGGTACTACAGCAGACTATCTCATGCCCACCCCTCTTCCCCCCATCCTGCTCTCCTTCTTCCCCCTTTACAATACTCAGCCAACACCAAACACTGAGGACCCGATCACAACTGGGTGCTAGGAGCTGGGAGTGTGTGTGCCTGCGTGCAACTGCGCATGCGTGTTTGTGTGAAACCATTAACCAGTGGAATCATTTGACACTTGAGTTTGCACCTTCGAGCATTCCCCCTCACATCCACTTCACTTGTGCTCACAGCAACTGTCTCCATGTTTGATGTCGTTGTTTACTGTTCAGTTACAATCCCATACAAGTCCATTCATAAGCTCCTCCTGTGCTCTTACACGGACAGATACACAACATTCAAAACAAAGGCCAAGGAAACATAGAAATACTGTATAGTTGACATTATGATGATTATACTAATGATGATGATGTTTTTCATCAATATTCCTCTGCCCTCTCCCCCTCTTTAACCTGGGGCTAAAGCATTGTGGTTAGCATTAGCCCTTGATGGTGCGAAGGCCAGTGCCTCACACCCTGAAAGACTGTGACCTGTCAGAGACACTAGCACCACACGGAGTTCACTTAGCAGGGATCAACCACATTCCACAAGCTCCCTCCAAAGACCTGCCATCCCCTGCCCAGGAGGGGTCACTGAGGGTACAGACCTGGACCTAGAGAGGGAGGGTGGAGGGTACTACAGACCTGGACCTAGAGAGGAGGGTGGAGGGTACTACAGACCTGGACCTAGAAGGAGGGAGGGTGGAGGGTACTACAGACCTGGACCTAGAGAGGAGGGTGGAGGGTACTACAGACCTGGACCTAGAGAGGAGGGTGGAGGGTACTACAGACCTGGACCTAGAGAGGGAGGGTGGAGGGTACTACAGACCTGGACTAGAGAGGCAGGGTGGAGGGTACTACAGACCTGGACCTAGAGAGGAGGGTGGAGGGTACTACAGACCTGGACCTAGAGAGGGAGGGTGGAGGGTACTAAGACCTGGACCTAGAGAGGGAGGGTGGAGGGTACTACAGACCTGGACCTAGAGAGGGAGGGAGGAGGGTACTACAGACCTGGACCTAGAGAGGGAGGGTGGAGGGTACTACAGCCCTGGACCTAGAGAGGGAGGGTGGAGGGTACTACAGACCTGGACCTAGAGAGGAGGGTGGAGGGTACTACAGACCTGGACCTAGAGAGGGAGGGTGGAGGGCACTACAGACCTGGACCTAAGAGGAGGGTGGAGGGTACTACAGACCTGGACCTAGAGAGGAGGGTGGAGGGTACTACAGACCTGGACCTAGAGAGGGAGGGAGGAGGGTACTACAGACCTGGACCTAGAGAGGGAGGGTGGAGGGTACTAACGACCTGGACCTAGAGAGGAGGGTGGAGGGTACTACAGACCTGGACCTAGAGAGGAGGGTGGAGGGTACTACAGACCTGGACCTAGAGAGGAGGGTGGAGGGTACTACTAGAGACCTGGACCTAGAGAGGGAGGGAGGAGGGTACTACAGACCTGGCCCCTAGAGAGGGAGGGTGGAGGGTACTACGACCTGGACCTAGAGAGGGAGGGTGGAGGGTACTACAGACCTGGACCTAGAGAGGAGGGTGGAGGGTACTACAGACCTGACCTAGAGAGGAGGGTGGAGGGTACTACAGACCTGGACCTAGAGAGGGAGGGAGGAGGGTACTACAGACCTGGACCTAGAGAGGAGGGTGGAGGGTACTACAGACCTGGACCTAGAGAGGAGGGTGGAGGGTACTACAGACCTGGACCTAGAGAGGAGGGTGGAGGGTACTACAGACCTGGACCTAGAGAGGGAGGGGGAGGGTACTACAGACCTGGACCTAGAGAGGAGGGTGGAGGTACTACAGACCTGACCTAGAGAGGGAGGGTGGAGGGTACTACAGACCTGGACCTAGAGAGGGAGGGTGGAGGGTACTACAGACCTGGACCTAGAGAGGGAGGGAGGAGGGTACTACAGACCTGGACCTAGAGAGGGAGGGTGGAGGGTACTACAGACCTGGACCTAGAGAGGAGGGGGAGGGTACTAGACCGTGGACTAGAGAGGAGGGTGGAGGTACTACAGACCTGGACCTAGAGAGGGAGGGTGGAGGGTACTACAGACCTGGACCTAGAGAGGGAGGGGTGGAGGGTACTACAGACCTGGACCTAGGAGGGAGGGTGGAGGTACTACAGACCTGGACCTAGAGAGGGAGGGTGGAGGGTACTACAGACCTGGACCTAGAGAGGAGGTGGAGGGTACTACAGACCTGGACCTAGAGAGGAGGGTGGAGGGTACTACAGACTGGCCTAGAGAGGAGGGTGGAGGGTACTACAACCTGGACCTAGAGAGGGAGGGTGGAGGGTACTACAGACCTGGACCTAGAGAGGGAGGGTGGGGGTACTACAGACCTGGACCTAGAGAGGGAGGGGAGGAGGGTACTACAGACCTGGACCTAGAGAGGGGGGTGGAGGTACTACAGACCTGGACTAGGAGGAGGGTGGAGGGTACTACAGACCTGGACCTAGAGAGGGAGGGGGAGGTACTACAGACTGGACTAGAGAGGAGGGTGGAGGGTACTACAGACCTGGACCTAGAGAGGGAGGTGGAGGGTACTACAGACCTGGACCTAGAGAGGGAGGGTGGAGGGTACTACAGACCTGGACCTAGCGAGGGAGGGTGGAGGGTACTACAGACCTGGCCTAGGAGGGAGGGTGGAGGTACTACAGACCTGGACCTAGAGAGGAGGGTGGAGGGTACTACAGGCTGGACCTAGAGAGGAGGGTGGAGGGTACTACAGACCTGGACCTAGAGAGGAGGGTGGAGGGTACTACAGACCTGGACCTAGGAGGGAGGGTGGAGGGTACTACAGACCTGGACCTAAAGAGGAGGTGGAGTGGTCTCAGGCTAGCAACTAGCTATCACCGTTTTGGACCACTATCACTGACGTTCCCTCACTGTTTGTTCACTGTACCAGAACTGGAACCAATCACTGTAACCAGAACAAGAACCAATCACTGTAACCAGAACCAGATCTGTTTGGAAACAACCAGGCTGCCTTCTACATGAAGAAACCTGAGGTGTCTCAGAACCTACAGTAACAGCATGGTCTACAGTAGGAATTATATCACTATTGCGGTCATTTCAAGACATGGAGTAAGACATGTAGCACTAGCTGGGAAAGTCCTTTAGTGGGATAACAGTACAGGAAGTGGAGAGGAGGAGAGCTGCAGTGAATTTATAAGTCATTTTCCCAGTGGGAGCAGTGACTGATGGGATATTGTTGTTGAAATGGGGCCAGGGAGAGAGCAGTCAGAGCGCTATGGCCTTTGTGAAACATCTGAAAGTCCTTCAAAACATCTGCGTTAGATCAGAGTCTATAAACGCACTCTCGCACCCAAAAAGAGAGAACTAGTAACAAATCACTAACAGAAGATGCATCATTCTTTCTGAGTTGTGCCTTGTGTCTCCGTGTGTGTTGTGTGTGTGTGGTGTGTGGTGTGTGTGTGTGTGTGGTGTGTGTGTGTTGTGTGTGTGTGTGTGTGTGGTGTGTGTGTGTGGTGTGTGTGTGTGTGGTGGTGTGTGTGTGTGTGTGTGTGTGTGTGTGGTGTGTGTGTGTGGTGTGTGTGGTGTTGTGTGGTGCTTGCGTGCGTGCGTGCGTGCGTGAGGCTGCCTGTGATTGTTTCTCTTTTTCTTTAGCTATCTCTGTTTTTCTGTCGCATTTTCTTTACTTCCCCCTTCTTTTTTGTTTCTCATTGGCTCCTTTTTTCTCTCCCTCTCTCAGTACCAGTCTCTTCCTTTCCGTTCCTCCCTCCCTCTGTTGTGCATCTGCATCTGGGTTTGTGTACTCAGCCTGGGCTCCATGTCTACACAGCTCTCTCTCTGCCCCTATCTGAAATGAGAGCTGTATGGACATATATATAGAGAGAGGGAGGCCCCGCCTATTACAGTTCTTTAAACCTGCATGCCTTCTGTTTACTACTGTCTATGGGTGCTGACTGACTAGCTACTGTTTTACTACCCCTTTCTCTCACAAACTCTCAGCATCATCATTCAGAATTTGAGCCATCAAACAGGTCTGTTTAAATTAGATCCACACAGACAGGATTCTAGAATAATAACACCCAAACAAAACCCCAGCCAAACCATTATCAGAGAGAGGCCATCGGGTTATAGGATGACAGACAACTTTTTATTTAAAAAAAATGTTTTGGCCCATCCTCCACCACGTACAGTACCAGTCAAAAGTTTGGACACACCTACTCATTCAACGGTTTTTCTTAATTTTAACTTTTTTCTACATTGTAGAATAATAGTGAAGACATCAAAACTATGAAATAACACATATGGAATCATGTAGTAACCAATTTTTTTTTAAACAAATCATAATATATTTTATATTTGAAATTCTTCAAAGTAGCCACCCTTTGCCTTGATAATTGCTTTGCACACTCTTGGCATTCCCTCAACAAGCTTCATGAGGTAGTCTCCTGGAATGCATTTCAATTAACAGGTGTGCCTTGTTAAAAGTACATTTGTGGAATTTCTTTCCTTCTTAATTCGTTTGAGCCAATCAGTTGTGTTGTGACATGGTAGGGGTGGTACACAGAAGATAGCCCTATTTGGTAAAATACCAAGTCCATATTATGGCAAGAACAGCTCAAATAAGCAAAGAGAAACGACATGGTCAGTCAATCTGGAAAATGTCAAAAACTGTGAAAGTTTATTCAAGTGCAGTCACAAAAACCATCAAGTGCTATGATGAAGCTTGCTTCCATGAGGACAGCCACAGGAAAAGAAGACCCTGAGTTACCTCTGCTGCAGAGTATAAGTTCATTAGAGTTAACTGCACCTCAGATTGCACCTCGAATAAATGCTTCATAGCGTTACAAAATAACAGACACATCTCAACATCAACTGTTCAGAGGAGACAGCATGAATCAGGCCTTCAGGGTTGAATTGCTGCAAAGAAACCACTACTAAAGAACACCGATAATAAGAAGAGACTTGCTTGGGCCAAGAAACACGAGCAATGGACATTAGACCGGTGGAAATCTATCCTTTGGTTCCAACCGCCGTGTCTTTGTGAGACACAGAGTAGGTGAATGGATGATCTCCGCAAGTGTGGTTCCCGCCGTGAAGCATGGAGGAGGAGGTGTGATGATGTGGGAGTGCTTCGCTGGTGACACTGTCGGTGATTTATTTAGAATTCAAGGCACACTTAACCAGCATGGCTACCACAGCATTCTGCAGCGATACGCCATCCCATCTGGTTTGTGCTTAGTGGGTGTCACGTTCCTGACCTATTTTATGTTATTTTTGTATATGTTTAGTTGGTCAGGGCGTGAGTTGGGGTGGGCATTGTATGTTTTGTGTTTTCTATGTTTAGGGCACTTGAAATTAGCCTTATATGGTTCTCAATCAGAGACAGGTGTTTGACGTTTTCCTCTGATTGAGAACCATATATAGGTTGGCTGTTCACACTGTTTGTTTGTGGGTGATTGTCTTCCGTGTCTGTGTCTGCGCACCACACGGGACTGTTTTGGTTGTTCGGTTCGTTTATTGTAGTCTGTTCCTGTTCGTGAGTTCTGCGTGTTTTATGTAAGTTCCATGATCAGGTCTGTCTACGTTGTTTGTTTGTTATTTTGTATCAGTCAAGTATAGTTCGTGTCAGTCTTCGTCTTTTCAATAAATTCATTATGTCAACATACCTCGCTGCGTATTGGTCCACCGATCCTTCTCTCCTCTCCTCGTCCGAGGAAGAGGAAGACGACAGCCGTTACAGTGGGACTATCATTTGTTTTTCAACAGGACAACAGGCCCTTTCAACAGGCCCTTACACACCTCCAGGCTGTGTAAGGGCTATTTGACCAAGGAGAGTGATGGAGTGCTGCATCAGATGACCTGGCCTCCACAATCACCCAACCTCAAACCCAATTGAGATGGTTTGGGATGAGTTGGACCGCAGAGTGAAGGAAAAGCAGCCAACAAGTGCTCAGTATATGTGGGAACTCCTTCAAGACTGTTGGAAAAGCATTCCTCATGACGCTGGTTGAGAGAATGCCAAGAGTGTGCAAAGCTGTCATCAAGGCAAAGGGTGGCTACTTTGAAGAATCTAAGATATAAAATAACACCTTTTTGGTTACAACATGATTCCATATGTGTTATTTCATAGTTTTGATGTCTTCACTATTATTCTACAATGTAAACATTTTTTTAAATAAAGAAAAACCCTTGAATGAGTAGGTGTGTCCAAACTTCTCACTGGTACTGTATACATTTTACACACATGTTACATAGATGTTACTTTTATACACAGTAGTTACATAAAAATATATATAGTTTTTGATTATACACATTACATTTTGGATACATAGTAGTCAGACATCTTTATAGTTTTTTCAGGAATAACTATTACCGATCATGAGATTTTTTATCTTACCCCTCTGCTACTCTCAGCCCATCCCACCTACACTACATGGCCAAAAGTATATGGACATCTCTTCAAGTTAGTCGATTCGGCTATTTCAGCCAAACCCGTTGCTGACAGGTGTAAATAAATCGAGCACACAGCCATGCAATCTCCACAGACAAACATTGGCAGTAGAATGGCCCGTACTGAAGAGCTCAGTGACTTTCAATGTGGCACCGTCATAGAATGCCACCTTTCCAACAAGTCAGTTCGTCAAATTTCTGCCATGCTATAACTGCCCTGGTCAACTGTAAGTGCTGTTATTGTGAAGTCGAAACGTTTAGGAGCAGCAATGGCTCAGCCGCGAAGTGGTAGGCCACACAAGCTCACAGGACGGGACTGCCGAGTGCTGAAGCGCCTAGTGCATAAAAATTGTCTGTCCTCGGTTGGAACACTCACTACCAAGTTCCAAACTGCCTCTGGAAGCAACGTCAGCATAAGAACTTTTCATCGGGAGCTTCATGAAATGGGTTTCCATGGCCGAGCAGCCACACACAAGCCTAAGATCACCAGTCTCATATTATCCACAGATTGTAAGTTAAAGATTCATATTTTTCCTATAGTATTATTATATAGTTTATTGATTGACTATGGCTTTCCAAATCACCCAACACTGCTATTTGTAGGGTCAATTTTAAATGAATGTTGTGATTTTCCGTCCATTCCTGAACCTGTGACCACATGGGGATAATATAGAATAAATGATCTAATGATTCTGTTTCTTTGCAGCAAAATCTGCAGAGCTGAGATTGTTGTATGCCCCATACAGTATATACTATATAACATAATCATTTAAATGGAAAACTCAATGCTGAATCAAGCGTTGTTTTGTGTATCAGTTCATAAAACATATGCCATGGAATCAGTACATCAAAAATCTTCCAGAGCTATTTTGCAACCTGTATGAGGCAGCTGTCAAAGTGTTAGTCCTCATATGAAAGTAGTGTATTTTTTCAGCCAATTTTGTTTTTTAATATAAGCTCCCTACCTTCTCCCCCTTCCATTTGCAACCTCCATGCGGTAATGCTGCAATGAGTTGGTTATAACTTTGGATTGAACAAACATTCCCATATATTTTCGATAGCTGCATGTGTGACATAACTCCACCATTCCCATTCATAAAATCATTAGCGAAACCTGAAAAAGGTTTGATTTTCAACTAACCATAAATGAGAAGTTGTAATCTGTATAAAGGCAACAAAGGATGAACAATGGATGAGCCTTTCTTAGTAATCTTAGTATAACTTATGTATTAGTGAAGATTTTAATGAGACATTTAATGCTTTATTATTTAATACGTTCAGTTCCCCAAACTCATAATCATTATATAAATAGGAATGTTTAAAATTGTCTGGCTTAGTGTTCCAAATAAAGTGCAATATTTTTTGCTCGTATGACAACAACAGTTGTCTGGAGTAGGCAGTGTCATAAGTAAATTGAGTAAACTGTAATATGAGTAAAGAGTCAAGCATTTTAACAGCCTCCTCTTCCCTCCCCCACACTAGGCCTGAAAACACAGTGAGCTTTTACAATGCCCCAGAAGAATCCAAAGCATGCAGCATCAAATCAAAATCAAATCAAATCCAATTTTATTTGTCACATGCGCCGAATACAACAGGTGTCGACCTTACCATGAAATGCTTACTTACAAGCCATTAACCAACAATGCAGTTCAAGAAATTGAGTTAATTAAGAAAATATTTACTAAATAAAATAAAATAAAAAGTAATACAATAAAATAACAATTAGGAGGCTATTTACAGGGGGTACAGTGGCAAGAAAAAGTATGTGAACCCTTTGGAATTTGTCGTGGAAAATTGCAAGATGATGTTATCATGCTTGTAAGATGATGTTATAATACTTGTATTACATTATAATAGTTGTTACATTCGACAGAATAGAGTATTGTGTGTGTGTGTTCCACTGAGGATGGGCTTCTATGAGATAGCACTGACAGAGGAGATTTATGATGTCTTTGGGTGATAAAACCTAACGAGCATTCCAGATAAACATAAGGTAATGGTTCTGTGCTATGAAGTACCAGGAACGAGATTACCAGGAACCTCGTCTGAGGGAACAAACTGAACAATAATTTATAGCGAATGTTATCTGGTTAAAGGATACTCCTTTCTCAAGTAAAAGTCCCTTTGTGAACTGTTCCTAAGATCTGTGGTTCATCATGTAAGTTGAGAGGGGTGTATCTTGGCTATAAAAGATCTTTGTACTTTTCTGGTGGCACTCTCAATGGTTCATTATGGATAGTGAATTGTTGAAAGTCAAATGCTATTGCAAAGCTTAATTATTATTAAAGATGTAGTTTAAGTATAACTCTGACTGGTGTGTGAAGTTTGTCTCTCTCACGCACTGTATTTGGTAATACAGAAAAATGCCACCACAAATTACCTGGATTTCTGCATAAATTAGTCAGAAAATTTGATCTGATCTTCATCTTCGTCACAACAATAGACGAACACATTGTACTTAAACTAATAACACACAATTATTGTATTTGTCTTGTCTATATTGAATACATGATTTAAACATTCCCAGTGTAGGTTGGAAAAAGTATGTGAACCCCTTTCCAAAAGCTAATATTGGAGTCAGGAGTCAGCTAACCTGGAGTCCAATCAATGAGACAAGATTGGAGATGTTCGTTAGAGCTGCCTTGCCCTGCAAAAAACACTCACAAAATGTGAGTTTGCTATTCACAAGAAGCATTGCCTGATGTGAACCATGCCTCGAACAAAAGAGATCTCAGAAGACCTAAGATTAAGAATCGTTGACTTGCATTAAGATTGAAAGGGTTACAAAAGTATCTCTAAAAGCCTTGATGTTCATCAGTCCACAGTAAGAGAAATTGTCTATAAATGGAGAAAGTTCAGCACTGTTGCTACTCTCCATAGGAGTGGCCGTCCTGCATAGATGACTACAAGAACACAGTGCAGAATGCTCAATCAGTTTAAGAAGAATCCTAGAGTGTCAGCTAAAGACTTACAGAAATCTCTGAAATATGCTAACATCTCTGTTGACGAGTCTACGATACGTTAAACACTAAACAAGAATGGTGTTCATGGGAGGACACCACGGAAGAAGCCACTGCTGTCCAAAAAAACATTGCTGCACGTCTGAAGTTTGCAAAAGAGCACCTGGATGTTCCACAGCTCTTTTGGCAAAATATTCCGTGGAAAGATTAAACTAAAGTTGAGTTATTTGGAAGGAACACACAACATTATGTGTGGAGAAAAAAAGGCACAGCACACCAACATCAAAATCTCATCCCAACTGTAAAGTATGGTGGAGGGAGCATAATTATTTGGGGCTGCTTTGCTGCCTCAGGGCCTGGACAGCTTGCTATCATCGACGGAAAAATGAATTCCTAAGTTTATCAAGAAAAAATATAAATACGCCTTCTGGAGTGGCCCAGTCAGAGTCCTGACCTCAACCCGATTGAAAATGCTGTGGCATGACCTCGAGAGCGGTTCACACCAGACACCTTAAGAATATTGTTGAACTGAAACAGTTTTGTAAAGATGAATGGTCCAAAATTCCTCCCGATCGTTGTGCAGGTCTGATCCGGAACTACAGAAAACATTTGGTTGAGTGTATTGCTGCCAAAAGGAGGGTCAACCAGTTATTAAATGCAAGGGTTCACATACTTTCCCCACCCTACACTATGAATGTGTACATGGTGTGTTTAATAAAGACATGAAAACGTATAATTGTTTGTGTGTTATTAGTTTAAGCAGACCGTGTTTGTCTATTGTTGTGTTAGATGAAGATCAGTGTCACGCGCAAACAAAACAGAGGTTTTTGGATATAAAGAGACTTTATCGAACAAAAGGAACATTTATTGAGTAAATGAATGTCTTCTGAGTGCACCCATATGAAGATCATCAAAGGTAAGGGATTCATTTTATCTCTATTTCTGACTTGTGTAACTCTTCTACTTGGCTGGTTACTGTTTGTAATGATTTGTCTGCTGGTCTATGTTCTCAAATAATCGTACGGTATGCTTTCGCCGTAAAGCATTTTTTAAATCTGACACCGTGGTTGGATTCACAAGAAGTTAATCTTTAAACCTATGTAAAATATGTTTTGTTTTCTGAATTTTTATAATGAGTATTTCTATATTTGAATTTGGCGCCCTGCAGTTTCACTGGCTGTTGAAGAGGTGGGACGCTAACGTCTCACGTACCCTAGAGAGGTTTTAAGGAGCCTTTTGAACCTAGATTTGGTGCTCCGGTACCTTGCCGTGCGGTAGCAGGGAGAAAATTGTGTCACTGTTGTGTCATCAGCAAACTTAATGATGGTGTTGAAGTCGTGCTTGGCGATGCAGTCATGGGTGAACAGGGAGTACAGTAGGGAACTAAACACACGCCCCTGAGGGCCCCCCGTGTTGTGGATCAGCGTGGCAGATGTGTTGTTGCCTACCCTTACCACCTAAGTGCGGCCCATCAGGAAGTGTTCATTTTGTTCAGGTGGGAAAGGGCAGTGTGGGGTGCGATTGAGATTGCATCATCTGTGGATATGTTGGGGCGGTATTCGAATTGGAGTGGGTCTAGGTTTTCTGGGATGATGGTGTTGATGTGAGCCATGACCAGCCTTTCAAAGCACTTCATGGCTACCGACGTGAGTGCTACAGGGCGGTAGTCATTTAGGCAGATTACCTTCGCTTTCTTGGGCACAGGGACTATGGTGGTCTGTTTGAAACATGTAGGTATTACAGACTCGGTCAGGGAGAGGTTGAAAATGTCAGTGAAGACACTTGCCAGTTGGTCCGCGCATACTCTGAGTACACATCCTGGTAATCCATCTGGCCCCGCGACCTTGTGAATGTTCACCTGTTTAAAAATCTTGCTCATATTGGCTACAGAGAGCGCAATCATACAGTCGTCTGGAACAGCTGGTGCTCTCATACATGCTTCAGTGTTGCTTGCCTCGAAGCGAGCATAGAAGTGATTTAGCTCGTCTGGTGGCTCGTGTTTCTTGGCAGCTCTGGGTAGTTTCCCTTTGTGGTTTGTAATAGTTTGCAAGTCCTGCCACATCTGACGAGCATCAGAGCCGGTGTAGTAGGATTCAATCTTAGTCCTGTATTGACGCTTTGCCTGTTTGATGGTTCATCTGAGGACATAGCGGAATTTCTTATAAGCGTTTGGATTAGTGTCCCGCTCCTTGAAAGCATCAGCTCTAGCCTTTAGCAAGGTGCGGATGTTGCCTGTAATCCATGGCTTCTGGTTGGGATATGTAAGTACGGTCACTGTGGGGACGACGTCGTCGATACACTTATTGATGAAGCCAGTGACTGAGGTGGTATACTCCTCAATGCCATTTGATGAATCCCAGAACATATTTCAGTCTGTGCTAGCAAAACAGTCTTGTAACGTAGCATCCAAGTCATCTGACCGTATTGAGCGAGTGACTGGTACTTCCTGCTTTAGTTTTAGCTTGTAAGCAGGTATCAGGAGGATAGAATTATGGTCATATTTGCCAAATGGAGGGCGAGGGAGAGATGTGTATGCGTCTCTGTGTGTGGAGTAAAGGTGGTCTAAGAGTTTTTTCCCTCTGGTTGCACATGTGACATGCTGGTAGAAATGATGTAAAATGGATTTAAGTTTGCCTGCATTAAAGTCCCTGGCCACTAGAAGCGCTGCTTCTGGATGAGCATTTTCTTGTTTGTTTATGGCCTTATACAGCTGGTTGAGTGCAGTCTTAGTGCCAGCATCAGTTTGTGGTGGTAAATAGACGGCTACGAAAAATATCTCAGGCTAGCAATACCTTGAGACTTTCTTAATATTAGACATTGCGCACTGGCTGTTATTTGCAAATAGACACACACCCCTCGTCTTACCAGATGTAGCTGTTCTGTCCTGCCAATGCATGGAAAACCCAGCCAACTGTATATTGTCCGTGTCGTCGTTCAGCCACGACTCTGTGAAACATTAGATATTACAGTTTCTAATATCCCGTTGGTAGGATAGTCTCAAACGGAGATCATCCAGTTTATTCTCCAGTGATTACACGTTGGCCAATAGAACGGATGTTAGAGGCGGGTTCCCCACTCGCTGACAAATTCTCACATGGCACCCCGATCTCCGCCCCTGTATTTCCTTATTTTCTTCACGCGAAGGACGGAGATTTGGGCCTGGTTTCGGAGAAGCAGTATATCCTTCGCGTCGGACTCATTAAAGAAAACATCTTCGTCCCGTTCGAGGTGAGTAATCGCTGTTATGATATCCAGAAGCTCTTTTCGGTCATAAGAGACGGTAGCAGCAACATTATGTACAAAATAAGTTACAAACAATGTGAAAAAACACACAAAATAGCACAGATGGTGAGGAGCCCGTAAACGGCAGCCATCCCCTCCGACGTCACAGACCCCTCAGCTAGATGACCACAGATAAGCTTCTCTGAACCAGACAGACAATGGCAAAAAAAACACCCTGTGTGTCCTTCTCCCTCCCACATATTGCCCCCAATCTCCACTCAAGTGCCTTCTCTCCCATCCATAGTCCATTCTACATTTGGACTGTGCCATATCCACACCAGAGGGGAGAACAAAGGCCTCTACGCAGCCCAACAGCTCAGCGCCATCTCAGCAACAGAGCACAGCTTGTATACAGCACAATGTACTATCCCTATGGTCATGCCTGTGGATGGCAGCGGAATCTAGCCGCCATTTTGTAATTCGTGTTAGAGATCAAAGCTGAGTCCTAAAACAACGGTCAGGCTATATACACACACACACACACACACACACACACACACACGCACGCACGCACGCACGCACGCACGCACGCACGCACGCACGCACGCACGCACGCACGCACGCACGCACACGCACAGAACACAACCCCTGGTTTTGGTTCACGGTCAGTGCTATACACTACCCTAAAACCTAACCCTAACCTTAACAATAACCATCACCCTTGCCTAACCCTAACCTTAACCCTTACCTTAACCATTTTAAATTGCAACTTCAATGGGGTAGGGATGTCATAAGGACAGTGGATAGCACGGACCTTAGAACAACCCAACCACTAACATAAACCATTACCTTGACCTTAACCCCAAATCCTAATTCTGCTGTCCGGATGTAAAAAACATTGTCACAATACTAAGAGGTCCCCCAACATGAATGGTACAGGCTCAGAATCATGGTACAGGCTCATCAGAATCATGGTACAGGCTCAGAATCATTGTACAGGCTCATCAAAATCATGGTACAGGCTCCAAATCATTGTACAGGCTCCTCATATCCACGGTACAGGCTCAGAATCATTGTATAGGCTCCTCAGAATCATGGTACAGGCTCAAAATCATGGTACAGGCTCCTCAGAATCATTGTACAGGCTCATCAGAATCATGGTACAGGCTCAGAATTATTGTACAGGCTCATCAGAATCATGGTACAGGCTCAGAATCATGGTACAGGCCTCATAATCATGGTAGCAAGCTCTCAGAATCATGGTAAAGGCTCAGAATCATTGTACAGGCTCATGAAAATCATGGTACAGGTTCATCAGAATCATTGTACAGGCTCATCAGAATCATGGTACAGGCTCAGAATCATTGTACAGGTTCCTCAGAATCATGGTACAGGCTCTTCGGAATCATGGTACAGGCTCATAATCATGGTACAGGCTCCTCAGAATCATGGTAAAGGCTCAGAATCATTGTACAGGCTCATGAAAATCATGGTACAGGCTCAGAATCATTGTACAGGCTCATCAGAATCATGGTACAGGCTCAGAATCATTGTACAGGCTCATCAGAATCATGGTACAGGCTCAGAATCATGGCACAGGCTCAGAATCATGGTACAGGTTTAGAATCATGGTACAGGCTCAGAGTCATGGTACAGGTTTAGAATCATGGTACAGGCTCAGAATCATGGTACAGGCTCAGAATCGTTGTACAGGCTCCTCTGAATCATGGTACAGGCTCAGAATCGTTGTACAGGCTCCTCAGAATCATGGTACAGGCTCAGAATCATGGTACAGGCTCAGAATCATGGTACAGGTTTAGAATCATGGTACAGGCTCAGAATACGCGTATCCTTTTACACAATCTGATCGATAGGGGAGAAAAAGTATAGATCTGCTTAAAAATGTGCTAAACTGCAACAGCAACTCAACTGTATAAACCAACACAGCCTACTGGGTCTTGACTACGTGAGTCGTAGTTGTTTCCGTGGCAACTGCTGGACTGAACTGAACACAAACACTGAAGGAGACATGATTGCTTAGCAGTGGTGCTCCTTTTTTTTGTTATAGTCATTCTCAGAAGTGATGGTAAAATGATGATTCCTTTCTTATGTTGCTCATTGGTTCTTGCTTCTCTAGGGGGACTGTTGCAAAGATCCTAGAAAACGTTGCTGCTTCACAAGAAACAAAACAACAATGTTCATGAACAGCAAATACTGAATATCAAATTTGTGAACTGTATCAAGTGTGAACATGCAGACTGCAGAGACATTAGGCGTATTCTCACCTGCAAAAACCCTGTATGTCTGCGTTCACGTACACTGCATTCGAAGAGAATTCAGATCACGTGTGACAAAGCAAAAAACATTTTTTTAGAAAATATCACATTTACATACAGTTGAAGTCAGAAGTTTACATACACCTTAGCCAAATACATTTAAACTCCGTTTTTCACAATTCCTGACATTTAATCCCAGTAAAATTCCCTGTCTTAGGTCAGTTAGGATCACCACTTTATTTTAAGAATCTGAAATGTCAGAATAATAGTAGAGACAATGATTTATTTCAGCTTTTATTTCTTTCATCACATTCCCAGTGAGTAAGAAGTTTACATACACTCAATTAGTATTTGGTAGCATTGCCTTTAAATTGTTTAACTTGGGTCAAACGTTTTGTGTAGCCTTCCACAGGCTTCCCACAATAAGTTGGGTGAATTTTGGCCCATTCCTCCTAACAGAGCTGGTGTAACTCAGTCAGGTTTGTAGGCTTCCTTGCTCGCACACGCTTTTTCAGTTCTGACCACAAATGTTCTATAGCATTGAGGTCAGGGCTTTGTGATGGCCACTCCAATACCTTCACTTTGTTGTCCTTAAGCCATTTTGCCACAACTTTGGAAGTATGCTTGGGGTCATTGTCCATTTGGAAGACCCATTTGCAACCAAGCTTTAACTTCCTGACTGATGTCTTGAGATGTTGCTTCAAAATATCCACATAGCACCCCCACAACATGATGCTGCCACCCCCCGTACTTCACAGTTGGGATGGTGTTCTTCGGCTTGCAAGTCTCCCCCTTTTTCCTCCAAACATAATGATGGTCATTATGGCCAAACAGTTCTATTTTTGTTTCATCAGACCAGAGGACATTTCTCCAAAAAGTACAAATCTTTGTCCCATGTGGCCAGTTTTGGAGCCAGTTGGCTTCTTCCTTGCTGAGCGGCCTTTTCAGTTATGTCGATATAAGACTCGTTTTACTGTGGGATATAGATACTTGTTTGTAGCTGTTTTCCTCGCAGCATCTTCAACAAGGTCTTTGCTGTTGTTCTTGGATTGTTTTGGGCCTGTTTTGCACCAAAAGTACGTTCTTCTAGAGACGAATGCGTCTCATTCTGAGCGGTATGAACAGCTGCGTGGTCCCATAGTGTTTTATACTTGCGTACTATTGTTTTGTAGCAGATGAACGCGGTAACCTTCAGGCATTGGAAATTGCTCCCAAGAGAACCAGACTTGTGAGTCTACAATAATTTCGAAGTGTATGGCTGATTTTATTTAGATTTTCCCATTTGTTCAAGCCAAAGCACTGGAGTTTGAAGGTAGACCTTTGAAAAATACATCCACAGTACACCTCCAATTGACTCAAATGTTGTCAATTAGCCTATAGCATGAATTCTCTAAAGCCAGGACATCATTTTCTGGAATTTTCCAACTGTATTAAAAGGCACAGTCAAATAGTGTATGTAAATCTTCTGAGCCTACTGGAATGTATACAGTGAATTATAATGAAATAATCTGTCTGTAAACAATTGTTGGACAAAATGAACTTGTGTCAATGCAACAAAGTAGATGTTTCTAAACCGACTTGCCAAAACTATAGTTTGTTAACAAGAAATTTGTGGAGTGGTTGAAAAACGAGTTTTAATGACTCTAACCTAAGTGTATGTAAACATCCGACTTCAACTGTAAGTATTAAAACCCTTTACTCAGTACTTTGTTGAACCACCTTTGGCAACGATTACAGCCTTGAGTCTTCTTGGGTATGACGCTACAAACTTAGCACACCTGTATTTGGGCAATTTCTCCCATTCTTCTCTGCAGATCATCTCAAGCTCTGTCAGGATGGATGGGGAGCGTCGCTGCACAGCTATTTTAAGGTCTCTCCAGAGATGTTCGATCGGGTTCAAGTCCAGGCTCTGGCTGGGCCAATCATGGACATTCAGAGACTTGTCCCGAAGCCACTCCGGCGTTGTCTTGGCTGTGTGCGTAGGGTCGTTGTCCTGTTGGAAGGTGAACCTTCGCCCCACTCTGAGGTCCTGAAGGTGCCTTATGGCAAACTTAAAGCGGGCTGTCATGTGCCTTTTACTGAGGAGGTACTACAGTCTGGCCACTCTACTATAAAGGGCTGATTGGTAGAGTGCTGCAGAGATGGTTGTCCTTCTGGAATGTTCTCCCATCTCCACAGAGGAACACAAGAGATCTGTCACAGAGTGACCATCTGGTTCTTGATAACCTCCCTGACCAAGGCCCTTCTCCCTCAATTGCTCAGTTTGGCCTGGCGGCCAGCTCTAGGAAGTGTCTTGATGGTTCCAAACTTCTTCCATTGAAGAATGATGGAGACTACTGTGTTCTTGGGAACCTTCAATGCTGCAGACATTTTTTATACCCTTCCCCAGATCTGCACCTGAGCTCAATTTCAAGTCTCATAGCAAAGGTTCTTAATACTTATGTAAATAAGGTATTTCTGTGTGTAGTTTGTAAAAATTAGCATTTTTCTAAAAACCAAATTTGGAAAAAGTCAAAAATTCACTTTCCGAATGCACTGTATAGGTCAGTGTGTAATATCTCTTGTAGAATCCCCAAACACCCCTCAAAATTATTAACAACTGTCAGCTCAGATTCCTGTCCAGCCAAAATAAGGAATTAAAGAAGGAATTTTTTTACCATGTCATGAGAAGGAGACAAACAGGCCATTGAAACATATTGACTATCCCCTGACTCAGAGTCCCACAGCATGGCTCAATGTTCTGTCTGTCCGTTCGTCTGTCCGTCTAATGGGCTTTCAGGAACTCTGTGGTGGTTGGGGATCAAAGGGGATCAAAGATCTATCCCACAAATGCATTAGGTTGGGTGTCATGAAGTACCACGAAAAAAATGACCAGTGTGTGTGTGTGTGTGTGTGTGTGTGTGTGTGTGTGTGTGTGGTGTGTGTGTGTGTGTGTGTGTGTGTGTGTGTGTGTGTGTGTGTGTGTGTGTGTGTGTGTGTGTGTGTGTGTGTGTGTGCATTAAGCGCTAGTGAAGATATCTATGCAGTTACATATCGGTATATTATTTTGACGATATATTGTATCGTATTGACAATATCGCAGTATTATGTTTGCGCTAGCTGGCTGTACCTGCACCAAAACTCCAGTATTTTTCCTTCATTGCTTGTTCCCTCTTCTTTTTAAATTGGAAGCCTATTTTTTCCAGCACTTTTATTTCCACGGCTGATCAAAACAACTTTCCTCATGCTCTCTCTTCGTCACTCTACAGCAGACATATGGTGTAATATGTTCAGAACATGGAATCGAATAAAACCACAGTATCGAATCGCATACATATAGAATCGTGAGAATCATGAGAATCACAATACACATCTTTTTGGCACATAAGTATCATGATAATATCGTATCGTGAGGTCCTGGAAATTCCAGCCCTAATAAGTGTCACAGAAAAGATGACCAACGTTGTGTGTTGTGTTGTTGTGTGTGTGTGTGTGTGTGTGTGTGTGTGTTGTGTGTGTGTGTGTGTGTGTGTGGTGTGTGTGGTGGTGTGTGTGTGTGTGTGTGTGTGTGTGTGTGTGTGTGTGTGTTGTGTGTGTGTGTGTGTGTGTGTGTGTGTGTGTGTGTGCATATGAGTGTGTGGGTACGTGCGGCTGTTCTGCTAGCGTGCGCATGTGTGTGCTTGTGCATGAGGGAGAGTGCGTGTTAGTGTGTGCAACATGGTACACACACATGGCTGTGAGTGTAAGTATGTGTATACAGATAGGGATAGTTTTGAGTGGCTGCCTATGATGCAGACTCTGATAAGACTGTTCCATGTGAGCAACACAACGCTTAGCAGAAATGCTAAATACGCAGACCAACAAATAAGCTTGTACCACATAAGGGAACAAAAATGTCCTTAGTCATTTACAGTTCCATTTGGTGGTGTCTTCCTGTGTCGTCTTTGTCTCCACTGTTTCATTTGTTGTGTGTGGCCGGACACTGAGAAGATCCATGCCAACCTTCCAATGTTTAGATCGGAATTACACAATTATTATGACAATTTTTCTGTGAGATTTGTACACACACACATATATATACAGACAGTCACACACACACAGAGAGGACAATGTGGTGACCTTCACGTTCCTAAAGAAGAAGACAAAGTACAGCATTTCTCACAAAACCCTTTAATGGAGAGCCTGAGCCAACAGAAACCAGGTTGTGTGTGTGTGTGTGTGTGTGTGTGTGTGTGTGTGGTGTGGGTGGTGTTTTTTGTGTTGTTGTGTTGTGTGTGTGTGTGTGTGTGTGTGTGTGTGTGTGTGTGTGTGTGTGTGTGTGTGGTGTTGTGTGTGTGTGGTGTGTGTGGTGTGTTTGTGTGTGTGTGTGTGTGTGTGTGTGTGTGTGTGTGTGTGTGGTTAATTGATTCCAGCTGGGGAAAGAGAAGACATTGATGATTACAAAGAGAGAGCGAGGGAAAGAGAGAGAGCATTTTCTAATTGAGTGAGGCTTTCTTCCAAAATGTTTAATTTGGTTGTTTACAATAAAAAACTGAGAGAGTAGGAAGAAGTTTAGGTCTGTTTCGCTGGCTATGACACAAAAATACTCAAACATGAAAAACTGCCGTTTTAGGCTACACTACACACACAATACACTATAATGTCTATCCAAGTGGCATGTATTGAAATGTTATCCATAAGAAATATTTGGTTCTAAACGCAGGATCATTCTGGACAATTAGCCTTGAGGTTAGCAGCTATGATGCAGCTAAAGGTATTAGTCTGGCATAGTCTCTCCACCGAGCACATTTACCTGAACAACGGGTGTCTGATCTGGGTGTTAGATCTGCAATCCCCTTTGTTCTGCTAAAGGAAATACAAACAAACAAATGATAATGACGTGCATCTGAGGAGCCCTACAGTGTGAGCAGGATCTACAGTCTGTGAAGGGTTTGGCCTGGAGACTCCTTGAATTGCCCTTGACCTCCCAGCGAGCAGTGAAGCTATTCCAGGATTTTTCTAAAGCTTTGCAATTATTACAGTGTTTAAAGACTTTTAAGAGTTGCATTGGGATTGCAATTTCACACATGCATCATGCAAACACACATACAGTGTATACACATGTGCGCGCACACACAGCATCTACCCACCAAGGCCTTTCAGAGAACACAGCCTTCCATTATTGTAAATGGAAACAATATGTGTACAGTCCCCTCAACCCACACAGAAACACACACACACTCATATGCGCACACACACACACACAGTCACATACACACACACACACATTAAAAAGGCTACAGCGCTAGTGAGTGAAGAAGAGGTCTTATTTCCACACAGACCATGACAGATTAAAGGCCCAAACACATCCTGGTTCTAAATTTGTAATCCAGCCCAGGGAGACATGCTCTCAGCAGGGGGTTTGGATCAGTGACAGGTGGAGAGAGGCCAGCGATACATACAAGTGACAGGCAGACAACATACCCTGCATCCTAATTACACCACAATGTCATTACACTGTATGTGTTCGTTCATCATTATCTGTGGCTAACGATGCCAACAGAAACCCAGGGAGGTTAATGAGTTATCGGAGAAAGGGGAAATACTTGCACACAATCGTAAAGAAGTGATGGATGGCACTTTATTACTGTACAGCCCTGTACACACATGGATGATCACAGGGAGGATCTCACCATCGCTCAGCTCTGCTCATTCAATTTTACCACAGCAAGGAAAACACTGTGTGCATTGAGGGATATGCATGATGTGGGGGTCATTGAGAACACCTTTACATTATGCACATGCCCAGTACTCACCATATCGCACCATAGAGTTGTTACACAGATGTTGGTAGGCTACCATATTCTTCAGCAGTGATCTTTCCTACAGTGGCTTGATGAATAACATCAAGCATTGGCTTGATCAATAATAGACACTAGTCTAGAATAATAGACACTAGTCTAGTCATGAGTGACAGTCCAGTATAGTTCTGTCTCAATGAATGAAAAACAACACGTTGTAAACTATCTCTTATCTCTCTTTCACAGAAACCAAATGGGTTCCCTTTTCCTCTTCCTAAGTAACGTCCTTTGGTAAACAACTCTGTTTTTTACAAAATATGTGTGTAGAGTATATAGAGTGTATATTTACACTGTGTACAAAACATTAAGAACACCTTCCTAATATTTAGTGCCCTCCCCCCTCAATTCTTCGGGGCATGGACTCTACAAGGCGTCTAAAGTGTTCCACAGGGATGCTGGCCCATGTTGACTCCAATGCTTCCCACAGTTGTCAAGTTGGCTGGATGTCCTTTGGGTGGTGGACCATTCTTGATACACACGGGAAACTGTTGAGTGTGAAAAACCCAGCAGTGTTGCAATTCTTGACACAAACGATGTGCCTGGCACCTACCACCATACACCATTCAAAGGCTTTTAAATCTTTTGTCTTGCCCATTGACCCTCTGAATAGCACACATACACAATCTACCCCTTCATCTACACTGATTGAAATTGATTTAACAAGTTACATCAATAAGGGATCATAGATTTCACCTGGTCAGTCTGTGTCATGGAAAGAGCAATGTTTTGTACACTCAGTGTATAAAGCCTGTAATTCTGACATGAAGTCATTTCATGCACAATTACCTTGTGAAAATGTGAACCTGGACCAAGGCTGAGCACTCTCTCAGTGGGCAGTTATCAAATCCTGTTCCCTTCAATCAACATATAACGACTAATGTTCTACCATGAAGCCAAACATTCTCCTGTGTCGCCTTATTGTTTTTCCTGGAATGATCGCCACATTATTCCTATCCCATATTTCCTCCCAATGGTCATAAACTGTTACACAACGGTTACAGTAGTACAGAATGCACCTAGCCTCAGCCTCCATACAGAACCCCCCACCCTTGGAAAAAGTACAAAGTGTCTCTTGTGTGGGAGCACAGAGACCTGAGTGATACTGTTTTATATTATCATGGGCCATGGTATTCTCTTTCTGGCAAACACTCACACACACCTGCACGCGCCATGAGCATGTGCACATACACGAGTATTCATGTAAGCACGTGCAAACACATACACACACGCATGTACACACACAAACACTCACGCAGACACAAATACACACACAGCCGGCCGGTCGAGGCGGTTAATTTAGCCCACTGACCTTCAGCTAGCCCCTGGGTCCTTGGCATGACGCACAAACAACCTACAGTAGGCCACACACACATACACACACACGTACATACACAAACACACAGATACACACTCCCACACACACACACCTGCACCCACACACACACTCACTGCCTCAACACACTGACAAACACACTATTACAAAACATTCAGAAATATAGTGACAACACAGTGACAAACACTGTTCCATCCAGTGACCACAACGTCTTTACATTTTTCTGAATTAAAATAAAATCTTTAAAAAAAATAAAAAATCTTCTTCTTTCTGATCTACATAACCTACTCAAAGTGAACGGAAATTCAAGTAACACTTTCAAGTATTGTGGTAGCAGCATCTTGTTATTTGTATGCTTGTCAACAGCAGGAGCAAAGACTATGTAAAAAGTGAGAGGATAAACCTCCTCAGTCTTCTGAAAGCCTAACCCGGGGATAGAGTTTTATTTTACAGTGGGACAATAACACCAATTTGAAAGTCAAATACACCAGAATGACTTTCCAAGAGGTGTTGAGTGTTCCTGAATGGTCCACTCTCAGTCATGACTTAAATCTGCTTGAAATCAGGGACAAGGTTTGAATATTGTTGTACAGCAATGATTACCAACCAAATGTACTGAGCTTGAGCAATTTTGACAAAAACAATGGATATATGTTGCCCGAAGAGTTGTGCAAGGTTGGTTAAACCTTATTCAAAATTATTCACAGCTATAATGGTTTCCAAAGGTGCTTCCACCAAGTATTAACTCTGGTGTGTGAAGACAGACACACAATCAATACAACTTAATTTTTATGTATTTTTATTAATTCTGAACATTCTCTCTAATTTGTATTTTACTTTGAAAATGTGGAGTAGGTTGTGTAGATCGGTAGGAACTCCCTCAATTTAATATTTTTGGGGATTGAATTTTAAGGCATCAAAATGTGAAGACTGTGCAAGGGGTGTGTAGACTTTCCCTAGGGACTGCATATGCTGCCAAATCCACAAACATGCCCCTGAAAACAATGTCTTGTCAGACTTGAACCACATGGTTGGCTGCACTGATACAACAATAATATTGTAGGTCCAAGAGCAAGGCCCAGATACCACAAAGTCTCAGCTTGCAAAGACACACTCACTGCAGCCATAGAAACATTTAAACAAATGAATACAACACACTGCAGGCCAAGAAGCACATCCAACCCCAAAAAAGTGGGCTAGTAAGCTACTGCCTATATGGGTCATCACCCAAATGTCTCGTCAACCGTGAGTGGAATGTAGGTCTACACTCAAGCCAAAGCAGAAAACTCAGTTAATTAACATAGCCGGACAACCAAAGGAATAGTGAAGGTCACAAATGATTTAGATAGTCGTGTCTGTGTTTGTTCATTGTCATGCCAAAGACGTCGCTTGACAACAATATAAGAGTTCCCTTCAGTTGTGTACACTATGGCACCCACATAATAGAACATATACTATATCTTTATGATAGACAGGAGCAGGCTGAGTTCCTACCTGTTTCCAGAGGAACACGTCTTCCTGGTTGAACTGCCAGGTGGTGACCAGGTGAATGGTGGAGAGCACACCTCCGCTCAGCACGGCTGCTCTCATCCTGACAGGCAGAAGCGTGTAGATGATGTAGATGAAGAAGACAGACCACCAGATGCCCTCAGATGCGCTGCGAGGCGCCACCATCAGCACCCCGAACACCTGCACCAGCAACAGCACCCCGATGACCAGGTAGCTCACCATCCACATGTAGTCCTGGTGGAAGCCGTTCCGGTTACACACAACCATGAGAGCCATGAACAAGGCCATGGCCACAGAGAGGGCCGAGGAGTAGGCCACGTCCGGGGTTGCGTGGACACAATGGAAGGTAAGCATCACGCCGCACACAATCACCAGCACCCCCATCAGCATGGTGAGGGAGCTCTGGTTGAGTCTGAAGAAGTAGCGCTGGTACAGACGCTCCAGTTTATGAGACTGGAACTTTTTGGACTGGAACACTTGCATCACCCGCAGCCAGCAGTCCGCCACCGTCACCTCACCTTCCCCATTGGGACCCTCATCCCCCCCCTTCCCACCACCCCCACTACACCCCACCTTCCTCCCTTTCAGGTCCCCATCCTCAAAGCCCAGGTCGACAGATTTGAGCCCCACCCCTTCCCCGGCGGCGCCGCCCCGTTTGCCGTAGTGGTCCTCTTGCCAGATGCAGCGCACACCGAAGTTGCCCCCCCCGCCCACCGCCCCGGCCCCCCCTCCACAGTGGTGGGGGTTGAGGGGGGCTCCAGAGGGGGGCTCCATGGCGTCCGGATCCCGCAGGCAGCTCATGTAACGCGGGTTGCAAAGGGATGAGCCTCCCTTCTGCTTGGACTTCTTGCCATTGCGCTCCCCCCACGAGGTCTTTCGGTCATCCACTCTGGCCACTAGGAAGCCACTAAACCAGGACATTCTGTGTAGGAGGAAAGGGGGAAAAGCACAGCGTAGGGGGTCGGGGGCAGTTCAAGTTTCAATAAACTTGGAAACATTCATAGATCCACCAACTTAAATTAGACATGCAACATAGTCTTTCTGAAAATGATTTAAGAAAAAAAAAGAACAACCTTCACATGTATTTCCTTAACCTCATGTCCAAAATAAAAACGGTTCACCTGTTATTCTAAGGTCACCTGTATGACTGTGGACATTACCTGTGTGGGTTCTGGTACATATCCCAGCCCTATCCTCTCCAGCCCTTCCACTCATTTATCCCAGCAGGCAGAGGTTTGAAGAAGTGAGGGGTTTCAGACGCAGTTCTGCAGGGGTGTGGGTAGGTGGGTGAACGTGACCGGGGAAGGTCCAGAGGCGTGTCAAACCAGCGTTTCGGATCGAGCAGGTGATGTGAAAGGCGGGGTTTAGGGAATCACTCTGTGATCCGGCCTATCTCCAGGGCTTCTGAGTCTTGGAGGAGAGACACAAAACACAGACAAATACAGGTGAAATTAGAAGGGAATTAGAAATAAGAATTGTGTTAGCAAAAACCTCAGAAAACCACTTAACCATACATTTATGTCATGGGTCAGTGACAGCACCCAAAACAAAGTCATACATGAAAGTTGTACAATCATCATTCTAAGAATAGTCAGACAACAATACCATCATCATCACAAACAGAAGTGTCATGCCCATAGGGGGCACAGGGGCACATGCACCCTCAGATTTGTCCTGTAAAAAAATATAATATACTGTATATAAATAAAAGTCTTTCGTTTTTTGTTGTTGTTTCTCTGTAATACTACTAGCCACCTAGCATTTTATGAAGCTGGCTTTAGCTAGCCAAGATAGGTTCCCAATCTCCCAACCTCATAATTAGCTACCAAGAAGCCATTTCAGGCTATCAATCAAATTATAGTAGCTAGCTTGTTTAACTATGTTAGATGGCATACCTGCTGGCAAGGTAGGTAGACTTTAGATAAAGCAAGCAATTACTAAATGCACTGATTAAGACTCACATTCTTTTCAATCTTCTACCCAGATTTTTGCAGAGATGCAGAGAAAAATATTTAGTTTCTTTAAAAGAATAACCACTAGTCAGGAGGATACAGACAGCTCAAGAGGTCAAATCAAATCAAAATCAAATCAAACTTTATTTGTCACATGCGCCGAATACAACAAGTATAAATGCTTACTTACAAGCCCTTAACCAACAGTACAGTTCAAGAAGAGTTAAGAAAATATTTACCAAATAAACTAGAGTAAAAAATTATAAAAAGTAACACAATAAAATAACAATAACGAGGCTATATACAGGGGGTACCGATACCGATTCAATGTGCGGGGCTACTTGTTAGTCAAGGTAATTTGTACATGTAAGTACGGGTGAAGTGACTATGCATAGATGATAAACAGCAAATAGTAGCAGTGTCGGGGTGTCAATGTAAATAGTCCGGTGGCCATTTGATTAATTCAGCAGTCTTATGGCTTGATATGCAGAAAAATAAACATATTTTTGACAGAGTTAAAAATAATGATTATGGCTATAGATTATAGGAAAAAGCTGCTTCAGGTATTTGAAAAATGCTAAATTCTCCAACTTCTAAGAAAGGGCCTAGCCCCCCTCCAGATCATCCCCCAGCCATCCTCACATACTTTTTGCCCCCTCAAATGTTTTTGTGTGTATGACGCCCCTTATCAGAAATTAAACATTTGTCAATAGTTTAGGCTATTCTTTCCTTGGTGGCTTAACTCATTAAATATGTAAAGAGGAAGGTGTGATAACAGGTGGTGGGTGTCAGAGCCTGTCATCACTGGAAGGAAACACGGATGACATGAAAATTATCACTGACTCATTCGCTCACTGATGAAGACAAGATCACTGGAAAATAATCAGATTGGGCAACCATCATGGACATGATGCCTGTATCACTACCCTCCTCCATCTGCCTCCAAATACAGATTAAGGGTCAGTTTGACTCTACCTCATGGTGTTAGAGTTGGGCATTGGGGAAGGAAAAGCTGGACCTAGATCTGTGGTTTAGTGGCAACTTTGATTCCAAGCAGCTAACACACCTCCATCAATGCAAATGACCCTTCAAATGTACATTTCCTGAATCAATTAGACAAAGGAGAGATTTCTCCTAATTTCTGTAAATTAAGGTAGGCTATATTTGGGCACAAGCGCAACAAATCTTGTCACTTACAGTGGGGAGAACAAGTATTTGATACACTGCCGATTTTGCAGGTTTTCCTACTTACAAAGCATGTAGAGGTCTGTAATTTTTATCATAGGTACACTTCAACTGTGAGAGACGGAATCTAAAACAAAAATCCAGAAAATCACATTGTATGATTTTTAAGTAATTAATTTGCATTTTATTGCATGACATAAGTATTTGATCACCTACCAACCAGTAAGAATTCCGGCTCTCACAGACCTGTTAGTTTTTCTTTAAGAAGCCCTCCTGTTCTCCACTCATTACCTGTATTAACTGCACCTGTTTGAACTCGTTACCTGTATAAAAGACACCTGTCCACACACTCAATCAAACAGACTCCAACCTCTCCACAATGGCCAAGACCAGAGAGCTGTGTAAGGACATCAGGGTTAAATTGTAGACCTGCACAAGGCTGGGATGGGCTACAGGACAATAGGCAAGCAGCTTGGGGAGAAGGCAACAACTGTTGGCGCAATTATTAGAAAATGGAAGAAGTTGAAGATGACGGTCAATCACCCTCGGTCTGGGGCTCCATGCAAGATCTCACCTCGTGGGGCATCAATGATCATGAGGAAGGTGAGGGATCAGCCCAGAACTACCCGGCAGGACCTGGTCAATGACCTGAAGAGAGCTGGGACCACAGTCTCAAAGAAAACCATTAGTAACACACTACGCCGTCACAGATTAAAATCCTGCAGCGCACGCAAGGTCCCCCTGCTCAAGCCAGCGCATGTCCAGGCCTGTCTGAAGTTTGCCAATGACCATCTGGATGATCCAGAGGAGGAATGGGAGAAGGTCATGTGGTCTGATGAGACAAAAATAGAGCCTTTTGGTCTAAAATCCACTCGCCGTGTTTGGAGGAAGAAGAAGGATGAGGACAACCAAGAACACCATCCCAACCGTGAAGCATGGAGGTGGAAACATCATTATTTGGGGATGCTTTTCTGCAAAGGGGACAGGGCGACTTCACCGTATTGAGGGGAGGATGGATGGGGCCATGTATCGCGAGATCTTGGCCAACAACCTCCTTCCCTCAGTAAGAGCATTGAAGATGGGTCGTGGCTGRGTCTTCCAGCATGACAACRACCCGAAACACACAGCCAGGGCAACTAAGGAGTGGCTCCGTAAGAAGCATCTCAAGGTCCTGGAGTGGCCTAGCCAGTCTCCAGACCTGAACCCAATAGAAAATCTTTGGAGGGAGCTGAAAGTCCGTATTGCCCAGCGACAGCCCCGAAACCTGAAGGATCTAGAGAAGGTCTGTATGGAGGAGTGGGCCAAAATCCCTGCTGCAGTGTGTGCAAACCTGGTCAARAACTACAGGAAACGTATGATCTCTGTAATTGCAAACAAAGGTTTCTGTACCAAATATTAAGGTCTGCTTTTCTGATGTATCAAATACTTATGTCATGCAATAAAATGCAAATTAATTACTTAAAAATCATACAATGTGATTTTCTGGATTTTTGTTTTAGATTCCGTCTCTCACAGTTGAAGTGTACCTATGATAAAAATTACAGACCTCCACATGCTTTGTAAGTAGGAAAACCTGCAAAATCGGCAGTGTATCAAATACTTGTTCTCCCCACTGTATATAAGTTGTACACTGAAAGAAATTCCACATTTTAGGCTTTTATAATGTATTCAAGATCTCGTGCATTATTTTACCAATGACTACTGGAACTGATTTATCATTTGTGCAGAGCTATAGGTTACCCATACATGATAATAATAAGACTAGTGCAACATATTCTATAGTCTATAGTAGCTTAGGCATATTTAAATGCTCATGAATGACATAATTATTTATTATTATATGGTGAAATACAATTATTACTATATGTCTAGACATATAGTAATAATTATATATTTTATTTAACCTTTATTTAACTAGGAAAGTCAGTTAAGAACAAATTCTTATTTACAATAACGGCCTACCCCTGCCAAACCCTAACCCGGACGACACTGGGCCAATTGTGCACCGCCCTATGGGACTCCCAATCACGGCTGGTTGTGATACAGCCTGGAATCGAACCAGGGTCTGTAGTGACGCCTCTAGCACTAAGATGCAGTGCCTTAGACCGCTGCGCCACTCGGGAGCCCAATGTATAACCATATAATAACTATAATAACTAAGAAAACATTGCCTTGTCATAAAAATCTAAAGAATAGGTATAATGATCACCATCACGACATTACAGTATCAAAGCTGATGCAGCCTCATAAATCCCAGTATTCCCTAAACTTCTAGGCTCATCAACTGAGCGTACCAGGGACAGGCCTCAAAACGACCTGAGCTCTTGAATGTGCAGAACGGCTTATTAAATCAACGCAACGCTGATGTGCTGTCGCCTCTCGTTCCATTTTTTTTTCATTGGGAACACGAGAAGCCGCTCATGTCGGTAGGCATGTTGTGTTGTTGAAGCAAAAAATAGATTTTCCTCGCTATGGCTATCGTATGCCTTCTCTGGCACGTATCCGTCCAGGCTGCTGGTCGTGGCTTCTGGTTGATCAAGAGAGGTTCAAGGAGAATAGCCTTCAGTCAAAGTGGAAGCTACACCCCTCCGGCTCCGAACAGTCCCTTCTCTCCCGTGCACAAGGTCGACCAGTGTGGTGGTCCTATTACAAATGTCGGGATGTTGCCAATCGTTACGGCGTTCAACAGCTACAATTATCTCTTGGTTTGTATGACTGTGGCTGTAGACATCCTGCCTGAATCCTTTCCTTCCTACCTCGCTATCGCTTGTAGAATAGAATGCTGGGGACTATTCCTCCGGGACGTTTGCACGACATTTCGACCGGACAGCAGCATGCTGGCGTTACATAATGCAAACAGTGTGTGCATACCCAGCTAGCACATTTGGTTCTTTGGAAGTTGTGGGAACGTACGTTTTTGGTTCCCCATTGGTTCTGTGAACGAAGCCATCCGTTTCCTGACAGGTAAAACTGAACATTTTGCCTGTTCTGGGAATGTTAATTTGTAGGTTGCAGTGAGGTTCTAAGAACGTTTTACTATGGTTCCTGTAAATTTTTTCTGGGATTTTTATTAACGTTCTGAGAACGGAAATTCTAGGTTATTTGAAGGTAATTAAATAACGTTCTGAGAACATGTTTCAATAAAGCTTTTTTATAATACTGCTAGTTTAGTTTGGGTTAACTGTTTTGAACTCCAAGCCCAGATAGGACACACAGGAATTTATTTGCTTAGGCATTAATCATGCAAACACATTTAATTATTATTATTTTATTTTTTTACCCTTTTTCTCACCAATTGGTAGTTACAGTCTTGTCCCATCGCTGCAACTCCCGTATAGAAGGGAAAGGCGAAAGTCGAGAGCCGTGCATCATTCAAAACACGACCCCACCAAGCCGCACTTCTTCTTGACACAATGCCTGCTTAACCCGGACTAGGGTTGCACATTTTGGGGAATATTCAGAGGTGGGAATTAACGGGAATATATGGAAATTAACGAGAATATATGGGAATTAATGGAAATATGCTAATTAATATTAATACCATTTAAATGTAGATGTTTTTTGCATTGGATATATTTACCATATCATATGGAGACAGAAACATAAAGATTTTACCTTATCATAAGTAGACATAATTGCAAATGATTAATTCCTTCCAATATACATTTTTTAAAACTATTTATTTACGGATTGAACTTTAATTAAATGAGTTGACTCTTCACATGGGATGATTTCACTAAACAACAAAAGAAAGGGAATATTGAATGATCCCCAATGATCCATCGCATCTCCCAAAAACATTTTCAACATACATCTGTAAAATGATAGTCTAGAAACTAAAGCTTTGGTTGTCTTCCTCTCAGGCTTCCATGTCTTCTCCCTGGACCTCCTCAAAGTCCACCTCTTGAACATCAGACTTTGAGGCCTCATCTTCACTGTCACTTTCCAATCTTGTTGAGAATGGCTCGTTGTCAGGCTCAAAAAGCCTCAAATTTGCCCAGATGGCCACCAATTTTTCAACCCTTGTATTGGTCAGCCTGTTGTGTGCTTTGGTATGTGTGTGTTCCCAAACAAGGACCAGTTGTGCTCTGAGGTGGCTGATGTTGGTGGGATTTGGAGGATAATCCACAAAGCCCCTTCCACCAGGTGGCTGATGAGATACAGTATGTTGGCATGACTGCCATATTGCATCTCCATCCCAAAACCATTGCTTGGAAGTGTACTCGCCAGACTGCCAAGAACCCTGCCCTCATCCAGGCCAAGGTGACGAGACACAGTAGTGATGACACCGTAGGCATTGTTGATCTCTGCACAAGACAGGATGCTCTTGCCAGCATACTTGGGGTCCAACAGAAGTCTTCACTCTTTTTGATGTATTTCAGAACTGCAGTTTCCTCTGCTTGGAGCAACAGTGAAGTGGGCAGGGCAGTAAGGATTTCTTCTCTTACATCTGCAAGCGGAGTCTGAACATCAGACAGGATGGCATTGTCTTCCTCAATCCGTGCAATGACTACTGCTATAGGTTTCATGAGTTTCAGGCTGCTTACCAGTCTCTCCCAAAATATATCATCCAGGAGGATCCTCTTGATGGGGCTGTCCATATCGGCAGACTGTGATATGGCCATTTCTTGGAGAGACTCCTTCCCCTCCAGGAGACTGTTAAACATGATGACAACACCACCCCAACGGGTGTTGCTGGGCAGCTTCAATGTGGTGCTCTTATTCTTCTCACTTTGCTTGGTGAGGTAGATTGCTGCTATAACTTGATGACCCTTCACATACCTAACCATTTCCTTGGCTCTCTTGTAGAGTGTATCCATTGTTTTCAGTGCCATGATGTCCTTGAGGAGCAGATTCAATGCATGAGCAGCACAGCCAAAGGGTGTGATGTGAGGGTAGGACTCCTCCACTTTAGACCAAGCAGCCTTCATGTTCGCAGCATTGTCTGTCACCGGTGCAAATACCTTCTGTGGTCCAAGGTCATTGATGACTGCCTTCACCTCATCTCCAATGTAGAAACCGGTGTGTCTGTAGTCCCTTGTGTCTATGCTCTTGTAGAATACTGGTTGAGGGGTGGAGATGATGTAGTTAATTCTTCCGTGCCCACAAACATTTGACCACCCATCAGAGATGATTGCAATACAGTCTGCTTTCTCTATGATTTGCTTGACCTTCACTTGAACTCTGTTGAACTCTGCATCCAGCAAATGAGTAGATAAAGCATGTCTGGTTGGAGGGRTGTATGCTGGGCGAAGAACATTCAGAAATCTCTTCCAATACACATTACCTGTGAGCATCAGAGGTGAACCAGTTGCATACACAGCTCGAGCAAGACATTCATCAGCATTTCTCTGACTACGTTCCTCCATTGAGTCAAAAAAACTTCTGATTCCAGGAGGACCATGAGCTGTTGCTATCGATAAGGTGTCTGATTCATCATTTTCATATCGAATAGAAGTAGAGGGACTTGTGTCAGAGGTTGCTTGTTGTGAGCACTGAAGGCACTTCATGCACTTGGCCAGATGATTCTGCATCTTTGTTGCATTCTTCACATATGATTTGGCACAGTATTTGCAAATGTACACAGCTTTTCCTTCTACATTAGCTGAAGTGAAATGTCTCCACACATCAGATAGTGCCAGTGGCATTTTCCTGTAAAGATTAGGGGGAAAAATTGTAAAAAAATCCCTAATACAATTCCATGTAGAGATAAATAGTTAAGCAGTTAGATTAAACAACTCCTTTGTAGAATACATGTTAAAAAATGAAACATGTATGGAAACAGATGAATTAACACTCCTCAGTTAGCAGGCTCAAGCAAGCTAAAACACACATAGTAGCAAAAACTAGCTAGCAGAAATTGTTAACAAGTTAGAAATGATTTAAGCACACTTTGCTGTAGGCTACTATTTACTAGTTAATCAAAAATAATGTTTGTCATTTAACATATACAGTTGAAGTCGGAAGTTTACATACACTTAGGTTGGAGTCATTAAAACTCGTTTTTCAACCACTCCACAAATTTCTTGTTAACAAACTATAGTTTTGGCAAGTCGGTTAGGACATCTTGTTTGTGCATGACAGAAGTAATTTTTCCAACAATTGTTTACAGATTATTTCACTTATAATTCACTGTATCACAATTTCAGTGGGTCAGAAGGTTACATACACTAAGTTGACTGCGTCTTTAAACAGCTTGGATAATTCCAGAAAATTATGTCATGGCTTTAGAAGCTTCTGATAGGCTAATTGACATAATTTGAGTCAATTGGAGGTGTACCTGTGGATGTATTTCAAGGCCTACCTTCAAACTCAGTGCCTCTTTGCTTGACATCATGGGAAAATCAAAAGAAATCAGCCAAGACCTCAGAAAAATTGTAGACCTCCACAAGTCTGGTTCATCCTTGGCAGCAATTTCCAAACGCCTGAAGGTACCACGTTCATCTGTACAAACAATAGCACGCAAGTGTAAACACCAAGGGACCACGCAGCCGTCATACTGCTCAGGAAGGAGACACGTTCTGTCTCCTAGAGATGAACGTACTTTGGTGCGAAAAGTGCACATCAATCCCAGAACAACAGCAAAGGACCTTGTGAAGATGCTGGAGGAAACMGGTACAAAAGTATCTATATCCACAGTAAAACGAGTCCTACATTGACATAACCTGAATGGCCGCTCAGCAAGGAAGAAGCCACTTCTCCAAAACCGCCATAAAAAAGCCAGACTACGGTTTGCAACTGCACATGTGGACAAAGACCGTACTTTTTGGAGAAATGTCCTCTGGTCTGATGAAACAAAAATAGAACTGTTTGGCCATAATGACCATCATTACGTTTGGAGGAAAAGGGGGGGCTTGCAAGCCGAAGAACATCATCCCAACCGTGAAGCACGGGGGTGGCAGCATCATGTTATGGTGGTGCTTTGCTGCAGGAGGCTCTGGTGCACTTCATGAGGCAGGAAAATTATGTGGATATATTGAAGCAACATCTCAAGACATCAGTCAGGAAGTTAAATCTTGGTCGCAAATGGGTCTTCCAAATGGACAATGACCCCAAGCATACCATCACAAAGCCCTGACCTCAATCCTATAGAACATTTGTGGGCAGAACTGAAAAAGCGTGTGCGAGCAAGGAAGCCTACAAACCTGACTCAATTACACCAGCTCTGTCAGGAGAAATGGGCCAAAATGTACCCAACCTATTATTGGAAGCTTGTGGAAGGCTACCCAAAATGTTTGACCCAAGTTAAACAATTTAAAGGCAATGCTATCAAATACTAATTGAGTGTATGTAAACTTCTGACCCACTGGGAATGTGATGAAAGAAATAAAAGCTGAAATAAATCATTCTCTCTACAATTATTCTGACATTTCACATTATTAAAATAAAGTGGTGATCCTAACTGGCCTAAAACAGGGAATTTTTACTGGGATTAAATGTCAGGAATTGTGAAAAACTGAGTTTAAATGTATTTGGCTAAGGTGTATGTAAATTTCCAACTTCAACTGCATTCACCCCACCCAGTATTGTAATCAAAACTTACCAGAAAGCATGTAGTCCTTGGCTCATTGGCTCAGACAGTGTAATAATGTGGGCTCAATAGCATCTCATTAGTGTGCAAGATCTTGAGAATCAGCTGTACATGTGATGGAAGAATGCACTGTGCATGCAGAGGCTTGCAATTCCATTGAATTGGGGATAGTTTAACCAAAATATGCCACAAGACCTAGAATTGCCTTATGTGTATCCCACAAAAGAGGTTCACTGATATAAGCTAACTTTTTTGATGAATTTAAGCAAAAGTCCTCAAATTCCAGGGCTTAACTTGCCATGGAAGATTTCTGGAGAAATTATGGAAGTTTCACGGAAAGTTTTCAACCCTTTGTAACCCTAACCCGGACCAATGTGTCGGGGAAAGACGGTACACCTAGCGACCATGTCAGCGTGCATTCCGCTGGGACAATTGTGCGCCGCCTCGTGGGTCTAGCGGTCGCAGCTGGCTGCGACACAGCCTGGGATCGAACCAGGATCTGTAATGACACAGCTAGTGCCTTAGACCGCTGTGCCACTCGGGAGGCACCGGAACACATTTATTTTTTATTGTGGCACAACGTCAGTGAGATTTAAACCTATGATCTTCTGTTCTATATCCATGAAATTAGTGTACTCCACCACCTGGATGGAGCTAGCATGCCATGTTTTTTTTTACTTATGCAAAGCTATTCATTTTAGTCTATTCAAACATTTCAAAGGAAAAATAGTCATTAAGATCAGGTGTGGCCAAATAGTGGACGCGGCCAACACACCTGAACACCCTTAACAAGATAGATAATAGAGAGAGTTTTGTTGATGCTGAGAATGGAATGTATATGTTTTCAAATAACATTCTTAGTAGGGGTGTGCCGACATGGCCATACTCATATTTGTAATCGTATCCATAAATTGACAGTTGATAGTCGGATCGGATCAGTTGATACACGTGATCGTAATTTTTTTTAGGTGTTAATATGCCTAAATATATTTTGGCAAAATATCTCCCTGCACATTCTCACTACAAAAAATGATGCAGATTAGGAGCAGTGTGCGGAGGGGTGAGTGTGTCTGTGTGTGTCTGTGTACTCAACTTGCAGCGGACAGTCAGGTTTGCTGTCACTCAGTCAGAATGCACATTAGCGTTTCATCTTTTTTCCATACCATTGTTCCACTTGTTAGATATTATGCACATTGATAGCTTGATAGCAAACGTCCTCACTATGTGATTTATCATAGTAGCAGGCAGCAGCAATCTAAATGATCAGACTGAAAACATGCAAGGGAAAGCGATTGGATGAAATTATGAAGCGAGTGGCCGGAGAATTACAGCTTCACTCGATCCAATCAGAGCAGCAGGATCAACGTACAGCCTGCCCTTCTCTTTACAGACAGGCAAACTATCCAGTTGAGTTATTTCGACCACGCACATGACTGACTCAAAGACAGTTCAGTATGGTTTAGAAACTATGTGACTGACTGACATGAGAATGATGCTTGCTGGCACCCGAAAAATTTTAAAAATTCTGATCACGGATAGTAAATACTCGGATCATAATTGTATCCAGAAAATATCCCATATCCGTTACGATACCAATTTTGTCCGACTACTCAGCACACCCCTAATTCTTAGAACGTGACAACATTTTTCTTGTGGTTTTTATGGAAAGTTTTCTTAACATTCTCGGAACAATGTGAGAACATGACTTTAAATAGAACCATGAGGAAACCTGTAGGAAACATTTTGCTGAAGTACTGAAATTCCCCCAGAAGAACGTTGTTTCTTAACGTTCTCGTAACAATGTGAGATCATGACTTTAAATAGAACCATGAGGAAATCTGTAGGAAATGTTATGCTGAAATACTGAAATTCCCAGAGAAAACTTGTTTCTTAACATTCTCTGAACTATTTGAGAACATTCCCAATCTCAAACCAGTTGGAGAACGTTCTTAGAACCATGTTTGAACTTTTAGGAAACATTCTGTTAAATTAATGAAATGCCAAGAAAATATCTTTTTTTTTTGTCAAGTTCCTTAAATGTGCTTACAATGTTCCAAAGCCAAGCAACTATCCTGCACTATTACCAGAAAGTTGTGGGAATGTAGTATGCAAAATAACCATAGGATAACCACGCTCTCACCAAGCTCTAAGAAACATATGGTTCTCTGAACGTTATGTGCTAGCTGGGTAGAGACTGGCATCCGTTCGTAATTGTTAATAATCAGATCCTTATTTTAGTTTTTAGAGGACAGCTCCTATTTCTATTACCCTATAGTCTACTGTGTTGTGTGGGGAGCGCATCAAAGTAAAAACATATTTGATAATCGCATCATCAGACATATTGCCTGTTATAGGCTATTTATTATTGTAGCCTGGTGTAATTAATGTCAGCATAGGCATACGGTTTTATTAATGGAATATAGGCCTAACAAGAGTGTAGCCTAATAACATAGGCTAATGGTAAGAATGTATCCAAGGTCTACGAGAGGCTAACGTAACATTCCATGCGAAGGCCGTGGGGCTATCATCAGCCGCATTCACAGCTCACACACTCGTTACATAACTCTGTTCAGTGTAACCTATGTGACAACCATAGCGGAGATCACAGCTATGACCATTTTGATGCTGTGTTACGGTGTGCGGCAACTTGTAGTCTACAATGTTGCATGTCACACCCGCCCGCTAAGTAGCCTATGTGTCTTGTTATTCAACCAGCGAGGGGGAATACATTCTAGCATGGCTCAGGCCCTGACTAACAAACGCCACGAGTCAATAAACACACGACAGACATTACAAACGAGCGGTGGACTATTCCACATTCCAACGCATCACTTCGCCGTATTTACTTTTTGTAGGGCTGGCTCATCAGCAGTTTTTTTACTTCCCGTTATGATGACCTAGCCTATATTTAATTTAAAATAACTCATACATGGAAAAAAACAGACGCTTTGCGGTTGGAAATTCATTTTAGACGTGAAGATCCCTGCAGCTGCGACCTTTGAGATAGCAGCTATGACTGCAATGCCTAGATGGCAGCAGTAATTGTAGTGTGCTTCTCTAACCTGCAAACTAATTTATGTGAAACTCAAGGATATTAGAGCCTATAGCGTTAAATGCCTGTTTTTTTTATATCCGTGCTTATATAGGGCTAATTACATATTTGAGCCATAAGAAACACGGATCGATTACTGAAACACTATGATAAACACAGACTCAGGCGCACAACCCCTATAATAATATAATAACATTCCGCCGACTGCTTTGAATTACGCACTGATAGAATAGCAATAATGTCGTTTTCTCAAATTAGATGGGTGTAAAATAGAATACGGTTTGGCCTGCCCTAGATAGCATACGACTAAAGAAGCCTACATCAAACATGCACACTAGGACGGAACACACTGGAACGAGGAATAACTCACCATGATCATCCTTCTCGCTTCTTTCCGTCCAAACTAGCCCGCACGAGCCAAGCCAATACTGGGAAGGATAGGACGAATTGAAGTCCCCGGTACTGTTGACGGTTTGAATAGTCAGAGAGGGGGACCAGTGGTGACAAACAGACATAAACACACAATATCCTCCTGTCGTTTTCTCTCTCTCTCCACTCCCTTGCTTCTCCCCCTCTCTCCCCAGCTCCGACGCGCCACCGCTCACACGCTCCAATTCTGTCTCCCTCTCAGCATCTCTGCACTCCCTCTAGAGGTGCAACTCTGTATGAGACGCTGCTGAGAGGTATACCACAAAGCATGATCCATGAGTTTGCCAGATTTTCTCGTTAATTAAGAAAGCTAAACATAGATATGTGTTTTTGTTTGTTGAATCAACTAGACCACGTTTCCCCAACTGACAATTTCAACCGCGGGCGATTTTATTTGGCCCACCAAGTTTTCAGAGCAAAAAAAAATATTGTTCGAAAAAAAATCGTTATTGTTGGACATAACATACTTCAAAACCACCAGCATATCAGCTCCAAGTGATTTTAATTTAGGAAATCTGTTCCAAAGTATTCCCACACATAATAGAGAGACATATGTGATCATATACACATGTAAGCAAAGTTTGATATTATCATGTTTAAGTCAAATATTATATTTGTTAGGGCTTCTTGCGTCAATTTGCAGTGTCAAATTATTTGTCATTGTCTTCCGGCCCCCTGACCGTCCACTCAGGAAAAAATCGGCCCACGACTGAACCTAGTTGATGATCCCTGAATTAGACCATGTCCATTTCAAGCTTATCATTCTAAAAAGTAAAGCAGTTATATCAGAATATTTAGACAAGTTAGCTTCTTGATCCTGCCTTGTAGTATACCCCTCTGGTCTATGCTCTGTATGAACCATAACACAGTCTATGAACTCAATCTTTTTGTCAGCTGCTACTGTGTTATGAGGAAAAGTTGTGATAGGGATACGTCCCCATGTACCTGTTACCCACTTAGTTCCAAACCAGATGCCAGATGTCCCACATCTACAGTGCATTCGGAAAGTATTCAGACCCTTTGACTTTTTCCACATTTAGATACGTTACAGCCTTATTCTAAAGTTGATTAAATCGTTTTCCCCCCTCATCAATCTACACCATTTCCCACAATAACAAAGCAAAAACCGTTTTTGATCATTTATAAAAAATGTAAAAATTAAATATCACATTTAATTAAGTATTCAGACCCTTTAACTCAGTACCTTGTTGAATCACCTTTGGCAGCGATTACAGCCTCGAGTCGTCTTGGGTATAACGCTACAAGCTTGTCACACCTGTATTTGGGGAGTTTCTCCCATTCTTCTCTGCAGATCCTATCAAGCTCTGTCAGGTTGGATGAGGAGCGTCGCTGCACAGCGATTTTCGGGTCTCTCCAGAGATGTTCGATCAGGTTCAAGTCCAGGCTCTGGCTGTGCCACTCAAGGACATTAAGTCACTTGTCCCGAAGCCACTCCTGCGTTGTCTTGACTGTGTGTTTAAGGTTGTTGTCCTGTTGGAAGGTGAACCTTCGCCCCAGTCTGAAGTCCTGAGCGCTTTGGAGCAGGTTTTCATCAAGGATCTCTCTGTACTTTGCTCCGTTCATCTTTCCCTCGATCCTGAATAGTCTCCCAGTCCCTGCCGCTGAAAAACCGCCTCAGCATGATGCTGCAACCACCATGCTTCACCGTAAGGATGGTGCCAGGTTTCCTCCAGACGTGACACTTGGCATTCAAGCCAAAGAGTTCAATCTTGGTTTCATCAGACCAGAGAATCTTGGGTGCTTTTTGGCAAACTCCAAGCGGGCTGCCACGTGCCTTTTACTGAGGAGTGGCATCCATCTGGCCACTCTACCATAAAGGCCTGATTGGTGGAGTACTGCAGAGATGGTTGTCCTTCTGGAAGGTTCTCCCATCTCCGCAGAGGAACTCTGGAGCTCTGTCAGAGTGACCATTGGGTTCTTGGTCACCTCCCTGACCAAGGCCCTTCTCCCCAGATTGCTCAGTTTGGCCTGGTGGCCAGGTCTAAGAATGATGGAGGCTACTGTGTTCTTGGGGACCTTCAATGCTGCAGAAATGTTTTGGTACCCTTCCCCAGATCTGTGCCTCGACACAATCGTGTCTCGTAGCTCTACGGACAATTACTTCAACCTCATGACTTGGTTTTTGCTCTGACATGCACTATCAATTGTGGGACTTACAGTTGAAGTCGGAAGTTTACATACACCTTAGCCAAATACATTTAAACTCAGTTTTTCACAATTCCTGACATTTAAAAAGTCCCTGTCTTAGGTCAGTTAGGATCACCACTTTATGTTAAGAATGTGAAATGTCAGAATAATAGTAGAGAGAATGATTTATTTCAGCTTTTATTTCTTTCCTCACATTCCCAGTGGGTCAGAAGTTTACATACACTCAATTAGTATTTGGTAGCATTGCCTTTAAATTGTTTAACTTGGGTCAAATGTTTCTGGGTAGCCTTCCACAAGCATTCCACAATAAGTTGGGTGAATTTTGGCCCATTCCTCCTGACAGAGCTGGTGTAACTGAGTCAGGTTTGTAGGCCTCCTTGCTCGCACACGCTTTTTCAGTTCTGCCCACAAATGTTCTATTGGATTGAGGTCAGGGCTTTGTGATGGCCATTCCAATACCATGACTTTGTTGTGCTTAAGCCATTTTGCCACAACTTTGGATGTATGCTTTGGGGTCATTGTCCATTTGGAAGACCCATTTGCAACCAAGCTTTAACTTCCTGACTGATGAAGATTTTGGAGCAGTGGCTTCTTCCTTGCTGAGCGGCCTTTCAGGTTATGTAGTATGCTTGATATAGGACTTGTTTTACTGTGGATATAGATACTTTTGTACCTGTTTCCTCCAGCATCTTCACAAGGTCCTTTGCTGTTGTTCTGGGATTGATTTGCACTTTTTGCACCAAAGTACGTTCATCTCTAGGAGACAGAATGCGTCTCCTTCCTGAGTGGTATGATGGCTGCGTGGCCCCATGGTGTTTATACTTGCGTACTATTGTTTGTACAGATGAACGTGGTACCTTCAGGCGTTTGGAAATCTGCTCCCAAGGAATGAACCAATTTGTGGAGGTCTACAATTTTTTTTTCTGAGGTCTTGGCTGATTTCTTTTGATTTTCCCATGATGTCAAGCAAAGAGGTACTGAGTTTGAAGGTAGGCCTCGAAATACATTCCACTGGTACACCTCCAATTGACTCAAATGATGTCAATTAGCCTATCAGAAGCTTCTAAAGCCATGACATAATTTTCTGGAATTTTCCAAGCTGTTTAAAGGCACAGTCAACTTAGTGTATGCAAACTTCTGACCCACTGGAATTGTGATACAGTGAATTATAAGTGAAATAATCTGTCTGTAAACAATTGTTGGAAAAATGACTTGTGTCATGCACAAAGTAGATATCCTAACTGACTTGCCAAAACTATAGTTTGTTAACAAGAAATTTGTGGAGTGGTTGAAAAACGAGTTTTAATGACTCCAACCTAAGTGTATGTAAACTTCCCGACTTCAACTGTATATGGACAGATGTGTGCCTTTCCAAATAATGTCCAATTAATTGAATTTACCACAGATGGACTCCAAGTTGTAGAAACATCTCAAAAAGTATCAATGAAAACAGGATGCACCTGAGCTCAATTTCGAGTGTCATATCAAAGGGTGTGAATATTTATATAAATAAGGTATTTTTAAAATATTTTTTTTATAAATATGCAAACATTTCTTAAAACCTGTTTTCGCTATGTCATTATGGGGCATTGTATGTAGATTGATGAGACAAATAAATAATTTAATACATTTTAGAATAAGGATGTAACGTAAAAAATGTGGAAAAGGTCAAGGGGTCTGAATACTTTCCGAATGCACTGTAATCTTAAATACAATTTTACTGGTGGTGTACACAATTTAGCAGGTCTTATGGTGGGTGCAGCGAAACGCTTATGTTCCTAGTTCCTATCAATCAATGCAGTAAATGTCAACAAGCACTCAATAATCCAACATTTAAAAACAATACAAAATTCCTATCCAGATAAAAAAGCAGGAAAATTCTCTGCAACAAAAGAGTGATCAAATTAAGAGTCGACATATGTATATGGCAAAAAATGACCTATTGCAAAAAGTAAATAGAGGGAACCCAAAAGCCACCTATAGCCTACTGTGGTGCAATAGACTTTCCATCCTGGTAAACATGTTACTTAAGAGTTCTTACCAACAGATTGCAAAGTGTGGTTACTTAGGGTTTGTTCATAAATTCACTCTGGAGTGCCCGAGTGCGCTCTGGGCATTTGTAAATTCAGAGAGTTGTCAAATTGTGTGTTAGTAAATTCAGAGCGCTTCGCTCTCGGAGCGTTCAGAGCACACACTAGACGCTCTGGCCGAGGAGTAGCGTTGATCCGAGCGTTCTTCTGACCTCACAACGGCAGTCAAGCACCCAAGTAAACTGGCTAAAATTGGCTAGCTTGCTAGCTACTTCCAGGCACAAATGAGAGACACAAATGAGAGAACACCTCACCCTGACCATTTTACTAGCCCTAGCAGAACTGGTTAGGCTGCTTTCATGTTATATAGAGCATTGGTGACTGTAACTGTGCTGCTGGTAACAATTTTTTTTTTTAATTTGCCGACGGTTAATGACACCGGTCATTTTCAACAGGTGTTGAGCTTTCGTAAATTCGTCAGTTATTCTGTGCTCTTGAACACAGATAAGACTGCTCGGAAATTGGAGTAGATAAGAAATTGGAGTAGATAGCCAGAGTGAATATACGAACACACTCTTAACCACAGAACAGATAGAGAGGGCTTTATAGATGGAGACTAAATTAAACCAAGTCATGATATTGAGCTGTGTAAGCATAAAGGGATAAAGAGATAATAGTACGCAACAGTTAGATAGCTACAGTGTAATAGCAACCAATCACAAACTCTTGATTGCTATGTTTATCCAAAGATCATGCAACACACTGAAGTTTCAATAGCATCTAGTTGCCATTTTTACTGGTGCCTGGTTAAACTAGAACATGGTGCACAGGTCCGGTTCTCTGTGGCCACAGTGTCTCCTGGTTTTCATAGCCTGTTTTTTATCTGGGTAGCCAGGCATATGCACTTCTTACTATCCCCAGCCAAACAACCAATTAAGTGCAGGGAGAAATGAAAACCAAAAGGGCTGCAGAACTCAAGGGCCTGAGAACCACAATAGTGTGGGTGTCTGATTATTTGAGAGAAAGAAAAAATGTTCATGAGAAGAAAACCTTATTTTTTATCTTGGCTAAACTTGATCAATGAGTTTAGAGCCAGTGCATATAGTTGGTGGGAGCATTATATCAAATCAAATCAAATGTATTGTTCACATACACGTGTTTAGCAGATGTTATTGCGGGTGTAGCGAAATAACAAGTAATTTCTAACAGTTTCACAACCTATAGCCAAAATACACTTAATTCTAAGTAAAGAATGGATTAAGAATATATACATATATGTCAGAGCGGCATTGGACTAAGATACAGTGGCATAGTACGGAATACAGTATATACATATGAGATGGGTGATGCAATATTTACACACAATTAAAGTGACTAAGATACTGTAGAATAGTATAGAGTACAGTTTATACATATGAGAGGACATTATTAAAGTGGCTAGTGTTTCATTTCCTTAAAGTGGCCAGTGATTCCAAATCTATGTCTATAGGCAGCAGCCTCTGATGTGCTAGAGATGGCTGTTTAGCAGTCTGATAGCCTTGAGATACAAGCTGTTTTTCAGTCTCTCGGTCCCAGCTTTGATACACCTGTATTGACCTCGCCTTCTGGATGATAGCAGGGTGAACAGGCAGTGGCTATGTTAATATCAGAGTAAATCACAGTGTGAGTGCATCAAAGTGATCAACAGGTACATGGACAGAATCAACTTAGCCCTGAAATTACCCTGTCAATTTAAAATGAGAATGGTTATATTAGGTATCCACACTTCCATGCTATGAATCCAAATCAAGATATACTGTATATCTTACTATTAAAAGTGTACTACAGACTTGTGCTTGTGCTTTGTAACTGTGCCGATGCCTGAGGTGAAGGAAAGTGAAATGTTAAAAGGCTAAAAGTCAATAGAGCTGTGTTTGCCTTGTGCTCAGCTGACTGATGGCTCTGCCTCTGCAGCCAACCTGGTGCCTTTGGCAGGTTCAGTGTTGCCTGAAGGTAGAACTGAGCAGTGCCTGCCACTTGTTGTGTTACTATTTGACTAGTTCCAAACACTGCAAACTTACCGATAGGGTACACACACTTTATCACAGAAATTACACTCCAACCATCCAATTCACAATGAGGTAAAAATGCTGTCTCTTATACACATCTAGATGTGTATAAGAGACAGGTGTGTGTGTGTGTGTGTGTGTGTGTGTGTGTGTGTGTGTGTGTGTGTGTGTGTGTGTGTGTGTGTGTGTGTGTGTGTGTGTGTGCTGTCTCTTATACACATCTAGATGTGTATAAGAGACAGGGCGTGAAACTCAGGAAATGGCCCCGGGGTGTCCATATGTCACCGTACACTGATGTACCCGTCACTGAGATTAAACTGCTGACCATCTCACACTCTCTCTCTCACTCTCCCAATTCAATTCAATTCTGTTGAAGAGAGCCAAGTTGTTTTGAGTGTAGGAATCTCTCAATCTTTAATCAAGGTACTGCCACGCTGTTGCACAGCAGGAGGACCTATACTAATCAGAGGCTTCAAACATTAACCCTTCATAGTTAACATTGGGGTTAACGATCAATGCATTTCACGTGAATGTACAAAACGTGACAATTTAATAAACAAATGTCACAGCAAAAATGTTATTATAAATGTTAGATGTTGCTAGAGAAGAATCACAGATACCCTGTCTGCTTAATGCTGATAGAGGTCGTTGTAGGTCACAGATGCATTCAAGGATTCCGGTAAATGGTATGGGACAATTCCCAGATAACAGAATGATGCTGAGACACCGATTTTTCACTTTAAAATGTATGTCAAACACAAACCAACGATTGCAAAGTTAAACAAACCATACAACTCTATGCATTTTACAAAAGCCCATTTACGTTAAGAACTGTGAAGATTAAAAGTTTGGTAACAGAATGACGGTTTGTGCTGGTTGTACTGTCATTCTGTTACCAAACTTTGCATCTTACCCTATCCAGCCCACCTCAGTGAGGTGAGTGAGGTGAGCTGGGCGCAGTAAAATAGGTGCGGTGCGGTAACATAGGTCCAGGGGTGGCTGTCCAGATGCCTGTGGTGCTGAAGTACTATATTTTCTTTGCACTGATCATTCTATCTCTCATTGTGGTCATAATTTCATCTCAGCGTCATAGCCCTCTCCATATCCCACTGTAATATATTCAAATTGTGCTGGTTGAATTAAGCCAAATTTTGTCCATGATGCTGAATGTTTGTGCGGCGGTTGAAGGCCCAATATTTTCACGCTGACTACTTTAGTATGTCCTAAGTAGTCTATGACTTTTTTATACCTGCAGTCTTTGACATAAAGTACCAGTCAAAAGTTTGGACACACCTACTCATTCAAGGGGTTTTCTTTATTTTTACTATTTTCTACATTGTAAAATAATAGACATCAACATTATGAAATAACACATATGGAATCATGTAGTAACCAAAAAAAGTGTTAAACAAATCAGAATACATGTTATATTTTATATTCTTGAAAGTAGCTACCCTCTGCCTTTATGATTGCTTTGCACACACTTTTCCAACAGTCTTGAAGGAGTTTCCACATATGCTGAGCACTTGTTGGCAGCTTTTCCTTCACTCTGCTCATCCCAAATCATCTCAATTGGGTTGAGGTCAGGTGATTGTGGAGGCCAGGTCATCTGATGCAGCACTCCATCACTCTCCTTCTTGGTCAAATAGCCCTTACACAGCCTGTTGGTGTGTTGGGTCAATATCCTGTTAAAAAACAAATGATAGTCCCACTAAGCGCAAACCAGATGGGATGGCGTATCGCTGCAGAATGCTGTGGTAGCCATACTGGTTAAGTGTGCCTTGAATTCTAAATAAATCACCAACAGTGTAACCAGCAAAATATCTCCACACTATCACACCTCCTCCTCCATGCTTTATGGTGGGAACCCCACACACGGAAATCATTCGTTCACCGACTCTTCGTCTCACAAATACGCGGCGGTTGGAACCAAAAATCTCAAATTTGGACTCATCAGACCAAAGGACACATTTCCACCGGTCTAATGTCCATTGCTCGTGTTTCTTGGCCGAAGCAAGTCTCTTCTTATTATTGGTGTCCTTTAGTAGTGGTTTCTTTGCAGCAATTCGTGCAATTCCATGAAGGCCTGATTCACGCAGTCTCCTCTGAACAGTTGATGTTGAGATGTGTCTGTTACTTGAACTCTGTAAAGCATTTATTTGGGCTGCAATTTCTGAGACTCGAAACTCGAATGAACTTATCCTCGGCAGCAGAGGTAACTCTGGGTATTCCTTTCCTGTGGCAGTCCTCATGAGTGCCAGCTTCAACTTTCAAAGTTCTTAACATGTTTCGGATTGACTGGCCTTCATGTCTTAAAGTAGCGATGGACTGTCGTATCTATTAGCTTATTTGAGCTGTTCTTGCCATAATAGGCTATCTTCTGTATACCACCCCTACCTTGTCACAACAAAACCGATTGGCTCAAACGCATTAAGAAGGAAAGAAATTCCACAAATGAACTTTTAACAAGGCACACCTGTTAATTGAATTGCATTCCAGGTGACTACCTCATGAAGTTGGTTGAGAGAATGCCAAGCGTGTGCAAAGCTGTCATCAAGGCAAAGGGGGGCTACTTTGAAGAATCTCAAATATTAAATATATTTTGATTTGTTTAACACTTTTTTGGTTACTACATGATTCCATATGTGTTATTTCATAGTTTTGATGTCTTCGCGACTATTCTACAATGTAAAAATAGTAAAAATAAAGAAAAACCGTTGAACGAGTAGGCGTGTCCAAACTTTTGACTGGTACTGTATATTTTTGATAATGCATATTCATCAATATATTTATGTAAGATGACAAACTTGTTAAATTCACTCTCAAATTTAGCATAAAAAAGTGCTACAACTGACCCATTCCATGGTTACAATTAACCTTGACTAATAGTTTAGGCCTAGCCTACTCTTAATTCTGCCAATTGTTGGTAGATTAATTGTTATTATGGTACATTTTAATACCTCTATTTCATAAAAAGCATGAGTTGGCGCACACCAGGAGAAAATGATTTAGTATAGAGGTGGTGACTAACGGTTAATAAACTGTAAGCTATAAAAACAAAGTGAGTCGCACCATACCATAACCTCCCAGTAATTTATTGGGTAAAAAAACACCAACGTTTCGGCATCCCTGTGCCTTAGTCAGGGTAATGCCATGAATGTTTGAGGCAGGTTATGTAGTCATACAGTGCAATTAGTGCAACCAATGACAATAGTGAGGGGTGTGTAATAATTGCTAGTTTGATAAGAATGAATTGAGCGAAACTGTTAAAAGACAATAGCCCACAGTATATTTAATATATTATGCCATTGTTAGCATTGGCATAATATTAGCATCAACATACATTATTGTTTCATTTCACCTATATATTTAAATATTTCCAGTTTCATAAAAAAAAAAAAATTGGGTTACATGTAATCTTTTGGTTCAACCATAATGCATAATAAGCATCATGAACAGGGGGAACATATTGTGTGTATGCTGATAGCTGTAGAAAGAATACATTCATTTACAAGACCTGTTCACAGAAAATATAATTGGTCATAAGAAGGGCCTGAGATTAAAGTCAATATTCAGACCACTAGGGGTCAATGTTTTTAAATAGAATATCCAGTAGGCCTCCCTCTGTAGTGGTATGATCTCGATTTTACCTCCTCTCCTTGGTAGAGCAACATGCTCAATGCCTGTGTATTTGAGGGAGGAAATGGGATGGCTCTGACGCTCGTCGGATGTGGCAGGGCCTGCAAACCATTACAGACTACAAAGGGAAGCATAGCCGAGAGCTGCCCAGTGACACAAGCCTACCGGATGAGCTAAACTATTTCTATGCTCGCTTCGAGGCAAATGACACTGAAACATGCATGAGAGCACCAGCTGTACCGGAAGACTGTGTGATCACCCTCTCTGCAGCCGATGTGTGTAAGACCTTTAAACAGGTCAACATTCACAAGGCCGCAGGGCCAGACGGATTACCAGGACGTGTACTGCGAGCATGCGCTGACCAACTAGCAAGTGTCTTCACTAAGATTTTCAACCTCTCCCTGACCGAGTCTGTAAAACCAACATGTTTCAAGCAGACCACCATGGTGCCTGTGCCCAAGAACACTAAGGTAACCTGCCTAAATGACTACCGCCCTGTGTCACTCACGTCTGTAGGCATGAAGTGCTTTGAAACGCTGGTCATGGCTCACATCAACACCATCATCCCAGAAACCCTAGACCCACACCAATTTGCATACCGCCCCAACAGATCCACAGATGATGCAGTCTCTATTGCACTCTACACTGCCCTTCCCCACCTGGACAAAAGGAACACCTATGTGAGAATGCTATTCATTGACTACAGCTCAGTGTTCAACACCATAATGCCCTCAAAGCTCATCAATAAGCTAAGGACCCTGGGACTAAACACCTCCCTCTGCAACTGGATCCTGGACTTCCTGAAGGGCCGCCCCCAGGTGGTAAGGGTAGGTAACAACACATCCGCCACGCTGATCGTCAACACGGGGGCCACTCAGGGGTGCATGCTCAGTACCCTCCTGTACTCCCTGTTCACTCAAGACTGCACGGCCAGGCACGATTTCAACACCATCATTAAATTTGCAGATGACACAACAGTGGTAGGCCTGATCACCGATACAGCCTATAGGGTTGAGGTCAGAAACCTGGCCGTGTGGTGCCAGGACAACAACCTCTCCCTCAACGTGATCAAGACAAAGGAGATGATTATGGACTACAGGAAAAAGAGGACTGAGCATGTCCCCATTCTCATCGACGGGGCTGCAGTGGAGCAGGTTGAGAGCTTCATGTTCCTTGGTGTCCACATCACCAACAAACTAACATGGTCCAAGCACACCAAGACAGTCGTGAAGCGGGCACAACAAAACCTATTCCCCCTCAGGAGACTGAAAAGATTTGGCATGGGTCCTCAGATCCTCAAAAGGTCCTACAGCTGCACCACCGAGAGCATCCTGACTGGTTGCATCACTGCCTGGTATGGCAACTGCTCGGCCTCCGACCACAAGGCACTACAAAGGGTAGTGCGAACGGCCCAGTACATCCGGGGCCAAGCTTCCTGCCATCCAGGACCTTTATACCAGGCGGTGTCAGAGGGAAGGCCCTGAAAATTGTCAAAGACTCCAGCCACCCTAGTCATAGACTGTTCTCTCTGCTACCACACAGCAAGCGGTACCGGAGCGCCAAGTCTAGATCCAAGAGGCTTCTAAACAGCTTCTACCCCCAAGCCATAAGACTCCTGAACATATTGTCAAATGGCTACCCATACTATTTGCATTGCCCCCCCTCCCCTCTCCACACCACTGCCACTCTCTGTTGTCAACTATGCATAGTCACTTGGAATCAGGACAAATCACAAAAAAAAATATGTGAATTTCTGTGTGAAATTCTAAGATGCCAACTTTTTATACAGTTACTAAATTACATAAACAAGTGTCTCCTCCCCCAGGTAGACCCACTGTAGCAGCATTTGACTCTGTGACGTCCAACATATCTAAGTTTGTGGACCACCACATTAAACAGATGGTTGAGAATCTCCCATCTTATGTCAAAGACACTAGTCACATGGTCTTATAGATAGAGGGCTTAGGAAGGATACTAGAGGGCACCCTACTGGCCACGTTTGATTTGGAGAGCTTGTACACTAACATCCCACACACTGGAGGCTTGCAGGTGCTGCAACACTTCCTTTAGCAAAGAGACCATACCCTTGCTCCAGCCAATGATTGCATCTTGCAATTCGCTGAACTGGTATTATCTGTAGTGGTATGATCTCGATGTTACCTCCTCTCCTTGGTAGAGCAACATGCTCAATGCCTGTATATTTGAGGGAGGAGATGGGATGGTTAGCTTCAGTAACGTAAGCTGCTACTGGATATTCTTACACATGATTGAGCTGCGGTGTTCAGCTATGCATTGTTTTAATTGTCTTTTCTTTTGTCCTACATAGGCTTTCCCACATGTACAGGTGATGAGATTACTCCCTCTGTCTTGCATGAGATGATACCCCTAACAGGGATTTTTAGACCTGATGTGGGTGTCTGAAGAATGATGTTTTTGTAGTGCTATTGCACTGTGCGCAATGAGCCACATTTGTAGTTCCCATTTGGAATGGGTGTCAAGAGTGTCTGAGTGGGCTCAGGGGGCAGGTCAGATATCCCTAAGCTACCCCAACATTGTGACCATACTTATAGACCACCAGTGTGCGTTCATTGAAGAGGTGTGCAATTGTTTTGTATTATTGCAAAATATGCCAGTGCTTTTTCAGGATTGCTTTCATTTTCTCTGAACACTTGGTGTACTTAGTGCAAAACACTTTGCGTTGTTTTTCTTCTTTGGTTTAGTTTTTAGTAATTCCTCTCTTGGTTTTTGAGATATTTTCATCGTTCCAGCATTAAGAGTTTTGTCCTTGTCGCCTCTCATTTTGAATGTATCTGTCATTTTCTTAGCATTGTTGTCAAAATAGGACTGGTGACCACCGATTAGTTTAACCCTGCGTAACTGGCTATATGGTAGACCATTCTTGAGGGAAAAGGGATGCATACTATCCCCACGTAGCAGGGTACTGCGGTCTGTGGGCTTTACGTATATGTATGTTTGTAATGCATCATTCTCTTTGAGGATCCATAAATCCAGGTAGTTTATATTTCTCTCATCAGTCTGCATGGTGAATTTGAGATATTCAGAGCTCTCATTTAGCAGAGTTTGGAATTAATTGAGTTCCTGCTGATTTCCTTCCCAGAGCACAAAGACATCATCTATGTATCTCTTCCATAGGAACATTTTAGAGTGTCTCTGTTTTGTAAATGAGTGCTTCCTCAAATTGTCCCACATACAGGTTCGCATAGTTGGGTGCAAATGGGGAGCCCATGGCTACTCCCAGATTTTGAAGGAAAAAGTCTGACTCAAAGATTAAGTAGTTATTGACAGAGGGAGGCCTACTGGATATTATATTTAAAAACATTGACCCCTAGTGGTCTGAATATTGACTTTAATCTCAGGCCCTTCTTATGACCAATTATATTTTCTCTGAAGAGGTCTTGTAAATTAATGTATTTTTTCTACAGCTATCAGCATACACACAATATGTTCCCCCTGTTCATGCTTATTATGCATTATGGTTGAACCAAAAGATGACATGTAAAAAAAGTTTTTTAATGAAATTGGAAATATTTAAATACATAGGTGAAATTAAATGAAACAATAATGTTTGTTAATGCTAATGTTATCCTAATGCAAATGCTAACAATGGCATAATATATAAAATATGCTATGGGCTATTGTCTTTTAACTGTTTCTCTCAATTCGTTCTGATCAACCTGGCAATTATAACACACCCCTCACTATTGCCATTGGTTGCACTAATTGCACTGTTTGTCTACTTAACCTGGTTCAAGCATTCATGACATTACCCTGAAGAAGGCACAGTGATGCCGAAACGTTGGTGGTTATTTTACCAAATAAAATACCTGTAACTAACTCAAACATAAATATAAAAAATGTATGTCACACCTGTCCACAGTATCCCCCTGACCTGTAGGGCTTTCTAGATCACTGTAGTTTAGAGGGTATTTTAAATTACGAAACCCATCATTCAACCGTAATCACATAGGAAACGCCATGCCTTTATACAGTATTGAAATTGTACTAAAACAATATGTATGATGTTGTTTATTAAAAAATATAATTTGCACAAATGTATAATACCACCTTGAAAAACAGAAACATTTCATTTTTGTACGGATTAGTCGTGATGCCAATTAAAATGCCTTCTGTAAACCAGCAAGACCCCCTCAAAGCGCGTGCAGAGAAAGAGAGAGGATGCGACGAAAATACAGGCTACTGGGATGCTCGATCGACTGCAATTGAGAGCTTATCGTCTACTATAGTAAACATCTTGACTCGATATCTTTTTTATAGTAATTTTTTTATTTATTCCTTGATGCATAAAATATATTTTGCTTATCATACATCCATGTAGAGCAATCGCCCTTACAACCTCACACTATTTTACTACGGTACACCCTTCCTCTTACTGCACATGTATTTGGTATCAGGGCTTCTTCCAATAACCAATGTCTGTGTGCATCCCGCATCCCTGCGCTCTCAAATAGATGGTGCAAGTCCAAATGTCCAAATCGTCCGCAGACCCACTGTCTGGTGTCAGAACAGGCTCACAGTCTCACAATTTTCAGGTAAGGCTCCCTCTCTTCTTTTTGGATGCATGGCACTCAGCAAAGTATAGCTTAAAAATGATGGTGAACATCTTGCTACTTGTTGTTTAAATAAAACCGTACCGCCTTGGCATTACTTTCTACCTACGCCAGTTAAACTGCCGATTGATGACTATACAGCAGTATAAGCAATTGGCCTCACGATACAATATGTTATCCGTTTAACTTTATCAGTTATCTAGGCCATTTAATTGTCTTTACAGAGACAAAGTAGACAAGATAATTTGATACAATGTCCATTGCTGAAGTGGGTTCTTCACTCACTGATTTCTAACCCGAAATTCAGGCCTCTGATTGTCTAAGCATTGTGCAATGGTGTTTTATTATTTATTTCAATACATTTCCTGCTTAATCTCTGCATACAATGCGTTGTACTGAACCAAAACAGATAAATATTATCATGTGTCTTATATTTCACTGTTTTAACGTCTCATCTGTAGCTGGAAAGAAACCGTAAATATCAAGCACTTGACATGCGTATGTTGGAATAGTTTAGCTCACCTGTAGCCCTTGTATCCTATGTCTGCGAGCGCTTTTATTAAAACGCCATTGCAAAAGCACTCTACCATCTGGTTTTGATATTAAAGAGGCTTTGGGGATTCATTGGCCTACAGTGGAATATTATGTTTAACAGTTTGTCCATATTCTGTATAGTGAATGCATGTCCATTTTCAGGCCAAAAAAACGGACCTCCACTAAAATGCCAAGCTTGCAATCAGCCCACTGGGCACAGACTTAATTTTAACGTCTAGTTTTGATTTACATTTGGTTTTTTTCAAATTGAGTTGATTAAATTGAGATTTTGTGTCACTGATCTACACACAATACCCCAAAATGTCACAGTGGAAATTCATTAAAAATATATAATAATAATAATGAAATGCTGAAATGTCTTGAGTCAATAAGTATTCAACCTTTTTATTATGGCAAGCCTAAATAAGTTCTGAAGTAAAATTGTGCTTAGCAAATCACATAATAAGTTGCATGGACTCAGTCTGTGTTCAATAATAGTGGCTGACATGATTTTTGAGTAACTACCCCATCTCTATACCCCTCAATTTCAACTATCTGTAAGGTCCCAGAATCAAGTAGTGAATTTCAAGCACAGATTCAACCACGAAGACCAGGGGGGTTTTTCAATGCCTCGCAAAGAAGGGCACCGATTGGTAGATGTGTAGAAAAAAAAGCAGACGCTGAATATCCCTTTGAGCATGGTGAAGTTATTAATTAGGCTTTGGATGGTGTATCAATATGCCCAGTCACTTCAAAGATACAGTTGCCAGAGAGGAAGGAAACTGCTCAGGGATTTCACCATGAGACCAATGGTGATTTTAAAACAGTTACAATTTAATGGTGGTGATATGAAAAAATGAGGAGGGATCAACATCATTGTAGTTACTCCACAATACTAACCTAAATTACATAGTGAAAATAAGGAAGTCTGTACAGAATACAAATATTCCAAAACATGCATCCTGTTTGCAACAAGGTAAGTACTATTGCAAAAAATGTGGCAAAGAAATAAATGTTTTGTTCTGAATGCAAAGTGTTATGTTTGGGGCAAATCCAACACAACACCATTTGTAAGCATGGTGGTAGCTGCATCATGCTATGGGTATGCTTGAGTTTTTTTGGATAAAAATAAATGGAATACAGCTTAGCACAGGCAAAATCCTAGAGGAAAACCTGTTTCAGTATTCTTTCCAACAGACACTGGGAGATGAATTCACCTTTCAGCAGGACAATAGCCTAAAACTCAAGGCCAAATCTACACTGGAGTTGCTTACCAAATACAACATTGAATGTTCTTGAGTGGCCTAGTTACAGTTTTGACTTAAATATAATTGAAAATATATGACGAGATTTGAAAATAGCTTTCTAGCAATAATCAACAACCAACTTTACAGAGCTTGGAGAATTTTTAAAAGAATAATGGGCAAATATTTTACAATCCAGGCGTACAAAACTCTTAGAGACTTACCCAAAAAGACTCACAGCTGTAATCGCTGCCAAATATGTTTCTAACATGTATTGCCTCAGGGGAGTGAATTCTTATCTAATTAAGATATATTAGTGTTTTATTTTCATATTTTTTTTAAATAAATGTTAGTATTTTTCTTCCACTTTGACATTACAGAGTATTTTGTGTAGATTGTTGACTAAAAATGACAGTTAAATCAATTTTAATCCCACTTTGTAACACAACAAATTGTGGAAAAAGTCAAGGGGTGTGAATACTTTCTGAAGGCACTGTATCATCCAGTAGGCTACTAGACACTTATTATTAGCCAGATAGTAATTACATATATCCAGCCAGAACAACACCATTCAATATAGTATGATTTGAGAAATGTAGCTATTTGAAGATTTGAGGATGCACTAGGTGTCACGCCCTGACCTTAGATATCTCTGTTTTTCTATATATTTTGGTTAGGTCAAGGTGTGACTAGGCTGGGTACGCTAGTTTTGTATGTCTAGGATTTTTGAGACAGCTGTTTATCGTTGTCTCTGATTGGTGATCATATTTAGGTAGCCATTTTCCTCGTTTGTGTTGTGGGATCTTGTCTACATTGAGTTGCCTTAGTGCACACATGTAGCGTCACGTTTTGTTTGTTGTTTTGTTAGGTGAGTTTCAGTCGATTAAAATTATGTGGAACTCTACTCACGCTGCACCTTGGTCTCCTCTTTACGACGATCGTGACACTAGGCTTGTTCTAGTCTCTATCTTTAGAAATGCATGAGTTAACATGTACTGTACATGATAAAACATATTAATATATACTGAAGCCACTAATATATTAATTTAATGAAGCTATTCATTTCAAGAAAGCATAATAGTCTAGGTGAAACCTATCAATCTATAACTCTGCACTGCAGCCATAACACTGGTGAATGTGCCTAAAGAGAAAGTGGTTACAATAGTTCACTCAGGCTGTTTATCTTTGAAAAAAATTGTAATTTCCTGTCTACTTCAGGGTGTGTGTCTCCCATAGACACCAATGCGATAGCAGCTGGGTCTGGTCTACTTAGTTCATTAACTTCCATTGAAACATAAAAAATGAAGGAGTGGGATGTCTCGCTTCCTCTTCCGTCACTGACGTGCCTGCTGCAGGGTGAAGAGACACCCATGTTTGTAATAATGCTGTCAAAGCCGGATATCTTGTACCATCGACTATCCCCTCTTCCCCTTCCACTCGCTTCTCTTCTTCTCCAGTGGTGGGAAAAGTAACCAAAAATATACTCAAGTATCAAAAGTAAAAGTATAAATAATTTAAAATTTATCATATTAAGCAAACCAGATGGCACAATTTTCATGTTTTTTTTAATTTATAGATAGCCAGGGGCACGCTCCAACACCACTAGTGGTTCTAGGGGGGGGGGGGGCAGTGCCCCTGTGGCAACAATTTTGGACCCCCTTGTGGCCCCCCTAAATGTGAGGTATGAAATAATTTTTGCTATCGTTCTTTTTTTACATCCGTTATTAGACCGTGGCAATGATGATTATGAACATGGTCTTTTACCTGCTAATGCCTGCAATGCAGTGAAGAAAACGATATGACAACAATAACGTCTAATGTAACTGGCCCCTCTAACAGTACAACTGGCCCCAGCTTGGCCCCCCCCAGTTGAAATGGTCTAGAACCGCCACTGTCCAACACTTAGACATACTTTACAAACGAAGCATGTGTGTTTAGTGAGTCCGCCAGATCAAAGGCAGGAGGGATGACCAGGGATGTTCTCTTGATAAATGTGGGAATTGGACAATTTTCCAGTCCTGCTAAGCACTCAAAATATAACTAGTACTTTTGGTTGTCCGGGAAAATGTATGGTGTAAAAAGTACATTATTTTCTTTAGGAATATAGTGAAGTAAAAGTAAAAGTTGTCAAAAATATAAATAGTAAAGTACAGATACCCCAAAAAAACGACTTAAGTAGTACTTTCAAGTATTTTTACTTAAGTTCTTTACACCACTGTTCTTTTCTCACTTCTCTTTCATCCTTTACTTTACTACTCTCTTTCTCCTCCTCCTTCCCTTTGTTATTATTGTCCCTCTCTCTTGCTTCATAACTTTGTTCTCATCTTTTGTTGTACCCTTTATTTCCCCCTGTATTTTTATATGATTTCTGTCTGATTCCTGTCTCATCTCTCTTTGCCACAATCTCTTTCTTTCCTTTCTCATCCCTTTCTCCTATGCCAAAGCTGCCCAGGAAGTTGCCTAAGAGGAAAAGTCGTTTCAAACGTTCGGATGGCAGCACGTCCTCAGACACCACCTCCAGTTTCATCAAAAGACAGGTAACTTTATAGTTCTTCACTAGCTCCTGTTACCATGTGAATGGCATAACCAAGGATCTTGTATCAATTTAGTACTCTCATACCACATTCCACAAGCACTAATAAAATGAAAGGGTGCCAAAAAGGTTTTTGGGATGCCTCTAGATTTAAAAGTGGCCGTTTCCTTTGTCTTCTTCCCAGTCTTATGGGAACCAATCTCTGTGATGTCTTTATTATGAGGCTTTTAATTTGGTTTCATTGGCTTTTACTAGTAAAAGTTTTTTTTCTCACTATTGTAATTCTCAACATGTCCAATAGAGTGCAGTATTGGTTTTGTGTGTTTGATGAAAATCCCAACCCAGTACTGCATTTAAATTAATGTTTTCAGGTCAAGCAAGCATGAGTGGCCGGGGTGGAGATTTGCTGTTATTTAATAGCATCTCAAGAACTGGTGAGAAAAAGGAGAGAGAAATAAGGTTAAGATAACACTGCCACAGAATTTTCATTCGTCACCACGCCTAAACAGCACCCTTTTGGGTCTCTTTTACCTTAATCATTTCATGCAGTGAATTCAATATGGTGAGTGTGGGTGTTTTGTTTTTCATTCTGTATGTTTGATGTATGTTTGATTGCCTGCTTCTGCATGCTCTGTGTCTGGTGATGAATCTGTCTCGGTAAGTGTGTCAGTGCAGCAAACAGCCAGGCAGCTGCAGTGTAGTGCCTGGCCCAGTATTGCCTGGGGCGGCAGGGTAACCTAGTGGTTAGAGTGTTGGACTAGTAACCGCAAGGTTGCAAGTTCAAATACCTGAGCTGACAAGGTACAAATCTGTTGTTTTACCCCTGAACAGGCAGTTAACCCACTGTTCCTAGGCTGTCATTGAAAATAAGAATTTGTTCTTAACTGACTTGCCAAGTTAAATAAAGGTAAAGATAGATTAAAAAAGAGAGGACCCCTCTGTAGAAGCTCTATATGGAGAAGAGTTAAGAGCTGTGATCAGGTTGCAGTGCTTGAGTCCAAAACTGACAACAACACTGTAGTTCAGAGGCCTCTTCTTCTCCATGATTATGGGAGCAGAGGGGGTGTGTGTATGCGTGCCAGAAACCAGTTAGCAGGGAAAAGCTAGTCTTTTATTATGCCTAAGTAGCTAGATGTTCCTACAGGTTTATAGGCCAAAGAATATGCAGATTAGGAGCAGCGTGTGTGTCCTGAACTCCTGAACTCAAAACTTTCAGCTGGCAGGCAAGTTTGCTGTCACTCAGTCAGAATGCTCATCAGCGTTTCTTCATCTTTCCATACGCTTGCTTCCTTTGTTAGCTATTATGCACGTTGATAGCTTGCTAGCAAACGTCTTCACCCATTGATTTATCATAGTAGCAGTAATGCAGTAGCAGTAATGAGCCTCCCAGGTGAACGTTGGGAGACGGTTCGCATATCAGAATAAAAATATATACAAATTAAGATATTAATAATCAAAAGATTTAAATGAATAGCGTTAGCTAATTCAAAGAACGAAAAAATAAATTAAATAATATAGGCCTAAATGCTCAAGCGCACACACATTCGTTCTGACTGTCTGCTCAGACTAACAGCCTCACCTGTTGTTCCTGTCAATCAGACATGCATTGTCAACCAATGAACCAAAGATGCGTGAGGGAGGGCGGAGCCAACTCACTCACAGTCACACACTGAGCAGCCGAGAACAGAGAGGAAGGACAGCTGTGAAAACAACAGCTGGAAAATGAGTCAGAAGCACAGAGGCATTTGGATACATTTTAATAATGTAGACAATGTTAGAGCACAGTGTAGAATTTGCCAAAACAAAATCTCATATAAAGCCGGTTCTACGCACAACCTACACCGGCATATGTGAACTGTGCACCCAACTGTGAAGCTAGCTGTAGCGGAGCTTCGAGAAACTAGCGGGCCTGCTAGTGATAGTGGTGGATCCAGCACCTCCACACGTGGAGATGTATCCTCTCAGTCAAGTAGGCCTACTCCACGACCCACAGCAACGCAGTCTTCTATGGACCAGTTTATGCCAAAGTCTATGTCTGTAGCAAAACAAGGCCAAATTGATATTGCATTGGCTAAAATGATTACCACCGATTTCCAGCCATTTTCGATCGTGGAGGACAGAGGTTTTAGAAATTATAGCAATAGTCTAAATCCAATGTACACAATTACAAGCAGGAAAACCCCTTCAAAATCACTTATTCCACAACTGTACGAGAGCACACAGGCTTCATTGCGGGAAAGAGTCCAAAAAGCTACTGCAGTTTGCCTTACCACTGACTGCTGGACGTCAAGGGTAACCACTTCTTACATGTTGGTTACATGTCACAGATTTTTCGATGTCTAGCTGTCTTCTGGACTGCTTTGAGGTCAGCGACAGACACACCTCAAAGAACTTGGCAGAGGAACTGTTGAGAGTGGCCAGAGAATGGCAAGTAGATGGAAAAGTGTTCTGTTGTGTTAGCAACAATGCAGCTAACATAACCATTTTTAAATGGACTCATCATCCATGTCTTGCCCACACAATCAACCTGATTGTAAGAGATGCTCTGAAGGTGATGAAGCCCACTGTGGACAAAGTGAAAGCAGCTGTGGAATACTTCCACAGGAGCACAGTAGGTGCTGGAAAACTAAAGTCTACATAACGCCAGATGGGAATGCCTGAGCTGAGGCCTAAACAAGACTGCACTACAAGGTGGAATTCAACATTGTATATGTTGAAGCGGTTTCTTGAGTCAAAGGATACCATAATCTCTACCCTGGCCATTGTCAATGCCCCTGTTGAAGCTCTGACCCAAGAGGAATGGGAGGTGGTGGAGGAGGTGTGCAGAGTCCTGGAACCCTTTGAGCAGGTCACTGTGGAGATTAGTGGAGAGCGGTACAGTAAGCAGTTATTACTAAATCATTATTTAATCCAGTATTATATATGTATATGAGCAGTAGATGAGAATGTAATATCAGTAGACAAAACATGAACCTGAACTAATAAGTTACTGTTCTCTTTTTTCAGCTATGTGACAGCCTCAAAAATGATACTCCTGTGTAAGGGTCTGCAGCGAATCACAGCCAGACGCCAGAGAGAAGCAAATGTAACCACAGGACATGTGACAGAGTTGATGGACACCCTATGTTCATCAATGGACAGAAAGTTCCACAGACTGGAATATAATCACGTGTTATCAGAAACCGCTGCACTTTACCCCAAGTTTAAGAAGTTAGCCTTCAGTGATGCCAGAGCGATTGATGAGGCTCTTCAAAGATTAACCTCAGCAGCAGGGAGGGACAGCCCCAGCAGTCAGCTGGCTCAGGCACCAGGAAGAAGAGGGATCAGATAGAGCAGAAGCACCTGCAGTAGTCCCACAAACATCTGCTGATTGGATGCTGTTTGACGAGAGAGCAACTGGGGATGCAGCACGAAAGAATCCCTCAGCAGATGCCATAATGGAGGTCCGATCCTATATGGAGGAGCCCCTCCAAAGATCTGCAGATCCTCTGAGCTGGTGGAAGAACAAGGCCTCCGTCTACCCACAGCTTACTAAAGTCATGACAGGGAGACTCTGCATAGTGGCCACATCCGTTCCCTCTGAGAGGGTCTTCTCGAAAACAGGACAAATAATTACTGAGAGAAGAAACCGCATCCGCCCCTCGAAAGTGAGGCAGCTTGCATTTCTGAATGCAAAATATGGTCAGCATGGCTGTGTGCTGCTGGTTATAACATGGCAATAAAGAAGAGAGAGAAAAGAGGGACCAATTTAGTGCTTTAAGTGGGATGCTGCAGTTTTGCACATTGTTACATTTATATGCACTTTGTTTATATACATTAAAAAAGTTATACTTTAAATGCACATGTGTAATAGCATCCTTCTTTTTTTACATTTATTTCAATTTGTGTGATGCTGCAGTTTTGCAAATTGTTATTTATTTTTCTTTGATATGGTCCAATATTTTATTATGCTGTTCAGATTGTATTTGTTTTGAATGGTTAGATTTATATGCACTTTAATATACATTAAAGTTATACTTTAAATGCAAATGTTTAATAGCATTCTTTTTCATAACAAACCAGTGCATTTTTAAATACATTGTGGTTAATGTAGAGTGTGATTTCATTTAATAATTTAATTAGAATTTTTTTAACACCAATCATAGTCAAACTATCGCAAACTGTTTGACTTGAAAAAATACAGAACAGCTTTTTTTAAAGAGCCGTTTGGGAGCCAAAAGAGTCGGCTCGTCTTGGTGAGCTGATCCAAACGAGCCAGCTCACTGAAAAGAGCCGGAATGCCCATCACAAAAACAGGAGGCAGCAGCAATCTAAATGATCAGACTGAAACATAAGATGAGAAGCGATAGGTGAAGTATGAAGCCAGTCAATGGAGGCAACTTTGCTCCATCCAATCATAGCAGCTGGATCAACACACATCCCGCCCTTTACTGACAGGCAAACTATCCAGTTAAGTTATTTAGAGCACGTGCACAATGCTGAGAAGGAAGACGATGTGCTTTTGCCTTGGCTGCCTCCTTGTAGCTGCTGTTTTGATGTTCACAATTCTTCATCGTCATTACACTATTGTTCTAGAATAGAACACTATTGTTGTAGAATATAATAGGTAGAATAGGTCAAACCGAATAGGTAAAATAGAATAGGTAGAATAGAATAGGTAAAACAGAATAGGTAAAATAGAATAGGTAGAATAGAATAGGTAAAACAGAATAGGTAGAATGGAATAGGTAAAACAGAATAGGTAGAATAGAATAGGTAGAATAGAATAGAATAGGTAGAATAGAATAAAGTAGGTAGAATATAATAGGTAGAATATAATAGGTAAAATAGGTAGAATAGAATAGGTAAAACAGAATAGGTCAAATAGAATAGGTCAAATAGAATAGATAGAATAGAATAAAGTAGGTAGAATAGAATAGGTAGAATAGAATATAATAAAGTAGGTAGAATATAATAGGTAAAATAGGTAGAATATAATAGGTAAAACAGAATAGGTCAAATAGAATAGGTAAAATAGAATAGGTAGAATAGAATAGGTAGAATAGAATAGGTAGAATAGAATAGACAGTTTTATTGCTTCCTAAATCAGAACAACAGTTTTCAGCTGTGCTAACATAATTGCAAAAGGGTTTTCTAATGATCAATTAGCCTTTTAAAATGTTTAACTTGGATTAGCTAACACAACGGCCATTGGAACACAGGTGTGATTGTTACTGAAAATGGGGCTCTATACGTCTGTGTAGATATTCCATTAAAAATCAGCTGTTTCCAGCTACAATAGTCATTTACAACATTAACAATGTCCACACTGTATTTCTGATCAATTTGATGTTATTTTAATGGACAAAAATATAGTGCAAATATTTAAAGAAAAGGTCAATAAATATACAAGGTCAACTCTGTCCGTGTAGCTATTTTGTTAGATATTTTTCAGTCACTTGGGAATAAAAGCTGCTCAAAAGCCTGTTGGTGTCATACTTGATGCACTGTTACCTCTTGCCATGTGGCAACAGAGAAAATAGTCTTTGGCTTGGGTGGTTTAGGTCTTTGACGTTTTCCGGGCCTTTTTTCCACACCGCCTGAATATAGAGGTCCTGGATGGCAGGGAGCTCTGCCCCAGGTATGTATTGGGCTGTCTGCACAACCCTCTGTAGCGCCATGCGATCAAAGGCGGCGCTATTGCCATACCAAGCAGTGATGCAGTCAGTCAATATGCTCTCAATGGTACAGCTGTATAACCTTTTCATGATTTGAGGGCCCATGCCAAACTGTTTCAACCTCCTGAGAGGAAAGAGGTACTGTCGCGCCTTCTTCACGACTGCGTTGTGTGTTTGGACCATTTTAAGTCTTTAGTGATTTGGACACCAAGGAACTTGAAGCTGTCTACGCCACCCCGTTTCCTGTAGTCCATGATCAGCTCCTTGGTCTTGCTGACGTTGAGGGAGAGGTTTTTCCTCCGGCACTACACTGCCAGGTCAGTGGTTTCAGCATTGTGTTAAAACCATTTTCATTACATCTCCCCAGAAACACTGGTACAAGATAAGTAAGAATTTCACTGTAAGGTCTACACCTGTTGTATTTGGCGCACGTGACAAATAAACTTGATTTGATTTGACCATGGGCTGCGTGGTAATTCATTGAGCTGTTATGCACTTTTGAAACACAAGGTGGCAAACTTGCTTAAATGTGTTTTCAACCAGATATCAGAAACTGCTCTAGTCTGTTGCTCTCTGATATATACAGTCAAGTAAATGATGTAGTGGCCCATGTAAACAACCTCATATAGCCTATGGATACAGTAGGCCAGAAATAAAGAGTTTTACACATGTATTAATTGAAGATCCCCAAGAGAATAATCCTTATATTATGAGATGCAGCCTGTTTGGCCCCTAGTTTGCTTTGTTAATCCCTGGTCCGCCATCTAAATGGAACAAACAGTACATGGAGTCTGAGTCTTGAGCAATTTTCAGCAAATTGGTATGTAAACACAGCCCCTCACTCAGACAGCTAACTGGAAGATTGCATTCTTTTTAGGTAATGGATGTGATATGTGTTCAATGGTTTGATAATCTGTGTTTCCCTTCCTTTGAGAGAGGAACACTCCCTTTGAGTAATCTTATTACAATGCTTCGGAGAACAGAACGGAAACATTCTGTCAATAGAATATCAATTAATTAGGTTTACGTTGGTTGGAATTAATTTGTGGCATTCCCCTTCTATATTTCTCTTTGCCTTTGGTAACAATGAAAGAAAAGGAAATCTCCACCTAACTGTGTATCACCTAATATTGAAAGGGCTTCTAGCTCCCCATTCATGTGCAATATCAGGAAACAGGTAGGTGGTAGAGACAGATGGAGGGTGAGGGAAATAGAGACAGCCCAGCTCTATTTCGCCAAGTGAGATTTAATCAGCCCTCTGTTAGTGTAGAGCCTGTAGATCTGGTTCCAGTCAGTGAATGGCAGGGGTTTCTCTCAGAACCAATTCATGCTTGGCTGCCCCTCACCTCTCCCCCATTTGTCCTTAGAGTTATTGTTCGCCCCTTTACCCTCACTGTACAGTCCTTTGCAGCCGCCACTAGAATCATGGGCCTGCCTCTCCCTATCTCACTAAAAGCCACATGCCCCATTCCCCCCACCCTCTGCCTACCGTCTCTGCACTGTAGTCAGCAGATTTTAAAAAGAGAATGGCTCTCTCTGTGATTGAGTGTCATTTTATCTGGATGAATTGATTGAAGGATGATTTGTTGTATCTGCCATTTGGAGCCTCAATCCCACAGCCACTCCCACATAGGACACACACACAAGCAGACAGGAACAGCAAGGCATAGTACAGAATGCTAGTATAGGTGACAGGAAATTGATGGCTTTTGCAGGGTATGTCAGAGTATCAATGTCACTGTACTGTAACACTCTTCATATCAGGCCTCTCAAAATGTACTATAGTCTGTGCAAGGGTAAACACAGAGTTTGGAGACAGCCTCGCCAGGTACTGAGATGAGAGAGGAGCTGATTCTTATTCTGGGCCTGTCTTTGGCTCCAGGGGAGGTTGAGAGAGAGGTGTGGAGCAGCTATGGTGGGGAAACTATATCAAGCATGGAGGCAGATCAAAGTTGATGCTAAACAGGGGTGAAACTGACAAATACAAAGGGTGAATTATACAATGGTTGTTCACTAGGTTGCATAGTAACGGTGGATCCTGTTATGAATATGGGGTAAGGCGGTTAATGAGAATCTTTCTCTCTGAATTTTGTTTAGTCTTTTCTCATCTGTGGACAAAAGAGGAGAAGTAATAAAAGGTGAAAATGAGGCACAAGTGTAGATGGGGTTATTAATACTGTTTCTCCATATTCATACACAGCTTCAGTGTCACTGTTGTAAAACAAAGCTATGTACTTCTACCAAACGCTATGTATCGACATTTTAAGTGTAATGGAATATAGGCTCTGTAGGTAGTGACAAAAGGTGAAGGTGAAGGATTTCAATGTGAAGGATTTCCTCACAAAATAATGTATGGACACATCAAGGTCAACGACATGATTGTGCATTTTTTGGTGTATGAAAAATCTCAGCAGACACACACACATTCCTACAATCCTACTGTTGCTATGACAACCTAGTTCTTGCCACAAAATACATTCTCTGACAAAGAGAGATTTGAGAGAAAATGTAATGTTCTTTGCTTGCTCCTGACTAAATCATAATAAGTACGGAGTGAAAATTAAATAAAGTCTCCCACAAGCTATATCATCAACCTGATACCGTGTGTTCTTACTGGATGGATGTTCCTTCCTGCTTCTCCTGTGTGAGGAAGGAATGCCTCATTCCCAGAGAAATGTCCAGAGTTCATACATCTTGGCAGAGGGCTCAGTCTTTTTCAAGGGCATATAATCATCAAACAGCAGAGTGGACAATTTGTTGTGCAGTGTACACTGTTGGCATCCTGCAGCTACAGGGTAGCTGCAGTTGTCTGTTCTACAGTATGTATTGTATGCTACAGTGAGTGTAGTGAGTAGCCAACAAAAGAACTGGCATGAACTAGATAGCACACAGGTGACTCTCCATGAATATTCGAATGCGATTGGGAATTCTAACTGACCTAATTAGCTTCTGTTTATCCAGAAAGCTTAATTCACCTCTGTTATGGTACATGGTCTGCCTTGTGGGATCATTGGTCATTTTGCAGGATCGTTCGGTGCATTAGTTCGGTGCACGTCAATACTATAGGCTTTTGAACCAGAGGACATCAATGATTGGTTGTATAGGGCGATGTAGTGTTGCTTAGTGTTAAACCTCTTAAGAATCCGACACTTTTTTTAAATTTTAGCCTAAAATGACATACCCAAATCTAACTGCCTGTAGCTCAGGACCTGAAGCAAGGATATGCATATTCTTGATACCATTTGAAAGGAAACACTTTGAAGTTTGTGGAAATGTGAAATGAATGTAGGAGAATATAACACATCAGATCTGGTAAAAAATAATACACCTTTTAAATGCAAGACAAAGGCCATAATGTATTATTCCAGCCTAGGTGCAATTTAGATTTTGGCCACTAGATGGCATCAGTGTATGTGCAAAGTTTTTGACTGATCCAATGAACCATTGCATATCTGTTCAAAATGTTGTATCAAGACTGCCCAAATGAGCCTAATTGGTTTATTAATACATTTTCAAGTTCATAATTGTGCACTCTCCTCAAACAATAGCATGGTATTATTTCACTGTAATAGCTACTGTAAATTGGACAGTGCAGTTAGATTAAAAGAATTTAAGCTTTCTGCCCATATCAGATATGTATATGTCCTGGGGAAATTCTTGGTTACTTACAACCTCATGCTAATCACATTAGCCTACGTTAGCTTAACCGTCCCGTGGGGGGGACACCGATTCCGTAGAGGTTAATTTTGGTTGCAAAATCATCCAATAGTTTAATATTTTTTTTGTACTTTGAAACGCACACAAATGGTGGATTGCTGATCAATTCATTTGAACCTACCTTTGTCTTGAGTCAAGGGAATGCAGGAAAGATAAGCCATGCTATTGTTTAAGGGAAAATGAGGACTATGATGCAAACTAGACAAAACAAAACCTGCAATCAGAAGATGAGCCACAGTTACTTGACCTGACCTCCATATATCTATACACCTAAAACCTCCAACATCAACCTCCTGCCCTCATTCCCTTCCCACATACAAAACCCCCCACCCCCAACACGCCCAGTGCTCCAACCCCCACCCCTTATACCCCGATGCCAAGCTTGGTTGTCTAATTAAACGGCTAAATAAGTGCATTCACTGTGAACATGCCTGCGGGGCATGCCAAACTGGGGGAGGGGGAGGATGGCAAGGTGATGGGGGGGCAGGATGGGTAAACTTATAGTAGTAGTCTCTGTAGTCTCTTATAGTCTCTGTAGTAGGGCAGAGAGAGAGGATTTGCCTGGAGGTCACATAGGAGGACATCAATCCAACAGGCGTGAACAGAGTGCAGGCATGTGTGAGCCAACAGGGCCGCTGCTGCTCACCTCTGTCGGCTACACATGGGAATGGGAGATATGCGGAGTACACAACATAAACTGCTTAGTGGTATACACAGGACAGAGATGCACACACACATGCAAACAGATAAAAGGAACCCCGTAGGACTGAACGTACAAACACATGGGTACGAGACGATGATGCAGGGTTCAGGCCATAGCACACATTCTAATAACCACTATTGCTAACTCTCATCCCACTGCTCCAATTACTATCACCATAATATAGCTAACGATGAGCAATACAAGATAAACCAGACAGAGAAGAATGATTGAATAATAAAAGCATGGTAATAATAGAAGTGATGTACTGTCAGTGGATGACATTTTACCATAAATGCTGTTCAAATTTGGTTTGATTGTGATAGTATGAAGTATGCTAATATCGTTGAATATGGTTCATATTTATATGGCTCTGTCCTGCGGGTGCGGGGCCTACAGAAAAGCCTTGGTGTATGCTATCTGGGGAAGTCTATGTGCTTCATTGGGCAGCCCAGAGCACACAGCCATGCACAGACTGATGCTACAGGGCTGCCTGATCTCATTACATCAAAATAGCTCTGGATAGAGAAATCAAACCGATATCTATGGGATATCATGACAGAGGTTCACTTAGATGAAGTCCTATGTGACCCTAGAAGGTGAGTGCGCCTCTTTATTTCTTGTTACGCTTCTGTGTGTCGCTCCATCTTACTAGCTGGGGATATTAAATTGGTGTAGACAAGCAGACCTGCACACACGCAAACATGTAGATACAAATCAACAGACATACAGATGTAGAAATAAACAAACAGACAAACACACACACACACACACACACACACACACACACACACACACACACACACACATCGATGAAGCAGGGAGAAATAGGCAAACACCCAATGACACATACACAAACATACTATGTGCATGCACGCAGGCACATACACATTCACACGCATATACTAGGATGGAAACATGGTGAGACAGATGCTCAGAGGGTACAGACACAAATGTCAGTTCCCCCTCCTCGCTCTACTGAGCCTGTGTCATAGAGACCCATTTAGGAGACAGGAGTTATGGCATTGTCACAGCGGCCGCAGTAGCGCTCGCTCAGGGGGAGGCTTTGTGTGTGTGTGTGTGTTTGTGTGGTGTGTGTGTGTGTGTGTGTGTGTGTGTGTGTGTGTGTGTTGGCCGTCAGATGGTGCTGTCCGAAGACCACAACCGCACGCAACCCACCCACCCACCCACGACAACACACACACACACACGTACACAACAGCGACTATCGATCACACACACACACACACACACACACACACACACACACACACACACACACCACAACACACACACACACCACAACACACACACACACACACACCACACCACAACACACACAACACAACACACATCAAAACACACCACTGATGTGTGTGTGGGTGTGACTGTGTCTGTGTGCTGTGTGTGTCCTTGTCGTGTGTGATCGTGTGGATGTTGTGCGTGGTGGGTGGGTAGGAGTGCTGTGCGTGCGTGTGTGTGTCACTGGGTGCAGACAGCTCATCAGTCATCAGGCAGCATAGCTCTGACTCCCCTTCCTTGCCTCCTTTCTCACTCTCCTGCCGTCTCTGTGCCATGTCTGATAGAGGCGGTGTGTGTGTGTGTCCTCTGCATTATCATTAACAGCAGACTAGTTCATTTCCTCAGTGAAAACAATGTACTGAGCAAATGTCAAATTGGCTTTTTACCAAATTACGACAAAAACATACAACATTATAAAATCCATGTACACAAACACACACATTTCTTCCCACAGACAGGGCCATGGGGTGAGAAAGGGATGCAGTTTAAGCCCCCCCCCTCTTCAACATATATACCAACAAATTAGCGAGGGGACTAGAACAGTCTGCAGCACCCGGCCTCACCCTACTAGAATCTGAAGTTAAATGTCTACTATTTGCTGATGGTCTGGTGCTTCTGTCACCAACCAAGGAGGGCCTACAGCAGCACCTAGATCTTCTGCACAGATTCTGTCAGACTTGGGCCCTGACAGTACATTTCAGTAAAACAAAAATAATGGTGTTCCAAAAAAGGTCCAGTCACCAGGACCACAAATACAAAGTCCATCTAGACACCGTTGCCCTAGAGCACACAAAAAACTATACATACCTCGACCTAAACATCAGCGCCACAGGTAACTTCCACAAAGCTGTAAACGAGCTGAGAGTCAAAGCAAGAAGAGCCTTCTATGCCATCAAAAGGAACATAAAATTTGACATACCAATTAGGATCTGGCTAAAAAATACTTGAATCAGTTATAGAGCCTGTTGCCCTTCATGATTGTGAGGTCTGGGGTCCGCTCACCAACCAAGAATTCACAAAATGGGACAAATACCAAATTGAGACTCTGCATGCAGAATTCTGCAAAAATATCCTCCGTGTACAATGTAAAACACCAAATAATGCAAAATCCAGAAAAGAGACGTTAACTTCTACAACCACCTAAAAGGAAGTGATTCACAAACCTTCCATAACAAAGCCATCACCTACGGAGAGATGAACCTGGAGAAGAGTCCCCGAAGCAAGCTGGTCCTGGGGCACTGTTCACAAGCACAAACAGACCCCACAGAGCCCCAGGACAGCAACACAATTAGACCCAACCAAATCATGAGAAAACAAAAGATAATTACTTGACACATTGGAAAGAATTAACAAAACATAACATACTACAATGCTATTTGGCCCTAAACAGAGAGTACACAGTGGCAGAATACCTGACCACTGTGACTGACSCAAACTTAAGGAAAGCTTTGACTATGTACAGACTCAGTAAACCTTAGCCTTGCTATTGAGAAAGGCCGTCGTAGGCAGACATTGCTCTCAAGAGAAGACAGGCTATGTGCACACTGGCCACAAAATCAGGTGGAAACTGAGCTGCGCTTCGTAACCTCCTGCCAAATGTATGATCATATTAAAGACACATATTTCCCTCAGAGTACACAGACCCACAAAGAATTCGAAAACAAACTCAACGTTGATAAACTCCCATATCTACTGGATGAAATACCACAGTGTGTCATCACAGCAGCAATATTTGTGACCTATTGCCACAAGAAAAGGCCAACCAGTGAAGAACAAACACTATTGTAAATACAACCCATATTTATGTTTATTTATCTTCCCTTTTGTACTTTAACTCTTTGCACATTGTTACAACACTGTATATGGACATAATATGACATTTGAAATGTCTGTATTCTTTCGGAACGTCTTTGAGTGTCATGTTTACTGTTAATTTGTATTGTTTATTTCACTTTTGTTTATTATCTACTTCACTTGCTTAGGCAATCTCAACATATGTTTCCCATGCCAAGAAGCCCTTAAATTTAATTGAATTGAGTGAGAGAAAAAGAGAGCGAGAGAGAGAGTGAGAGAGAGCATGAGCGAGAGAGAGAGAGAGCTGATCAGGGCAGTTCAGAGATGCTTGGATGGTTTTTAGTGCTGGGTTTGCCCAATAGGTCACTTCTTCTGTGGGCATTACCACAGGGTGTCACACCCTGATCTGTTTCACCTGTCTTTGTGATTGTCACCACCCCCCTCCAGGTGTCGCCTATCTTCCCCATTATCCCCTGTGTATTTATACCTGTGTTCTCTGTTTGTCTTTTGCCAGTTTGGCTTGTTTGTCAAGTCAACCAGAGGTTTTTCTCAGCTCCTGCTTTTCCCAGTCAAGCTTTTTTCTCGCCCTCCTGATTTTGACCCTTGCCTGTCCTGACTCTGAGCCTACCTGCCTGACCCCCCTGCCTGCCCCTGAGCCTGCCGACTTGTACCATTGCCCGAACTCTAGATTATTGACCTCTGTCTAGCCTGAGCCTGCCTGCCGTCCGGTACCGTTGCCCCACCTCTGGTTTACTGACCCCTGCCTGCCTTGACCTGTCTATTGCCTGCCCCTGTTGGATTATTAAACCATTGTTAATTCGACGTTGTCCTCATCTGGGTCTTACCTTCATACCTAATACAGGGTAATGGTACATGACTAAAATACCCAACCCCCTTCTCCAGAGGCATCACCCAGGTTGGTTGTGTGTGTATGTTTTGGGGGAGGGGTGTCCCCAAGGCTATATTCACGCTTCAGTTGCATGTGTCCAGTCTGTTTTCGACAGAAATATCAGCTATACACATTTTGTTTACATTTAGTTTCCACCATTTCAATTTTCAAATAATGTTCTGCTGTTGAATCATAGCAGTAGACTCAACAGCCAAACATACAGAAGCAGATTATTATGTTGTACCCTTGAACCAGGGATAAAATAACCATGTCAGGCTTCTTCGAAGACAAACCTCACAATGAGCTACAGTATATCATCGATTCTACGTTCTTTCACTGTAAGAATATTGAAGCAAGCTTTGTTGATCCAACACCACTTTGATATAACTTAAAGACACACAATGATTAACTGCAATTTAGCCTACATCATAGCTCAAAGTAAAGTTGAAATACAACGCATCAATATACTTTTCTATTTACCAAACCTCATGTTACTAAGCTGCAATCATACTTAGGGCAGCTACAGTATGTGTCAGTCATCACAGTATAGCAGAGCATTTAGTGAAGAGATTTCACTGCAGGTGGATGTGCTGCAGTAATGTAATAACCCTCCCTGTCAACATTCTAATGGACAAATTATGTCTTTCTGAGCTTATAATGATTAAAATTTAGCATTTAATGTAGACTAAATTACAACACCCCTCAGCAATTTGATCACTTATGCTCTGGTACCATTAGACTGATCTGTCTTGTTCTAGTACGTGTGTAAAACCCATTATCAATATCTCAGTCTGTCCAAAGGTAAGAGGTAATCTATATCTGTGAATGGCTCTTAACGCTCAAGTTATTCTATATGGCTCACGTTTTACTGCAACATTTTCAATAACTTCAAACTACCAAGTATGTACAGTACTCATCATAATGCTTAGTTAAAGGAGGATATTTCACCCAACGACTCCTCTACAGAAGTTAGATAAGAGCTTGATGAGTTGGTAGTGCTGCTAGGGCCCTAGAGTGTCACTCATCACAGGGAGTGTGGTTGTGCTATTGAGGGTGAAGCCATCTGTTTAAGTTTCATACTGTATGTTGATAACACTTTAAGTCACCTTCATATGTTAATGCCTCATAAACATTCACAACTTATAGATGTTGCTTTTCCCCTTATGGCCCACCAAACCTGTACTCCACAAAAACTCAGACATCTGAGAATATGATGAACAAAGTCGAGCTTTATTCAGAACCAAAGAGAAAACGTATGGACAGAAAAAAAATTCTGTGTCCATTCAAATTAAGAATCCCCCCAAAAATGTACAGTCAAAAATAAAACGACAACATTGAGCAACACAGTATTTAATTAATGAATTAAGTTGAAGCCATTTTACTTAACACAAACACTGTGTTTTGTTCCAACAACATTCTTTTTGGAGCTTTACAAATGGCATATAAAGCAGGATATGTACAACCAGACATGGTCTGTTCTTAGCAAAGGAGTGGGAGCAGAAACATGACGGCTGTATATCCAGTCAAATTGACTTTTTTCTGAACAGTGTTTCAGTCACTCCAGGCAGATTTGGAGCTTATTCACTCACTGCTGGGAACTCAGGTTATAAAAGGTACTCAAATTGCTTTTTTTGTTCTGACACAAGCCACTGAGCTGCCACTGAGTTCGGAGGCTTCAAATGAGTTTTTCAGATATTTTTCAGATGTTTTTCAGCAGTGCACTACTAACTGAAATGTCCAGCAGTGGTCTCATGCTACAAATGAAAGGTGAGACGCACAGTTGGAGAGCCCTCTTTCTTTTCTCCCAGAGCCAGAAACTGCACCCATCATCACAATTCTGCTGACTTTTCCCCCTGCTCACACAGTTGCTAAGCAACACCTTAAATTCCAGTGTTTTGTAAGTCCAAACAACTCAGAGCCCCTGTCTGTGCAAATCATGAAGTCCTCTATTAGCCGGGTCGTAGACAGCTCCTAATACAAGATGACTTCAGTGAGTACAAGAACAATGACAAAAAAAGCAACTACAATTAAAAAGGACTGGGCAGAAAGCAGATTACAAATTTGAAGAAAACTGAAAAATATAAATCACCTTATACTTAAAAGATTTCAACGCAAAACAAATTGAAAAATAACTTACTTCGGACAGGACCAGCCTGTTAGTTGTTTCGGCTCAAATTCACCCATCCTACCCACACCCAACCCTCACTACCCTCCCAGACCCTTTACCACATCTGCATGTCTTACACTCTCCACTAAGTATGGATGAGAGACCCATCTTTGTAAAGGCCTTGATCCTGTACTCTCATCAATAATGGCCAGCCACACTACAAGAAGGACAACTCCAGAGAGTCATCTCAGGTGACCAATTGTGGAACATGAAGGAGACTTATTTTTCAGTCTCTGAATCAGAGAGGTGTGGGGGGCTTTCATAATCGACATCCACTTCTTCAGCGCCCGAGGAACAGGGGGTTAACTGCCTTGCAGATTTTTACCTTGTCAGCTCAGGGATTCGGCTACCTGCCGCCCCGCAGTTTTAGGTCTGTGTGTGTTGTGTGTGTTGTGTGTGTTTGTGTGTGTTGTGTGTGTTGTGTGTGTGTGTGTGTGGGTGTGTTGTGTTGTGGGGGTGATCATGAAGAGGACCATATATCCTATACAGAGTAAACCATGTTTTTTTTAAAGTGGGGCGTCAGTGGGTGGGACTGGGAGGACATTGGGGGAGGCCAGAGGGGTTCTAAAGAAACCCCTTCCCTCCCCTTACTTCCAATTCCCTTGCCCTCTACCACCTTGCACCCCCTTTTGCCCGCTGGACTGTTCAATGGAGTGATCTCTGGCCACCCCAGTCTGGGTTCTTCCCCCTCCCTCACATGATGGAGCAGCCCTTTGCCTTGTCCTTGCCGAAGGTGGAGGAGAGGTCAGACTTGCTGGGCAGGAAAAGGAGTCTCTTGGAGAGGCGTGGGCAGGGCTGGTCTTGGTGGAGGGCTGTAGCTTGCTGATGTCAGGCCAGGGCTGAAGTACGGAACAACACTGTGGATGCTCTTCTCTGAGTGAAGGCCGAACACTCCAAGTAGGCCTCCGCACCTAGCTGCTTGGCCATGGAGGAACCCTGCAACAAGAAGGGGAAAAAACAGGAGTGAGATGGAGGAAGCGAGACACCAAAGAGAGAGAAAGAGAGAGATTGTATGTATATGAGAGCAAAGAGAGAAGAGAAGAGAGACAGAAGAGAGAGAGAGAGAGAGAGAGAGAGAGAGAGAAAGAGAGAAGAGAGCAAAATGTAAGACTCACCTGCTCATGTGAGATGGGTGTCTGCTTCTGATTGGACAGCTCCATGAGCGTACACACGTCTGTGCGCAGGTCTGTTTTACAGCCTATCAGGAGCGTGTGCTGGGCAGAAATCCAGGATCTCTGTCTTCCACTGCAACGAAATGGACATATGGCTGTCATGAGGTTGTATAATTTATCATCACCACAGATGTAAAGTGCATGATGATTATGATGATGGCAAAGATGAGGAAAGAAGAAAATTGACAACAGCAATGATGATGATCACAATGACAATGGCCTTACCTTTTCAGTGCACCATCAATTGAGTCTGGTCGGCTGATGTCGTAACAGAGGAGCACAGCGTCTGAGTCGCTGTAGCACAGGGGTCGGACGTTATCATAGTACGGAGAGCCTATAGGTCAAACAGATCGCTGGGGTCAGTCACAGGGCTTTTGTCACGTTCCTGACCTGTTTTCTCTTGTTTTGTATTTATTTAGTATGGTCAGGGCGTGAGTTGGTGTTGTCTATGTGGTGTTCTATGTTGGGTTTTGTGTGTTCGGCTGGTATGATTCTCAATCAGAGGCAGCTGTCAATCGTTGTCCCTGATTGAGAATCATACTTAGGCAGCCGGGGTTCACGTGTGTGTTGTGGTGTTTGTCTTTCGTGTTAGTATTCGTGCCACACGGACTGTTTTCGTTGGATTCTATTTGTTAATTTGTTTCATTGTAGTGTTCAGTTTATTATAATAAATTATGCACATTTCCACTCTGCCTGCTGTCCGATCCCTACACCTCCTCTTCAGACGAAGAGAGAAATCTGACGTTACAAAACACCCACCACCAAAGGACCAAGCGATGGAAAAGCAGCAACACAGCAGCAGCAGCGGCCAAAACACCAGGACTCCTGGACTGGGAAGAGATCCTTGAAGGCAAAACCCTGGCTCAGCCAGGGAATATCGCCGTCCCAAGGCAGAGTTGGAGCAGCAAGGCAGAGAGGCGCTGGTATGAGAGGCAGCGCGGCGACGCGGTTGGGAGCCCGAGACAGACCCAAAAATGTATTGGTGGGGGCACACGCGGAGTGTGGCAAAGCCGGGTAGGAGACCTGAGCCAACTCCCCCTGCTTACCGTGGAGTGAGAGGGCGTTCGATCTGTCAAACACCGTGTTATGCGTGGAGCGCACGGTGTCCCCAGTACGCGTGCTTAGCCCAGTGGGCTATTCCACCTTGCCCACTGGTAGGGCTAGGTTGGGCATCGAGCCGGGTGTCGAAGCCGGCCCAACGCATCTGGCCTCCAGGCTACATGGCACCAGCCTTACAAATGGTGTCCCCGGTTCGCCAGCATAGCCATGTCGGGCTATTCACCTCGCCGCACTGGCAGGCTACGGGGACCATCAACCTGGTAAGGTTGGGCAGGCTCGGTGCTCAAGAGTGCGTTCCTCCTTGACGGTCCGGTAATTCCTGCCACCTCCACGTACCAGTCCTCCGGTGGCACCCCCGCACCAGGCTCTCTCCGTTTCTCTCTCCAGTTGCTCCCAACTGTCCAGCGCTGCAGAGCCTTCCTCCTCTACAGCGCAGCCAGAGTCTGAACTCCTGCCTGCCCAGCGCTGTCTGAGCTGCCTGCCGCCCGCCTTCAAGCTGCCCGTCGTCCCAGCCGTCAGAGCTGCCCGTCGTCCCGAGCCGTCAAAGCTGTCCGTCTGTCCCGACCGTCAGAGCTGCCCGTCTGTCCCGAGCCTCAGAGCTGCCCGTCTGTCCCGACGTCAGAGCTGCCCGTCTGTACCGACCGTCAGAGTGCCCGTCTGGGTGAAGCAGCCAGACCGTCGCCAGACAGACACCAGACCCTCCCCAGACAAGCAGCCAGGAGCCGTCGCCAACAGAGCGCCCAGTCCGTCCGCCAACAGAGCAGCCAGTGCCGTCCGCCAGACAGGAGCAGCCAGTGCCTTCCACCAACAGACACCAGTCCGCCGCGACAGAGCAGCCCAGTGCCGGCAAGCCGGCCAGAGCAGCCAGTGCCGTCAGCCACAGGATCCCCAGCGTCCCAGCCAGGATCCGCCAGACCGCCAAGCCGTCCGCCAGATCCACCAGCACCAGAGCGTCCAGCCAGACCAGCCAGAGCCGCGCCACCAGGATCCCCCAGCCGGCCACCAGATCCGCCAGAGCCGGCCAGCCAGGATCCGCCAGAGCCAGCCAGCCAGACCAGCCAAACTGTCCAGCCCAGAACTGTCCAGCCAATCCCCGACCAGCCAGCCAGATCCGCCTAGCCAGCCAGCCAGGATCCGCCAGAGCCAGCCAGCCAGGATCCGCCAGAGCCAGCCAGCCAGATCTGCCCCTCAGTCCGGTGCTCCCCTCTCCCGGTCTGCCCCTCAGCGTGCTGCCCTTTGTATATGGATTGACATGAGGTGTTGTTAGGAGGACCACGGGCAGTAAGGAGCGACAAAGACATTGTTAAGGTGGGTCCACGTCCGCGCCAGAGCCGCCACCGCGACAGACGCCCACCCAGACCCTCCCCTAGAGTTTAGGTGTGCGCCCGAGTTCGCACCTTGAGGGGGTTATGTCACGTTCCTGACCTGTTTCTCTTTTTTATTTATTTATTATGGTAGTCGTGAGTTGGTGGTTCTATTGTTTTTTCTATTTGGGTTTTGTGTGTTCGGCCTGGTATGATTCTCAATCAGAGGCAGCTGTCAATCGTTGTCCCTGATTGAGAATCATACTTAGGCAGCCGGGGTTCACGTGTGTGTTTGTGGGTGTTTGTCTTTCGTGTTAGTATTCGTGCCACACGGGACTGTTTTCGGTTGGATTCTATTTGTTAATTTGTTTCATTGTAGTGTTCAGTTTATTTTATAATAAATTATGGACACTTTCCACTCTGCGTCTTGGTCCGATCCCTACACCTCCTCTTCAGACGAAGAGGAGGAAATCTGACGTTACAGCTTTCAATAGGACAGTACATCAAATCACATTTTATTTGTCACATGCTTCGTAAATACACAGTGAAAAACAAATACATTTAACAAGTAAAAATAATGGCTATATACAAGGAGTACCAGTACCGATGTCGATGTGCAGGGGTACAAAATAATTGGGGTAGCTGTGTAGTGTACTTATAGATAGAGGTAAAGTGACTAGGCAAGAGGATTAGATAATAGACAGCAGCAGCAGCGTATGTGGTGAGAGTGAAAGTGTGTGTGTTGGGGTGTCAAGTATGTGTGAGTGTCTGGGTAGAGTCCAGTGTTTGTGCATATAGTCAGTGCAAAAAAGGGTCAATTAGTCCGGGTAGCCATTTGATTAGCTTTTTAGGAGTTTTGTTAAAAAGTCTTATGACTTGGGGATAGAAGCTGTTCAGGGTCCTGTTGATTCCAGACTTGATGCATTGGTACCGCTTGTCGTGTGGTAGCAGAGAGAGCAGTCTGTGGCTTGGATGGCTGGAGTCTTTGACAATTTTTTGGGCCTTCCTTTGACACCGCCTATTATACAAGTCCTTGATGGCAGGGAGCTCGGCCCCGTACGCACTACCCTCTGTAGCACCTTGCAGTCGGTTTTCCAAGCAGTTGCCATACCAAGCGATGATTCAGCTAGTCAAGATGCTCTCGATGGTGCAGCTGTATAACCTTTTGAGGATCTGTGGGCCCAAATCTTTTCAGCCTCCTGAAGAGGAAGAGGCAATGTTGTCCCTCTTCACAGCTGTGTTGGTGTGTTTGGACCATGATAGATCCTTAGTGTTGAGGGTCAGCGTGGCAGATGTGTTGTTGCCTACCCTCACCACCTGGGGTGGCCCGTCATGAAGTCCAGGATCCAGTTGCAGAGGGAGGTGTTTAGTCCCAGGGACCTTAGCTTAGTGATGAGCTTGGAGGGCACTATGGTGTTGAACTCTGAGCTGTAGTCAATGAACAACATTCTCACATAGGTGTTCCTTTTGTCCAAGTGGGAAAGGCCAGTGTGGAGTGCAATAGAGATTGCATCATCTGTGGATTGGTTGGAGTGGTATGCGAATTGGAATGGGTCCAGGGTGTCTGGGATGATGGTGTTGATGTGAACCATGACCAGTCTTTCAAAGAATTTCATGGCTACAGATGTGAGTGCTATGGGGCGATAGTAATTTAGACAGGTTACCTTGGCATTCTTGGGCACAGGAAGTATGGTGGTCTGCTTGAAACATGTAGGTATTAAAGACTGGGTCAGAGAGAGGTTGAAAATGCCAGTGAAGAAACTTGCCAGCTGGTCAGCGCATGATCTGAGTTAGCGTCCTCGTAATTCGTCTAGCCCTGCGGCCTTATAAATGTTAACCTGCTTAAAGGTCTTACTCACATCGGCTACGGAGAGCGTAGTACCAAGTGAATAAGAAACTCCATTAGTTCCATTAAGAATGATTTGTTGCAGCACAGGACACCATTCACTCCCCCTGGTAACTACGGTAAAAGCCTTGGTCAACAATGCTTGAATCCAATACTCTATTATACCCCTCCCCCCCCCACACACACACTGTACACTGTACACTCAAATGTTCTTCCTCCCTCACACTCAGATCTACAGTACAGTTTCTCCAATAAAGCCCTGCGCCTTCCCACTTAGTAGAAGATTTCTCCAATAAATCCCATTAACACACAAACAGACAAACATACACAAACACAGACATACAGAAAGAGTAAGAGAGAGACACAGTACACAACTCTATCCCAGTCACACCCCTGTGTTTCGTAAACAGTTTATATTGAACTCTTGTTTGTGCAGAAATCCCACTTTAAATCAGAGCGATGTAACAAAGATCTCTGTATCAGGGGAGAATCATTGATTTATGTGTTTAGGGTGTGTTCTATGTGATGCATAACAATGACACCTAAACTAAAAAGTCAATGCTTCTCATGTTATAAATTGAAGACTATTGCTTAGAAAATCTGGTTGTGTGTGCATGTGTGTGTGCATGTGTGTGTGTGCATCAGTGGCAGTCGCTGCCGTTTAAGATGAGGGAGGACGCAAAAACATTTATGAGCATGGCCTTATTTCTATTACAGCACATTGGATGACTGTCATTCATATTCCATTCACCCAGTTCAATGTAACTGTCACGTGTGCTCCCTCTCTGACCTCTAGGTCACCAGGCTGCTCATTAAGGCGCACACCTGTCACTATCGTTATGCGCACCTGCGTCATCAGACTCACCTGGACTCCATCACTTCCCTGATTACCTTTCCTATTTATGTCACTCCCTTTGGTTCCTTCCCCAGGCGTTATTGTTTCTGTTTCAGTGTCATGTCTGTGCGTTGTTCGTGTTTCTTGTTTTGTATTATGTTGCGTTTATTTATTAAAACAATCACTCCCTGAACTTGCTTCCCGACTCTCAGCGCACATCGTTACAGTAAGATCGATAGGTTTAGGCTACTACATGATACTCACATTTCCCCTATACCCATCATGAGGTTGCTACCACCTAGCCTATGAATGAAAGTTTACAACGTAGGTGCACAGGTCAAGAGAAAAATGTTAGTAATCAAGGTGACAGACAGTGACACACCCAATAGTGCATTGCACACTCTTGCCTGCATCTAGCTGATCTGGGGTGTAATCATTAGTCCAACAGTTGCAAACGAGAGTTTCTATTCGACCATCTAAGGTATGTTTATCTCTGTTTCGTTCCGTTTGCTTCCGTTTAAGAAACATTTTTCAACAAAATCGGCGGAATGACCACACCCCTAATCCCCTGCAAACAAAGTTCACTTTCATAGCAGCCACATACAAACAGCATGCTCACTTTGTTAGTTGTATATTTAGTTCTCGCATATACGCTGTCCTCCTATCACCTTTTCCCTTCACTTGTGGAATTCATTGCACAACACAATAGCTGTCTGTGACCAGGCGAAAAAACGTTTCCAAGCAAAATATTCATACCATAACCGCTAACCGCTACACACAGCCTACATCATCATCACCATATTAGCTAACGTCATAGTCAACATAGCTACTAGAAGTAACACGTTAGTAAACGCTCTACAATCGTGTAGTACAGTGTACAGCAAGCAGTTTAGCAGTTAGACCGGCGGGCCCCGGTGGCAATAAATTACCTTGAATTGGAAGAGTTCCAGTGTTGGATAGCCAAGGCCAGCTAGCTAATGTAGCATCGCTCTCTGTTTGAGCCGGGTGTTTGAGTAGGTTAAACTAGCTAGCTGCATTCGTTAGCAAAGTAAGTGGAAGGGAAAAAAATACAAAAAATATAGCTTGCTCTCTCTCGCTTCTCCTTCATTTTTTAAAGAAAATTAATTTGTTCAAAACTGTTAAACCATTGTCTTTCTCTCTCTTTGAGTCAACTACTCACCACACTTTATGCACTGCAGTGCTAGCTAGCTGTAGCTTATGCTTTCTGTACTAGATTAATTATCTGATCCTTTGATTGGGTGGACAACATGTCAGTTCATGCTGCAAGAGCTCTGATAGGTTGGAGGATGTTCTCCGGAAGTTGTTTTAATTATTGTGAAAGTCTATGGAAGGGGGTGAGAACCATGAGCCTCCTAGTCAATGTACCCAGAAGAGGACGGAAACTAGTTGTCCTCTGGCTGCACCATGGTGCTACCCCAGTGAGTGCTGTTGAGGCAACTATAGACCTTCATTGCAAAACAATGTGTTTTAATTAATTATTTGGTGACATTAATATATTTTGTACAGTTTTATCTAAAAAGGCAAACTTTTTTTATGTTTCACTTTACATTTTTCTGAAATTCCCCTTCCTCCTCTGAGGAGCCTCCACTGGTGTGCGTATGTGTGTGCATGCATGCCTACACACCAAAGCATAACGTATGTTAATGTTTACATGAAATTAGTGCTTACTTAACATCACAGCGATATGTGTGGTCCCCTCTGTTGTACAGGAAGTTCTCTGTGGATGTCTGTCCTCTCACCACACCAACAAGAGATTACATTTTTAACCACAGATAGAGATCTCAGTGTTTAGACTATAGAGGCACTTTTGATGGCATGAAACAGTGAAAAAAAGAAAGGTGGAAAGAGCTGGGGAGAGGTTAAAACGAGGTGTGAAAATGTAAATGTGGGGTAGAGTCCAGATTGGTCAATTTCTGTTGAAGGTAAACAGACAAAGCAACAAAAAGAAATGTTGTGTTTTCTGTTACATAATGATTTTTGGCCTGAATACACTATGAGGCTGTGATGAGATGTCGGCAATATAGTTCACTCCTTTTTATATGTGCCTTCTGCTCTCTGAAACACACACACACACACACACACACACAAACACACCCCCGCTCATGCGGAGGCAACCCCCTGGCCAATGAAACCACCCCTCTGGAGGTCAACTGGCACAACTGAACTCCTTCCAGCCCAATCAGAAAGCCCCAGGCTAGATGTTCTGTAATGATAGCACCACAACCACAATGAACTGGTTGTGTTGTATTGATCTATTGGTTCTGTTTACATAATTTCAAGATGTTGAAGGGTACCACCGTGTCAGTAGGTTGTGTGTGTGTGTGTGTGTGTGTGTGTGTGTGTGTGTGTGTGTGTGTGGTGTGTGGTGTGTGTGTGTGTGTGTGTGTGTGTGTGTGTGTGTGTGTGTGTGTGTGTGTGTGTGTATTTTGTGTGTCAAATATGATGTAGAGCCGACAACTTATTACATTCCTCTAGTAAAGGGGTAGGTGGAGAGAGGGATATATCTACAGTATGTCTCCTGATTATTCGATGTAAACATAAATCAAAGGGAGAGGAGACAGAAACAGAGAACGTGCACACAAATGGTAATTTGCTTTCAAATGTTGTGTCAACGCTGTCTGGGAAAAAGCCCTTCCTCCACTCTAACTTCTCAAAGCTCAGTAGCCTACCACAGCACTACCTGTGATAAGTAGCAACACAATGGTGCTGTGTTAGAGGATCAACAGATCGCTGTCTTAAAGGGAAATAATTACAACAATACAGTATACACTATGATGCTTAATAAGACAGTGAGAAATTAGCCAATAAATCTACTGTTGTTCACAGATTGCATTGTTTTCAGAGCGGGTGTGCAAGGAAATGTAAGTCAGGTTTTGCAGTACAATTCCTCTGAGAACTTGAATGTAAAGACACATTAAAATGGAATGCTTTTGGACTCTCTCTTGTTCAAGAGAAAGGAATTTCAAGGTAGCGGCCTGAGAACAAGTTGGAGGAACATTTCACGCATGATAAACCCCCTCCACTATATCTGCAGGTAGAGCACCTTGTATAGAGAGACATGACACATTATATCCCTTTTTATAATACATTATAAAGGCTTATACATGCTTAAATACCTTAAGTAATGCTTTAAATAAAGTGCTACTGTAAGGGTATGTTGGATGTATGCAGGGAGAGTGCAGAGTGTAATGCTCACCTGACGTGTCCCAGAGACTGAGCTCTACGCGCTGGTCCTCCAGCTCCAGACATGCTGTGTAGTTCTCAAATACTGTTGGAACATATGTCTGTGGATGCAGAAAGGAATGGGTTCATTAGTACTACTAATGGGAATTACACTATGTAAATGTAGGATTTAGAAATTAGAATACAGTCAACCTGTGAAATGGTGACCCTTGTAATCCTCAGTCCTACATTTACATACAGTGTAAATTGTGTTAGTTTTACATATAATGATCATCCCAGTTTGTGGCTACTGTGCCACTGCCTACTGTCTGTCTGACCAAATAAGGCATCTGATCATTTCAAAACAAATGCCAACTCCATGTTAACAGAAAAATAATCCAAATAATTTTAAGAGGTATTTTAATATTTTAAGAAATAGGAAATAATTGTTTCCTATCAATTATACAGTTAGGAAGTTAATACTTATCTTGGGATAAAGTATCATATAAGAATTAAGCAATAAATAATCTATGTCTTAAAACTCTATCATAAATCTAACACAATCTAGCAATGCAGTTATTAGTGAAAATATTAACTTGACACATTCTCTTTGTTATTATCATATAATTATCACCTCTTTATAGCCTATGTATGTTGACTATTCCAGTAGGCCTATACCTTTAGTTTTTGACTGTAATCCAATCAAATGTGCCCGTTAGAAATCGCATACCTCAGGATAGGAATCCTTGGCCAGGACTTGCAACATTGCAGTTTTTCCGCATTGAACATCCCCAACCAACACCAGTTTACATCTCGCCACCATAGGCTGGGTAAGTCTCCTTTCCTTCATTGTGAAAAATATTTTCTTGATGAATACAATAAATGTATATGTGAAACAAAAACAACTCCTTTGTAAATCCTCTGTTAGTTATCAGTGCGTTGCGTCGTGATGCTCTCCTCCTGCACTGAAGCTTGCTGCTAGTGGTATTGATGAGATATAACACTGCGGAACTTTATATTGTCGCGACAGCCAATGAGCCTTCTGCTGATGGTTGCGCGGCACGCGCTTTGGACGAAATATACAAGGTTTACGTAGCCAACAGTTCTAAAGGGCGAAATGACCTACATAGTCTATCCATGTCTAGTGGATGATACGCTTTGTGTGATATTAGAGAGAGGAGGGAAAATGGCTACTGGTTATTTAATGTTATATTGTTAAATGTTTGTCATCATGGAGTAGGCCTAATGAATGATCACAACAGCAATTTTATAATTATTCATTAGAATTATATTTATGGCTACATTTAATGCATTAATCCTTCCAATATCAAAGTAATGTCAGTCAATGCCTACTAGGTCAATCAAATGTCTCTCTCTCTCTCTTCGCCTGTTGGACAGAGAAGCAGTGAGTGGGGAGGGTTGTGTGTTTTATTTATTGGGCACAGAGGAGGGTAGTGCGTTTTTTTCCTGGTTTATTTTCACTCTTCTGCTCTTAGTTTCCCTATAAACAATGGCTTGACTTACTTTTGATATTACCCTGATAAAGTTTAGAAATGTTTGTGAAGGTTTGGTATGGTGTGGCTATTATTAAGCTTTAGTTACTGCAGGCCTATGACATGAAGACAGTGCACCCCGGCCCTCCAACTGACTCCGACAGTTGAACTTGAGGCGAGAAGTCTGTTTCAGGCTTACCAGAGTTACTCCTATAATCAAACAATATAATGCTTAACTTTATACAAAATATTCTGATCGAAAATAAACGAATTAGCCTCCTTCTGTACGCAGTGGTGTAAAGTACTTAAGTAAAAATACTTGAAAGTACTAATTAAGTAGTTTTTTGGGGTATCTGTACTTTACTTTACTATTTATATTTTTGACAACTTTTACTTTTACTCCACTACATTCCTAAAGAAAATAATGTACTTTTTACTCCTTACATTTTCCTTGACACCCAAAAGTACTTGTTACATTTTGAATGCTTAGCAGGACAGGAAAATTGTGTAATTCACACACTTATCAAGAGAACATCCCTGGTCATCCCTACTGCCTGTGATCTGGCAGACTCAATAAACACAAATGTTTCGTTTGTAAATGATGTAGCCCCTGGCTATCCGTAAATGATGTAGCCCCTGGCTATCCGTAAATGATGTAGCCCCTGGCTATCCGTAAATGATGTAGCCCCTGGCTATCCGTAAATGATGTAGCCCCTGGCTATCCGTAAATGATGTAGCCCCTGGCTATCCGTAAATGATGTAGCCCCTGGCTATCCGTAAATGATGTAGCCCCTGGCTATCCGTAAATGATGTAGCCCCTGGCTATCCGTAAATGATGTAGCCCCTGGCTATCCGTAAATGATGTAGCCCCTGGCTATCCGTAAATGATGTAGCCCCTGGCTATCCGTAAATGATGTAGCCCCTGGCTATCCGTAAATGATGTAGCCCCTGGCTATCCGTAAATGATGTAGCCCCTGGCTATCCGTAAATGATGTAGCCCCTGGCTATCCGTAAATGATGTAGCCCCTGGCTATCCGTAAATGAAAAAAACAAGAAAATTGTGTCGTCTGGTTTGCTTAATATAAGGAATTAAAATGATTTATACTTTTACTTTTGATACTTAAGTATATTTAAAACCAAATACTTTTATACTTTTCTCAAGTAGTATTTTACTGGGTGACTTTCAGTTTTACTTGAGTCATTTTCTTTTACTCAAGTATGGGAAATGCAGCTTTCCCCCTACATGAGAACCTCATGCACCCTTATGCAGGTATGTTGATAATAGAATGTTGGAATCAATTTCACTCTGTCTGTTTCTAATTTCCCCTGTTACTGCATACTGTACATGTGTGCACCTCTATACCAGAAGTCCCATTTTATCAAGGCTTTTGGAATATGGTTCCTAGAAAATGGTATGGTGTTTTTTTTGTTTACCAAATATATATGTGGCATATATTCTTGTTACCTCTTATTCACAGCTGTCCATGTCAATAAACCTGGGCTTACCTGGAACTACCACCACTCTCATTGTCAGAGAGTCAGAGAATGCATTCGGCATCATGGCTGCAAGGATGAGGATTCTTGGACGCACAGACTCTTGTTAATAAAATGAAACCTGATTCTGGGACGTCTCAGTGTGCAGTAATGTAGATTAGATTGATCTACAACACAAGGAGAAGAAAACCTGTAAGTATGTATCACACAGCTCTTCTGTACATTGTCAGCACTTAATTGTCATACAGAATGCATTGAAACACCTCAAATATATGCCAACAGAGCTTTTTCAGCACATTAATAAACCTTTATTCTTGATTCTGAAAGTAAACCAAAATACAAAAGCAATTGCCGAGAACAGACTTGTAAACAAGCGTCTATGGAATAAAATGTGTCAGTGTAGTTACAAATGCTTCTGAATATAAATATTTTGGAACAATAGTAAAACAGTGTCTGTTATGAACAGACATGTAGATAACAAAAGTGTCTATGGAATAAAATGAAAGTGTCTAGTGTCTGACTCCTGAGATGTCTGCACAATAACAGAACAAGTTGTTCATTTCACTGTGGTCCCAGTCATTTGGTCCATGTCCTCTTCTTGAAGTCATGCACAAACTCATTGAGTTGGTGATCAAATTCCTCCCGGAGTTTTGGCGAGAGTTCATCCTGAAATCAGCAATAGGTGCCAGGACCCTGTGGAGAGGATGAGAAGAGGTATGAAATTAGGAGTCTCTGGAGAGCAGTGTGTATGGTGAGGAGAGGAGGAAAAATGACAACAGAAGAGAGGGAGGGGATCAGAGTATAAAGTCTGAAATAATTTTTATTTACCTCTGGGACAGGCTGGTGACTTGGTGCATGACGTTCTCCAGAGATATGTCTTCAATCATTTGCAATGCCTTTGCGAGTGATGTGTCAAGGAATGAGTCTGCAGCTCTTTAATTAACCCCTTCTTCTCACACCCCTGCTACTACTGCTGCTGCTCTGTGGCATTGAGCCCTAAACACATTGTAACCATCCATAGCAACCTCAGAATCAAGGGTTTTATCAGTTAACCAGGTTTCAGATACAATAAAAATATCAGGGTCTGCCTGAGAGACCCAGATCTTGACATGATCCATTTAAGGTAATAAACTATTGTCACAATCGTCATAAGGAGTGGACCAAAATGCAGCGTGGTATGTTTCCATCCTTTTTATTAGGAAGAGAAAACTCAAATAACAAAAACTCCTCGCTCAGTCTATCCCAATATTCCTCTTCGCTCTCAGACTCGCCCCTCGGCTTCGCCGACCAACCCGTGTGCCTCCCCCCCAAAAAAGACAATAAAGCGAACAAACGAAACGTGAAGCTCAGAGTAGTRCTMACAGGCAAYTATACCTAGACAAGATCCCACAAAGMACAAAGGGGAAATGGCTGCCTAAATATGATCCCCAATCAGAGACAACGATAAACAGCTGCCTCTGATTGGAAATCATACCAGGCCAACATAGATATATAATTACCTAGATGACCCACCCTAGTCACACACCGACCATAACCAACATAGAGAATAACAGGCTATCTATGGTCAGGGCATGACAACTATGAATATTAAGATGTAAAAATGTCAAACCTTTTCTGCATTTAAAATCACACGGAGTTTCAATACAAGTCAGATTACTTTGAGATTTCAGAACAACAGGAGACTCATTGGATTATTGGATTATGAAATTAAACAGAGTAGGAATAGCAGTAACATTTCTCCGGTCAGCACCATTAGGCATGTCACCACTTTCAGACACAACATGTGGAACTCTCACAGTGACCAAAGAGGAGATGGTAAAACTGTCTTACATGTAATGCTAGTATTGTCCTTACATCAATTTAGTTGACCAATAACCTTTCCAGTGTTTGATGACAACAGGTGGGAGCCATTTTCACCCAGGTGAATTCCGTCTTCCACAAAGTAGCCAGGCCTATTCCAGAAGGAGTCAAAATTGTCGAGGAAGGACATGCCCAAGTCCTTGGTCAGACGCATTAAACACTGGTGAAGAGACCAAAGATGGGTAAAACACCACAGTTCCACAACGGCGAGACAATTATATGTCCTGCTAATTTCTGAGCATTCTCCAAGAGTTGTGAGAAATTGTCTCTTAGCTTTACAGATTTCACACACATAATATAATTAGATCCCATATGCACCACAACTGTTTTCAGAGCAGGATGGTGGGGATGATTTCCAATAAATCCAATACCTTAGCTCCAGGAAAACAAAGTGTACGGGTATTTCTGACTTCCACTGAAATCCCTACACTTTGTTCATAGAGTTCAAGTAACAGACACATCTCAACAACTGTTCAGAAGAGACTGTGTGAATCAGGCCTTCATGGTCGAATTGCTGCAAAGAAACCACTACTAAAACGCAAACCATGATATTGAAGTAACCAAAGTCGGTATGCTTTGTTTATTGGTTGTGTGGTGTATTGGCACGGAAACCTTTTGGTGGAAAACTCGTTACATATATTTTATATAAGTATAAATATGGCATAAAAATGTTGAAAATCTTATTTCCCCTAGCTGATCATTGTCTGCAGCCAGCTGTGATCGTAGTGCAATGAAACAGGCAGGGAGAGTGAGCTCGTCTGTAGTGGTCATCGAACCCTCAATCTTCTGGCCCGTAGCCCTGCATGGCATCGACTGTGCCACAAAAGCACGCTGAAGTGGCAAAATACCCACGATACCCACGTTTATAAACACAGGGTCGCTACAGTTATTATTATTTTTGATCGTAAACATAATTCTATGAGTGGGGGGGGTGTTCAATTTATTAAGTGAAAATATTTTTTCATGTTAGGGAGGAGGGTGCATTTTATGACACCCTCCCCCCAGTACATTTAGATTAATTTAAATGGTATTGTAAAATTGAAAACATTATACTTAGCCCTATAGGGCTTGTAGTCTAGAATAAGGTGTGCTTTTTCAAATATGCACAGTGGGTGTACGGGTAGGTAAAGATCAGACCCACTAAAAGAACAATGTTACTTGACCTGCTTCAGTTCTAGCTTTCATTGATACTCTCTCTCTCTCTTGGTCTCTCACTTTCACTCAATCTTTCTTTCTCTTTCTTTAGATATTTCTTTTCAACTTTTGACACTGTTGCCTCCCTATACGGCTTCACAGGCATGAAAAAAATTACCTGATTAAATTGTCTCTTTGTATGAGTAAAAAGGACCTAACTCTACTTAAATATTTCACCAAATCTAGAACAGGATTGAAAAATTAAGAAGAATTACACTCAGGAGTTATCATTTATGTCCTCTCATCAAGTAACATATGCATTTGGAAGGAAACCTAGCACATGCACAGAGAAAAATGCAATGCATAATCAACCGCTGGAGCCAGAGTGTGCAATGCACAGGTGCAACCAGTGTGTTGATAAACATGTTTGTGTGTGTGTGTGTCTTTGTGGCAATACGCAGTAGTGTGCCCGTGAGCGAGCGTATGTTACGTAAGAGTTAGCGTGTGGTGACAGTGGCACAGACAAGCAGAGCACTGACTGCCAAGCCCAAATAGAAGACATATGGCTTCCTCACTCTGAAACACCAGAGAATCTTCTAGAATGTCTGCCATTTGGGGAGGATGTGGAGCGTGCTGAGTTTTACAGAACATGAATGGACATACAAACAACCACGTACTGTTACGACATTAAATGTCCTAGTGCATTCGAAAAGTGTTCTGACCCCTTGACTTTTTCCACATTTTGTTACGTTACAGCCTTCTTCTAAAATGGATGAAATAAAAACAAATCCTCATAAACCTACACACAATACCACATAATGACAAAGTGAAAACAGGTTTTTATAAATTATAGCAAATTTATAAAAAATTCAAAAACAGAAATAGCTTATTTATATAAGTATTCAGACCCTTTGCTATGAGACTCGAAATTGAGCTCAGGTGCAAACTAGTTTCATTAGATCATCCTTGATATTTCTACAACTTGATGTGAGTCCACCTGTGGTAAATTAAATTGATTGGACATGATTTGGAAAGGCACACACCTGTCCATATAAGGAAGTGTCAGTTAAAAAGACAGGCTATATACAGTAGCGAGGCTATAAAAGTCGCGGGGCTACATACAGACACCGGTTAGTCAGGCTGATTGAGGTAGTATGTACATGTAGATATGGTTAAAGTGCCTATGCATATATGATGAACAGAGAGTAGCAGTAGCGTAAAAGAGGGGTTGGCGGGTGGTGGTGGGACACAATGAGATAGCCCGGTTAGCCATGTGCGGGAGCCTGGTTGTCGGCCCATTGAGGTAGTATGTACATGAATGTATAGTTAAAGTGACTATACATATATGATAAACAGAGAGTAGCAGCAGCGTAAAAATAGGGGTTGGAGGGGGGCACACAATGCAAATAGTCTTGGGTAGACATTTGATTACCTGTTCAAGAGTCTATGGCTTGGAGTAAAAACTGTTGAGAAGCCTTTTTGTCCTAGACTTGGCACTCTCCTTAGGGAGAAATTCCAACCATCCAGCAGACCCAATCTGGTGATATTTGTTATTTTAAGTAAGACAAATACAAAGGAAGGAAAACTAAGATGATTAGGGGAGTATATAGAAATCTGTATGAAGAATCAGCAAGTTATAACAACTTGTACAAAACATCCAGTCGAGCTATCACATGCCGTTTCTTTCATGCCTTTTCTTCAGAGTGTTACATGGGTCCACATGGAGTGATTATGGAGAGAGATCCCGTACAAACTTGCTAATGTCATGCTTAATAAACTTGTTGTTTTATTAATATCACATGTTTTAAATGCTTTATCCATGAACTGTAGCCATTTCAAAACATTTCCTTTTTATGATTACATTTGTGTATGGAATCTCATTTAATCCTGACTAATTTGCATAATGCAACCCTCTCAACCACGTCTTGGTTTAATTATGCAAATTTCGTGGCTTGTAAGGCATGCTGGATGTGATTTATTCGTTGCTTATTGGTCATGCCCAGCTACTGAGTGACTGATGGAATAGCATTTTCTTGCGATGCAGCATGTGGATACACAACCACAACTTTGTTTACCACTTTGGCATCTTGATGCTCACAGTATACAACTTCATGGAAGATGTATTACGCATACTACGTTACTTGTATATTAATCTCTCTTAATGCACTGCCTGCTTTATTCCATACATGTTTCGCTCTTGAGTATACAAGTGTGGCTCACCACACACACACCACACACACACACACAACACACACACACACACACCACACACAACACACACACACCACACACACACACACACACACACACACACACACCACACACACACACACACACACACCACACACACACACACACACACACACACACACACGACAGTGAGGCCTGATAAGTAGTGGTATCCAGTGGGTGATCATGTCACTGCTGTGTATAGCAGACCCTTCACTCTCCACCAAAACTGATTAAACCATCATTGTGCAAGCCTTACGTAGAGGTGCACCACTATTACTACATTATTAGAAGTATAGCACTCGGGCTGCAAAAAATGAATAGGTATATCTAATCTGTTTAATGGGAAAGAGGAAAGAAGAAATTTTCCCTGACAATGAATAATAAAACCCTCCAGGAGGAGGATAGTGAAGATCTACGCCACATCACGCCTGAACAGACTAGGTTATGCAACACATCATTACGAAACAAACACACAGAAATGACCAAGCCCATTGAGGAGAGAGGGAAAGAGTGTATGCGTGACTGTGCATTGTGAGCACGTGTAAGCATTTGTGAGATAGTGTCAGGAAGGAGAGACAAAGACATGAGCATGGAGAAATGAAAAGCATTGGTGAGAGGGTAGTTTGAAAGAGGAGAATAGACATGCAGAATAATGGCATGTTCCAGGATTGCCAATTTTAAATAGATTTTCTGGCATGCAATTTACATATTGTGTTATGTAAATCCACCTGACAGAAATTAATTGGGGAGAAGAGAGAAAGTGTCACTAGTCAATGTGTCAGTGTGTATCCTTACTTTACCTAGTTACTTGTAACATTTCAAATTCTAAGGGGGTATTCCTTCCTCCTTCTCTCTTCATCTTTCCCTTTTCCCTCCCCCTTTAATCTTTATTTCTGTCTCTAAAATGGTGGCAGTCTGCCTGAGAGCCCACTGTGGGTTTGTATCCCAAGTGGAATGAGGTTTCTGGATCAATAATTACCTCTGGGCCCTGGAGCCTTACCAGAGCGGACAGTCACACATTCTGCTGACACTGGTGACACTCGCTACACCAGCCTGGTTGTCCACCTAGCGATCTAAAGATGAATGCACTAACTGTACCTCGCTCTGGATAAGAGCGTCTAATAAGTGACAAAAATGTAAATGTACAAATTTGAACAACACCGTCCTGTACAGCCACTGACACAGAGAGAGGTGTGAAGAGATGGAAGAAAGAGGTAAGGTTGACATTACAGTGTTACTGTACATGACATTATAGCTAGGTTTAAAGGAAACAGTCAACATGATGAGAATGTATAAAGCAAAACAGAGACAATTTCAGAAAATTGTTTGTGATGTGTTATTCTAACACAGTCCACAATTTCCTAATATTAAATTTTAAAAAGTGTTTTTTAAAGGTGCTCTAAAGACCCTTCTTGCTGCTGTTAAAGTGTCATGAGCACAAGGGCATCCTCGTTGCTATAGTGTGCTGATTTACAGTGCATTCGGAAAGTATTCGAGCCCTTCACTTTATCCACTATTTGTTACATACAGACTTTTTCTAAAATGGATTACATCGTTTTTTTAACCTCATCAATCTCCACACAATACCCAATAATGAAAAGCAAAAACAGTTTTTTTAGAAAATTTAGCAAATGTATATAAAATTCAAATAATGAAATTTACATTTCCATAAGTTATTCAGACCCTTTACTCAGTACTTTGTTGAAGCACCTTTGGCAGCGATTACAGCCTCAAGTCTTCTTGGGTATGATGCGACAAGCTTGGCACACCTGTATTTGGGGAGTTTCTTCCATTCTTCTCTGCAGATCAGGTTGGATGGGGAGCGTCACTGCACAGCTTATTTTCAGGTCTCTGCAGAGATGTGTGGATCGGGTTCAAGTCCGGGCTCTGGCTGGGCCACTCAGGGACATTCAGAGACTTGTCCAAAGTCACTCCTGCGTTGTGTTGGCTGTGTGCTTAGGATTGTTGTCTTGTTGGAAGGTGAACCTTCGCCCCAGTCTGAGGCCCGAACTCCCTGGAGCAGGTTTTCATCAGGATGATTCCTTTAGGTGCCTTTTTGGCAAACTCCAAGTGGGCTGTCATGTGCCTTTTACTGAGGAGTGGTTTCCGTCTTTGTCACGATATCACCGAAGGTGGCTCCCTTCCTGTTCGGGTGGCGCTCGGCCGGTCGTCGTCGCGGTCTACTAGCTGCCATCGATCCCTTTTTCCTTTTCGTTTGTTTTTGTCTAATTGGTTTCACCTGTTCCTTGTTGGGTTTTTGGGGTGGGTACTATTTAAGTTCGTTTAGCCCCTTGTGTTTTGTGCGGGCTTGTTGTATTTTGTACGTAGGAGGTGTATTGTTGATTTGGGTTTTCGCTGTCCGGTTTATGTAACAGTGGTCTTTGGGTTGTGTTTGCGCCTGTGTTTTGGCTTCACCCATTTTTGTACCTGTTCCTGTTTTCTGTGGACATTAAAGCGTTTTTTTCCCCGTGAAACTTCTGCTCTCTGCGCCTGACCCATACCCATCATTCTCCTGACGTTACAGTCTTGCCACTCTACCATAAATGCTTGATTGGTGGAGCGCTGCAGATATAGTTGTCCTTCTGGAAGGTTCTCCCTTCTCCACAGACAAACTCTGGAGCTCTGTCAGAGTGACCATCGGGTTTTGGTCACCTCCCTGACCAAGGCCCTTCTCCCAGATTGCTCAGTTTGGCCAGCCACCAGCTCTAGGAAGAGTCTTGGTTGTTCCAAACTTTTTTAATTTAAGAATGATGGATGCCACTGTGTTCATGGGGACCTTCAATGCTACTGACCTTATATCAGTGGCAGATTTAGGAATGGTGACATTAGCGTGATCGGTTTTCTATCGCTCATTTGCACGTTACGTCAATAATATCATGTCACCTTGTGGGACTGTGGTCAATTAACCTTGTCGGAGTGGGCACCCTGATTCTAGTTTGTGAGCTAGGAAGGTCTCCCACTCAGAAGTACAAGTTGGGGAGGGGGGTCGGGGGTAGGTTGACCTCAGGTGTCCCATTGGAGGCCCGAGGTAGGGGGAGTCGGGAATTTATCAAATAGCGCACCTCTAACTTTGTACGTATATGCAATTAGTAAAATCAGTCACACTACGAAATGCTACCAAATAAACCACAATTCATTCATAATACTGTGAATATATAGTTTCACAGACATATTGCATTTTTTTCTGGTTTGTTCGAAATTGTTAAGAATAATATAAAACCAGTCTGCACACCATCAAGGTGAATTGGTTTAGTCTTGACTCTTGTTGACAGTGTTGGAGGATGGGTAATGAATTGATGCTCGAGTGCCAAATCAAACACAAATGGATAAGAAAAGGTCTAAGCCATCAGGTGCCCAGTTTAGGAAAAATAGGAAAGACGAAGAGGAGAAACGTACAAAAGTGAAGGTATGCAGCTATGTCATCTCTTTATGAGTATAATATATATGCATGTAATGAAATAGGCTATATAACACTTATGTTTGTTAGCCTATGTTGCTATGTTGCTTGCTATGCTATTACAATAGGGCGACAATATTCTGTTTTCTGTCCAACTAGCTTACTTGATAATGTGTGTAGCCTGCAGCAAAACGATTACAACCTAACTAGCACATTATTGATTTAGTTAACTTTCATTGAGGTGACATCATAAAGGTTTTGTGTGATTGTATTATCTAGGTCCTGAGCTCAGTAAGAAGAATTTCCAATGCTGTAGGCTAACTTAAAAGACGTCTGTATTATGCTGATATTTTGTATTTTGTGATATCTTTTGGAGTGTTGGGTGTTGTGTTGTTTTGTGTTGTTCCAAATGTCTGAATAAAAATTACAGTTAGTGCAGAATGGTGCTTTTTTTTTTGGGGGGGTGGGGAAGGGGGGGTGGGCGTGACGGGGGGGGGGGGGGGTTCGCCCGGGAGCATACAAGTAGAAC
>NC_036857.1:11872155-12044799 GCF_002910315.2 Salvelinus sp. IW2-2015 | reverse complement strand
GGGGGGGGAGGGGGGGTACTGTCACGCCCTGACCATAGGAAGCCTGTTATTCTCTATGTTGGTTATGGTCGGTGTGTGACTTAGGGTGGGTCATCTAGGTAATTATATATCTATGTTGGCCTGGTATGATTTCCAATCAGAGGCAGCTGTTTACGTTGTCTCTGATTGGGATCATATTTAGCAGCCATTTCCCCTTTGTGCTTTTTGTGGGATCTTTGTCTAGGTATAGTTGCCTGTATACTACTCTGAGCTTCACGTTTCGTTTGTTCGCTTATTGTTCTTTTTGGGGGGGAGGCACACGGGTTGGTCGGCGAAGCCGAGGGGCGAGTCTGAGAGCGAAGAGGAATATTGGATAGACTGAGCGAGGAGTTTTGTTATTGAGTTTTCTCTTCCTAATAAAAAGGATGGAAACATACCACGCTGCATTTTGCGTCCACTCCTTATGACGATTGTGACAAAGTTTATTACCTTAATGGATCATGTCACAGATTCTGGGAGGTCTCTCAGGCAGACCCTGATATTTTATTTGTATCTGAAAACCTGGTTAACTGATAAAACCCTTGATTTCTGAGGTTGCTATGGATTGGTGTACAATGTGTTTAGGGCTCAATGCCACAGAGCAGCAGCAGAGTAGCCAGGGGGTGTGAGAGAGAAGGGGTAATGTAAAGAGCTGCAGACTCATTCCTTGACACATCACTCGCAAAGCATTGCAAATGATTGAACAATATCTCGTGGAGAACGTCATGCACCAAGTCACCAGCCTGTCCAGAGGTAAAAAAAATTATTTCAGACTTTATACTCTATCCCCTCCCTCTCTTCTGTTGTCATTTTTCCTCCTCTCCTCACCATACACACTGCTCTCCAGAGACTCCTAATTTCAACCTCTTCTCATCCTCTCCACAGGGTCCTGGCACCTATTGCTGATTTCAGGATGAACTCTCGCCAAAAACTCCGGGAGGAATTTTGATCACCAACTCCAATGAGTTGTGCATGACTTCAAGAAGAGGACATGACCAAATGACTGGACACAAGTGAAATGAACAAACTTTCTTTATTGTGCAGACTCTCAGAGGGTCAGACACTTAGACACTTTCATTTTATTCCATAGACACTTTTTATCTACATGTCTGTTCATAACAGACACTGTTTTACTCATTGTTCCAAAATATTAATTCAGAAGCATTGTAACTACACGGACACATTTATCTCCATAGACGCTTGTTTACAAGTCTGTTCTCGGCAATTGCTTTTGGTATTTGGTTTACTTCAGAATCAAGAATAAAGGTTTATAATGTGCGAAAAAGCTCTGTTGGCATATATTTGAGGTGTTTCAATGCATTCTGTATGACAATTAATTGCTGACAATGTACAGAAGAGCTGTGTGATAACATACTTACAGGTTTTCTTCTCCTTGTGTGGTTGTAGATCAATCTAATCTAAACATTACTGCACACTCGAGACGTCCCAGAATCAGGTTTCATTTTATTAAGCAAAGAGTCTTGCGTCCAAGAATCCTCATCCTTTCGCCAGCCATTTGATGCCGAATGCGATTCCTCTGACTCTCTGACAATAGGAGAAGTGTGGTAGTTCCAGGTACGGCCCAAGGTTTATTGACAATGGACAGCTGTGATAAGAGTAACAAAGAATATATGCCACAATATTATGATTTTGGTAAAACAAAAAAACACCATAACCATTTTTCCTAGAACCCATATTCGCAAAAGAGCGCTTTGATAAAATGGGACTCTGGTATAGATGTGCACACATGTACAGTACGATGGCATAACAGGGGAAATTGAGACAACAGACAGAAGTGAGAAGTTGATTCCCAACATTCTAATTATCAACTAACCTGCATAAAGGGTGCTAATGAGGTTCTCAATGTAGGGGAAAGCTGCATTTCCCAAAACTTGAGTACAAGAAAATGACTCAAGTAAAACTGAAAAGTCACGCCCCAGTAAAAATACTACGTTGAGAAAAGTATAAAAGTATTGTGGTTTTAAAACTTATAGGGGCTTCGAATAGTCATAAAAGTTAAAAAGTATAAATCATTTTAATTCCGTTATATTAAGCAAACCAGACGGACACAATTTTCTTGTTTTTTTCCATTTACGGATAAGCCAGTGGGCTACATCTCTTTACGGATAGCAGGGGCTACATCAATTACGGATAGCCAGGGCGGCTTACATCATTTACGGATAGCCAAGGGGTCATCAGTTATCACGGATAGCCAGGGGCTACATCAATTTTGACGGATTAGGCCAGTCCACCTTGGTTAGCAGGCTATCATTTACGGATAGGCCAGGGGCTACATCATTTAGCCGGATAGCCCAGGGGCTACATCGATTTAATACACAGACGGAACACTATTTACAAGATTTCATTTGTGTTTATTGAGTCTGCCAGATCACAGGCAGTGAGGGATGGACCAGGATGGTCTCTCTGATAAGTGGTTGGAAATTTACACGAATTTTCCTGTCCTGGCTTAAGCATTTTCAAAAAATGTAACAAGTACTTTTGGGTGTTCAAGGAAAAATGTGAAGGAGGTAAAAGAAGTACAATAGTATTTTGCTTTTAGGAATGATATGTGGAGTAAAAGTAAAAGTTGTGCAAAACATATAAATTTTAGTAAAGTAAAGTACAGATACCCAAAAAACTTACTTAAAAATTAGTACTTTCAAGTATTTTACTTAGAGTACTTACACCACTGCGTACAAAGGAGCTAATTCGTTTATTTTCGATCAGAATATTTGTATAAGTTAAGCATTATATTGTTTGATTATTAGGAGAACTCTGGTAAGCCTGAAACAGGACTTTCTCCCTTCAAGTTTAACTGTCGGAGTCAGTTGGAGGGCCGGGGCACGTTCTTCATGGTCATAGGCCTGCAGGTAACTAAAGCTTAATAATAGCCACCACCATACCAAACCTTCACAAACATTTTTTCTAAACTTATGCAGGGGTAATATCAAAAGTAAAGTCAAGCCATTGTTATAAGGGGAAACTAAGAGCAGCAAAGAGTGAAAATAAACCAGGAAAAAAAACGCCCTACTACCCTCCTCTGTGCCCAATAAGGTAATAAAACACACAACCCTCCAACTCACTGCTTGCTCAGCGTGCGCGAGAGCGAGCGAAAGCAGACGAGAGGAGAACATTTGGATGAGGGAAAACCTGTCACCAGTAAGTAAGCTCGGCATTTTTGACTGACATGACTTTGATATTGAAGGAATTAATGGCATTTAGTAATGCTATCACTAAATATCAATCAGCGGGGCCTGAAATAATTATAAAATTGCTGTTTTGTGAATCATTGGCCAATTAGGCCCTACTCCATGAGAACAAACATTTTAACAATATAACATTAAAATAACCAGTAGCATTGCCTTTCGGCCCTTCCTCTCTTCGGTCAAGGTTTACCATACGAGCCAACAAAGCGCTCGTATCAGTCCACTAGACGATGATGAACTAATGTAGGGGTGTCATTGACTATCCCCTTTTAGAACTCGTTGCGACTACCCCGGAGAGAACCACGTGTAATATTTAGCGCGAATCCAAAAGCGCCCGTTGCGAGGAGCACGCACACAAGGACGTAGTCAGTGCCGCCGCAGACACCTAGTGCAAGAGCATAGGTGGGAAGGCCTTCAACTCTGGCTTCAATGATGGCCCTTGTCGCACAATATAAAGATTTCGCGCGTAGTGTTTATATCTCATCAATACCACTGAGCAGCAAGCGCTCAGCTGCAGGGGGGGGAGGCAATCGGCACGACCGCGGCGCGATACAGGTGCTGGCACCGGCGCGAGCTGATGTAACGACAACGCAACGCGATCAGGGCATTTTAGCAAAAGGAGTGTTTGTTTCACATATACATTTAGTATCATTCAAAGAAAATATTTTTCACAATTTGAAGCGAAAGGAGAACTTACCCAGCCTGATCGTATGGTGCGCCGAGATGAAACTGGGAGGGTGGTTGGTTGGGGGATCGTTACACAAGCGGAAAAACAAAAAAACTCCGAATGCTTGCAAGTCCATGGCCCACAGCGTGATTCCCTATTGGACCTCATGTGGAGGGGATCCTGCACTGTCTAGACAGGGCGCTAGCATCTTGATTGGAGTGTACAGTCAAAGAACTAAAGGATTTATAGGCTACTGCGAAAGTCAACATACATAGCTAATAAAGATCGGTGATAATTGGGACCATAGGGGATATACATAAGGCTACCACCGAGGCTGATTGACACGCAAGCCTGTCAGTCAGAGGTTAAATGCATGTGTTACGTGACCTGAGGAGATGCAGGCCTAGCGACGGACGATATGCATGGACTGTGTAGGCGCACATATGGATTTATGAAGGTAGCCCTAATGTGTGGGACCAGTACATGGATCCCGGTTAAAGGTGCGGACTCCGACCGCAAAACCTGACTCAATAGGGGAGGGTGCGGGGGGTCATCTACCATCGGGGGCTCCGGACCGTGGATCGTCGCAGGAGGAACCGGACCGTGGGTCGTCGCTGGAGGCTCTGGACTGTAGATCGTCGCCGGGGACTCCGGACCGTGGATCGTCGCCGGAGGAACCCGAACGTGGATCGTCGCCGGAGGCCCCGGACCGTGGATCGTCGCCGGAGGAACCGGACCGTGGTTCGTCACCGGGGACTCCGGACCGTAGATTGTCGCCGGAGGCTTCGGACTGGGAACTGTCGCCGGAAGCTCTGGACTGGGAACTGTCACCAGAAGCTCTGTGCGCGGGGCCGGCACTGGTGGTACCAGGCTGGTGACACGCACCTCAGGACGAGTGCGAGGAGCAGACACAGGACGTACTGGACTGTGGAGGCTCACTGGAGGCCTGATGCGTGGGACCGGTACAGGTGGCACCGGGCTGATGACACGCACCTCAGCGAGTGCGGGGAGGAGGCACAGGACGTACTGGACTGTGGAGGCGCACTGGAGGCCTGATGCGTGGGACCGGTACAGGTGGCACCGGGCTGTTGACACGCACCTCAGGGCGAGTGCGGGGAGCAGGCACAGGACGTACTGGACTGTGGAGGCGCACTGGAGGCCTAATGTGTGGGACCAGTACAGGTGGTCCCGGGCTGATGACACGCACCTCAGGACGAGTGCGGGGAGGAGGCACAGGACGTACTAGACTGTGGAGGCGCACTGGAGGTCTAGAGTGTAGAGCTGGCACAACCCGTTCTGGCTGGATGCTCACTTTAGCCCGGCAAGTGCGGGGCGCTGGCACAGGACGCACTGGGCTGTGAAGGCGCACTGGCGACACAGTGCGTAGAGCCGGCACAGGATATCGTGGACCGAGGAGGCGTACTGGAGACCAGGAGCGCTGAGCCGGCACGCACGGTAAGTGCGAGGAGCTGGCACAGAACGCACCGGGCTGTGGATGCGCACTGGAGACCATTGCGTATCTCCGCAAAACATGGTGCCTGACTGGTCCCACACTCCTCACGGCGACTGTCTCGCTCCAGACACCAAACCATCCACTCTACCTCATCACTCCCCTCAACTATCTCACAATACTCCTCGCTCAGTCTATCCCAATATTCCTCTTCGCTCTCAGACTCGCCCCTCGGCTTCGCCGACCAACCCGTGTGCCTCCCCCCCAAAAAAGACAATAAAGCCGAAAAAGAAACGTGAACTCAGAGTAGTGCTCACAGGCAATTATACCTAGACAGAATCCCACCAAGAACAAAGGGAATGGCTGCCTAAATATGATCCCAATCAGAGACAAGATAAACAGCTGCCTCTGATTGGAAATCATACCAGCCAACATAGATATATAATTACCTAGATGACCCACCCTAGTCACACACCGACCATAACCAACATAGAGAATAACAGGCTATCTATGGTCAGGGCATGAACAACTGAATAATTTAAGATGTAAAATGTAAACCTTTTCTGCATTTAAAATCACACGGAGTTTCAATACAAGTCAGATTACTTTGAGATTTCAGAACAACAGGAGACTCATTGGATTATTGGATTATGAAATTAACAGAGTAGGAATAGCAGTAACATTTCTCCGGTCAGCACCATTAGGCATGTCACCACTTTTCAGACAAACATGTGGAACTCTCACAGTGACCAAAGAGGAGATGGTAAAACTGTCTTCCATGTAATGCTAGTATTGTCCTTACATCAATTTAGTTGACCATAACCTTTCCAGTGTTTGATGACAACAGGTGGGAGCATTTTTCACCCAGGTGAATTCCGTCTTCCACAAAGTAGCCAGGCCTATTCAGAAGGAGTCAAAATTGTCGGGAAGGACATGCCCAAGTCCTTGGTCAGACGCATTAAACACTGGTGAAGAGACCAAGATGGGTAACCCACAGTTCCACAACGGCGAGACAATTATATGTCCTGCTAATTTCTGAGCATTCTCAAGAGTTGTGAGAAATTTGTCTCTTAGCTTTAGATTTCACACACATAATATAATTAAGATCCCATATGCACCACAACTGTTTCAGAGCAGGATGGTGGGATGTTCTCAATAAATCCAATACCTTAGGCTCCAGGAAAACAAAGTGTAGCGGGTATTTCTGACTTCCACTGAAATCCCTACACTTTGTTCATAGAGTTCAAGTAACAGACACATCTCAACAACTGTTCAGAAGAGACTGTGTGAATCAGGCCTTCATGGTCGAATTGCTGCAAAGAAACCACTACTAAAACGCAAACCATGATATTGAAGTAACCAAAGTCGGTATGCTTTGTTTTATTGGTTGTGTGGTGTATTGGCACGGAAACCTTTTGGTGGAAAACTCGTTACATATATTTTATATAAGTATAAATATGGCTATAAAATGTTGAAAATCTTATTTCCCCTAGCTGATCATTGTCTGCAGCCAGCTGTGATCGTAGTGCAATGAAACAGGAGGGAGAGTGAGCTCGTCTGTAGTGGTCATCGAACCCATCATCTTCTGGCCCGTAGCCCTGCATGGCATCGACTGTGCACAAAAGCACGCTGAAGTGGCAAAATACCACGATACACAGTTTATAAACACAGGGTCGGCTACAGTTATTATTATTTTTGATCGTAACATAATTCTATGAGTGGGGGGGTGTTCAATTTATTAAGTGAAAATATTTTTTCATGTTAGGGAGGAGGGTGCATTTTATGAACACCCTCCCCCCAGTCATTTAGATTAATTAAATGGTATTGTTAAAATTGAAACATTATACTTAGCCCTATAGGCTTGTAGTCTAGAATAAGGTGTGCTTTTTCAAATTGCACAGTGGGTGTTACGGGTAGGTAAGATCAGACCCACTAAAAGAACAATGTTTACTTGACCTGCTTCAGTTCTAGCTTTCATTGATACTCTCTCTCTCTCTTGGTCTCCTACTTTCACTCAATCTTTCTTTCTCTTTCTTTAGATATTCTTTTCAACTTTTGACACTGTTTGCCTCCCTATACGGCTTCACAGGCATGAAAAAAATTACCTGATTAAATTGTCTCTTTGTATGAGTAAAAGGACCTACTCTACTTAAATATTCATTCCAAATCTAGAACAGGATTGAAAAATTAAGAAGAATTACACTCAGGAGTTTCATTTATGTCCTCTCATCAAGTAACATATGCATTTGGAAGGAAACCTAGCACATGCACAGAGAAAAATGCAATGCATAATCAACCGCTGGAGCCAGAGTGTGCAATGCACAGGTGCAACCAGTGTGTTGATAAACATGTTTGTGTGTGTGTTGTGTCTTTGTGGCAATACGCATAGTGTGCCCGTGAGCGAGCGTATGTTACGTAAGAGTTAGCGTGTGGTGACAGTGGGCACAGACAAGCAGAGCACTGACTGCCAAGCCCAAATAGAAGACATATGGCTTCCCTCACTCTGAAACACCAGAGAATCTTCTAGAATGTCTGCCATTTGGGAGGATGTGGAGCGTGCTGAGTTTTCCAGAACATGAATGGACAATACAAACAACCACGTACTGTTACGACATTAAATGTCCTAGTGCATTTCGAAAAGTGTTCTGACCCCTTGACTTTTTCCACATTTTGTTACGTTACAGCCTTCTTCTAAAATGGATGAATAAAAACAAATCTCATAAACCTACACACAATACCACATAATGACAAAGTGAAACAGGTTTTTATAAATTATAGCAAATTTATAAAAAATTCAAAAACAGAATAGCTTATTTATATAAGTATTCAGACCTTTGCTATGAGACTCGAAATTGAGCTCAGGTGCAAACTAGTTTCATTAGATCATCCTTGATATTTCTACAACTTGATGTGAGTCCACCTGTGGTAAATTAAATTGATTGGACATGATTTGGAAAGGCACACCCTGTCCATATAAGGAAGTGTCGGTTCTAGCTTGTATGGCTCCCTGGCGAACCCCCCCCCCCCCCCCCCCCGTCAGCGCCACCCCCCCTTCCCCACCCCCCCACAAAAAAAAGCACCATTCTGCACTAACTGTAATTTTATTCAGACATTTGGAACAACACAAAACAACACACACAACCCAACACTCCAAAAGATATCACAAAAGATACAAAATATCAGCATAATACAGACGTCTTTTAAGTTAGCCTACAGCATTGGAAATTCTTCTTACTGAGCTCAGGACCTAGATAATACAATCACACAAAACCTTTATGATGTCACCTCAATGAAAGTTAACTAAATCAATAATGTGCTAGTTAGGTTGTAATCGTTTTGCTGCAGGCTACACACATTATCAAGTAAGCTAGTTGGACAGAAAACAGAATATTGTCGCCCTATGTGTAATAGCATAGCAAGCAACATAGCAACATAGGCTAACAAACATAAGTGTTATATAGCCTATTTCTTACATGCATAATATTATACTCATAAAGAGATGACATAGCTGCATACCTTCATCTTTGTACGTTTCTCCTCTTCGTCTTTCCTATTTTCCTAAACTGGGCACCTGATGGCTTAGACCTTTTCTTATCCATTTGTGTTGATTTGGCACTCGAGCATCAATTCATTACCCATCCTCCAACACTGTCAACCAAGAGTCAAGACTAAACAATTCACCTTGATGGTGTGCAGACTGGTTTTATATTATTCTTAACAATTTCGAACAAACCAGAAAAAAATGCAATATGTCTGTGAACTATATATTCACAGTATTATGAATGAATTGTGGTTTATTTGGTAGCATTTCGTAGTGTGACTGATTTTACTAATTGCATTAGTACTGTACAAAGTTAGAGGTGCGCTATTTGATAAATTCCCCGACTCCCCCTACCTCGGGCCTCCAATGGGGACACCTGAGGTCAACCTACCCCCGACCCCCCTCCCCAACTTGTACTTCTGAGTGGGAGACCTTCCTAGCTCACAAACTAGAATCAGGGTGCCCACTCCGACAAGGTTAATTGACCCACAGTCCCACAAGGTGACATGATATTATTGACGTAACGTGCAAATGAGCGATAGAAAACCGATCACGCTAATGTCACCATTCCTAAATCTGCCACTGATATAAGGTCAGTAGCATTGAAGGTCCCCATGAACACAGTGGCATCCATCATTCTTAAATTAAAAAAGTTTGGAACAACCAAGACTCTTCCTAGAGCTGGTGGCTGGCCAAACTGAGCAATCTGGGGAGAAGGGCCTTGGTCAGGGAGGTGACCAAGAACCCGATGGTCACTCTGACAGAGCTCCAGAGTTTGTCTGTGGAGAAGGGAGAACCTTCCAGAAGGACAACTATATCTGCAGCGCTCCACCAATCAAGCATTTATGGTAGAGTGGCAAGACTGTAACGTCAGGAGAATGATGGGTATGGAGTCAGGCGCAGAGAGCAGAAGTTTCACGGGGAAAAAACGCTTTAATGTCCACAGAAAACAGGAACAGGTACAAAAATGGGTGAAGCCAAAACACAGGCGCAAACACAACCCAAAGACCACTGTTACATAAACCGGACAGCGAAAACCCAAAATCAACAATACACCTCCTACGTACAATAACAACAAGCCCGCACAAACACAAGGGGGCTAAACGAACTTAAATAGTACCCACCCCAAAAACCCAACAAGGAACAGGTGAAACCAATTAGACAAAAACAAACGAAAAGGAAAAAGGGATCGATGGCAGCTAGTAGACCGGCGACGACGACCGCCGAGCGCCACCCGAACAGGAAGGGGAGCCACCTTCGGTGATATTCGTGACAAAGACGGAAACCACTCCTCAGTAAAAGGCACATGACAGCCCACTTGGAGTTTGCAAAAAGGCACCTAAAGGAATCATCCTTGATGAAAACCTGCTCCAGGGAGTTCGGGGCCTCAGACTGGGGCGAAGGTTCACCTTCCAACAAGACAACAATCCTAAGCACACAGCCAACACAACGCAGGAGTGACTTTGGGACAAGTCTCTGAATGTCCCTGAGTGGCCCAGCCAGAGCCCGGACTTGAACCCGATCCAACATCTCTGCAGAGACCTGAAAATAGCTGTGCAGTGACGCTCCCCATCCAACCTGATCTGCAGAGAAGAATGGAAGAAACTCCCCAAATACAGGTGTGCCAAGCTTGTCGCATCATACCCAAGAAGACTTGAGGCTGTAATCGCTGCCAAAGGTGCTTCAACAAAGTACTGAGTAAAGGGTCTGAATACTTATGGAAATGTAATATTTCATTATTTGAATTTTATATACATTTGCTAAATTTTCTAAAAACCTGTTTTTGCTTTGTCATTATTGGGTATTGTGTGGAGATTGATGAGGTTAAAAAAACGATGTAATCCATTTTAGAAAAAGTCTGTAATGTAACAAATAGTGGATAAAGTGAAGGGGTCTGAATACTTTCCGAATGCACTGTAAATCAGCACACTATAGCAACGAGGATGCTCTTGTGCTCATGACACTTTACAGCACAGCAAGAAGGGTCTTTAGAGCACCTTTAAAAAACACTTTTTAAAATTTAATATTAGGAAATTGTGGACTGTGTTAGAATAACACATCACAACAATTTTTCTGAAATTGTCTCTGTTTTGCTTTATACATTCTCATCATGTTGACTGTTTCCTTTAAACCTAGCTATAATGTCATGTACAGTAACACTGTAATGTCAACCTTACCTCTTTCTTCCATCTCTTCACACCTCTCTCTGTGTCAGTGGGCTGTACAGGACGGTGTTGTCAAATTTGTACATTTACATTTTTGTCACTTATTAGACGCTCTTATCCAGAGCGAGTTACAGTTAGTGCATTCATCTTTAGATCGCTAGGTGGGACAACCAGGCTGGTGTAGGCCGAGTGTCACCAGTGTCAGGCAGAATGTGTGACTGTCCGCTCTGGTAAGGCTCCAGGGCCCAGAGGTAATTATTGATCCCAGAAACCTCATTCCACTTGGGATACAAACCCACAGTGGGGCTCAGGCAGACTGCCACCATTTTAGGAGACAGAAATAAAGATTAAAGGGGGAGGGAAAGGGGAGAAGATGAAGAGAGAAGGGAGGAAAGGAATACCCCCTTAGAATTTGAAATGTTACAAGTAACTAGGTAAAGTAAGGATACACACTGACACATTGACTAGTGACACTTTCTCTCTTCTCCCCAATTATTTCTGTCAGTGGATTTACATAACACAATATGTAAATGGTGATGCCAAGAAAATCTATTTAAATTGGCAATGCCTGGAACATGCCATTATTCTGCATGTCTATTCCTCCTCTTTCAAACTACCCTCTCACCAATGCTTTTCATTTTCTCCATCGCTCATTGTTCTTTGTTCTCCCTTCCTGACACTATCTCACAAATGCTTACACGTGCTCACATGCACAGTCACGCATACACTCTTTCCCTCTCTCCTCATGGGCTTGGTCATTTCTGTGTGTTTGTTTCGTAATGATGTGTTGCATAACCTAGTCTGTTTCAGGCGTGATGTGGCGTAGATCTTCACTATCCCTCCTCCTGGGAGTGTTTTATTATTCATTGTCAGGGAAAATTTCTTCTTTCCTCTTTTCCCATTAAACAGATTAGATATAGCCTATTCATTTTTTGCAGCCCGTAGTGCTATACTTCTAATAATGTAGTAATAGTGGGTTGCACCTCTACGGTAAGGCTTGCACAATGATGGTTTAATCAGTTTTGGTGGAGAGTGAAGGGTCTGTATACACAGCAGTGACATGATCACCCACTGGGATACCCTACTTATCAGGCCTCACTGTCGTGTGTGTGTGTGTGTGTGTGTGTGTGTGTGTGTGTGTGTGTGTGTGTGTGTGTGTGTGTGTGTGTGTGTGTGTGTGTGTGTGTGTGTGTGTGTGTGTGTGTGTGTGTGTGTGTGTGTGTGTGGGTGTGTGTGGGTGTGTGTGTGTGTGTGAGCCACACTTGTATACTCAAGGAGCGAACATGTATGGAATAAAGCAGGCAGTGCATTAAGAGAGATTTAATATACAAGTAACGTAGTATGCGTAATACATCTTCCATGAAGGGTTGTATACTGTGAGCATCAAGATGCCAAAGTGGTAAACAAAGTTGTGGTTGTGTATCCACATGCTGCATCGCAAGAAAATGCTATTCCATCAGTCACTCAGTAGGCTGGGCATGACCAATAAGCAACAGAATAAATCACATCCAGCATGCCTTACAGCCACGAAATTTGCATAATTAAACCAAGACGTGGTTGAGAGGGTTGCATTATGCAAATTAGGTCAGGATTAAATGAGATTCCATACACAAATGTAATCATAAAGAGGAAATGTTTTGAAGATGCTACAGTTCATGGATAAAGCATTTAAAACATGTTGATATTAATAAAACAACAAGTTTATTAGCATGACATTAGCAAGTTTGTACGGGATCTCTCTCCATAATCACTCCATGTGGACCCATGTAACACTCTGAGAGAAAAGGCATGAAAGAAACGGCAGTTGATAGCTTCGACTGGATGTTTTGTACAAGTTGTTATAACTTGCTGATTCTTCATACAGATTTCTAATTATACTCCCCTATCATCTTAGTTTTCCTTCCTTTGTATTTGTCTTACTTAAATAACAAATATCACCAGATTGGGTCTGCTGGATGGTTGGAATTTCTCCCTAAGGAGAGTGCCAAGTCTAGGACAAAAAGGCTTCTCAACAGTTTTTACTCCCAAGCCATAAGACTCTTGAACAGGTAATCAAATGTCTACCCAGACTATTTGCATTGTGTGCCCCCCCTCCAACCCCTATTTTTACGCTGCTGCTACTCTCTGTTTATCATATATGTATAGTCACTTTAACTATACATTCATGTACATACTACCTCAATTGGGCCGACCAACCAGTGCTCCCGCACATTGGCTAACCGGGCTATCTGCATTGTGTCCCACCCACCACCCGCCAACCCCTCTTTTACGCTACTGCTACTCTCTGTTCATCATATATGCATAGTCACTTTAACCATATCTACATGTACATACTACCTCAATCAGCCTGACTAACCGGTGTCTGTATGTAGCCTCGCTACTTTTATAGCCTCGCTACTGTATATAGCCTGTCTTTTTACTGTTGTTTTATTTCTTTACCTACCTATTGTTCACCTAATACCTTTTTTGCACTATTGATTAGAGCCTGTAAGTAAGCATTTCACTGTAAGGTCTACACCTGTTGTATTCAGCGCACGTGACAAATAAACTTTGATTTGATTTGATTTGATCGCTCTAACTCCCTGACCTGTAATATCGTTCTCAAAACAAGGGTCTGGGCGTACTGCCAAATTGCAGATACTGATAGTGAGGGTTCGTTCAATCAGTCACTTGCATAAACACAGAAAACTGTTATTAGAAAAGCACAAACATAGAACATAGAAATTGGTAAATAGAAAAGCACCAACATAACATTTCCATCACATTTCCTATCTAAAACAATTCGGAAGAGTTTATGCATGTATTATGATGACATTTTGTGACGTTTTTGTTTGAATTGGGCTTCGGTAAGGTTATTTTTGGCTGTTCGAGCCAAAGTTTGGGAGCCAAGTCTACACCCCTTCATCCATGATTGGTCAACTGTAGGGATTCTTCAATAAAGTCTTTGTTGTCATTCAACGAGAGATGACAAATTTTCATGCAAATAATTTCATTGAGAAATACTGTACCGAACATCTTAGTTAGATGTAAAATTGTGCAACTAAGATCTCCTTGACAAAAACGTTTCTTGGGTTATCTTAGATTAATTCTGACTATTTTTAGGAAGTGTATACTGGCTACGGCATCTCAAAATGGACAAACAGTACTATTGCCGCTTCTTTCTCATTTTTCAAGCGAAGGTCTTTTAAGGGAGTAAGCAAGCACACTCGTTCGGTTCGCCTAGCCAACTTCGTCTAGCCACCACCCGAGCTGAAGCATGCTGACATCTTTAGAAGGATGTGGACAAAGGAAAAGGCTATGTTACAGGATGCTGTATGAATGTATGGTCTAATAGAATAGAATTCAATACAACTTTATTGTCCATATGTTACAGGGAACAACCAAAATGTGTCTTCTGCTTCTGAGAGGGCAGAGAGAGAAAAGAGGGAAAGAGAGAGAGATGGGCGGATGAGTGGAAGAGAAGAGAGAGAGAAAGAGATTGATTGACAAGATGGGACAGTGTGGCCTTGAGGATGTAAAATATGTCTGGGGATCCTGTATCACTATGAACCTCTACTGGACCAATCAGACCCCCGTACTCTTCCCCATTGGCCCCGCTACTCCCCCAATACCAACCAATCATGGATCTCTCTAAATTGTGGTCTATATTGTATGTCCTGTGAACATGTTTGGCTAGGACAGCCTAGGAGGAAGCAAGGGAGGATAGGAGGAGGGAGGCAGAGGCTCAAGAGATTAGCCGGTAAGCAGGCATGCCGGCCTTTACCCTCTATCATGCTGGCCAATGTCCAATCCCTGCGCAACAAACTACATGCAAACATACAATACCCACCCGGAGAAGCCCAAGATATACAATAAGTCAGGGTGGTGTTTGTGGATTTCTTTAGTGCGTTTAATACAGTCAAGTCTCACTTAATGGGTCAAAAGCTCCAGAACATGAAATTCAATCCACATCTGATTCTCTGGGTCCTCTCCTTTCTGACAAATAGAAAACAGTTAGTCAGATTCAATGGTCATTGCAGCTCGTCCAGAACCATCTCTCACCACAAGGCTCTTTCATCTCGCCTGTTTTATTCACCCTGTACACAGACGACTGTAGGAGCTCAGACCCAGAGATGATGTGCATTAAGTATTCGGATGACACAGTAAATATGGACACAGCAGGCAACTCAGGCTGAAATTAACCGGATTTCACTGTAGCGTAGGCAGAACTACCTGGACCTCAATGCAACCAAAATCAAAGACCTGGTCATTGACTTCAGAAGAGACCAATCTACCATCCCAGCCTGGAGATTAACGGACAGATCATTGAGTGAGTGGAGGACTACAAATGCCTAGGAACCATAATTTACAACAAGCTGTGTCAACAAAAATGTCATCAACGCCTGTTCTTTCAAAAGAAAATTAGGAAGTTTGATGTACACCAATCAATCCTCCAAGCATTTTATATATGCTTTATAGAATCCATCTGTCTTTAATATTGTGGGGTGATTTGGTGCTCTAGGGAACACAAGTCAGAACCCATTAAACAGGATAATAATAATTGGTGGGAAGGTCATCGGAGCAAGCCAGGAACCCCTCATTGACATTTGTAAAAATCGAGTGAGGAAGAAGGAGGAACAAATAGCATTTGTCAAAACACACACACTAAATGACCAGTATAACCCCAACCCTCCGGGCACAGGTATAGAGCTCTCCCATTCAAATCTAAGAGAGCAGCTTCTAGTTTTGTGCCAACATCCATCAAACTCATTAATTCTTGAAATGTTTATTTGTACAGTGGGGCAAAAAAGTATTTAGTCAGCCACCAATTGTGCAAGTTCTCCCACTTAAAAAGATGAGAGAGGCCTGTAATTTTCATCATAGGTACACTTCAACTATGACAGACAAAATGAGGAAAAAAATTCCAGAAAATAAAAAAAACTCGTGGCTGGGTCTTTCAGCATGACAATGATCCCAAACACACCGCCCGGGCAACGAAGGAGTGCCTTCGTAAGAAGCATTTCAAGGTCCTGGAGTGGCCTAGCCAGTCTCCAGATCTCAACCCCATAGAAAATCTTTGGAGCGAGTAGAAAGTCCGTGTTGCCCAGCAACAGCCCCAAAACATCACTGCTCTAGAGGAGATCTGCATGGAGGAATGGGCCAAAATACCAGCAACAGTGTGTGAAAACCTTGTGAAGACTTACAGAAAACGTTTGACCTCTGTCATTGCCAACAAAGGGTATATAACAAAGTATTGAGATACTTACACCAAATACTTATTTTCCACCATAATTTGCAAATAAATTCATAAAAAATCCTACAATGTGATTTTCTGGATTTTTTTTCCTCATTTTGTCTGTCATAGTTGAAGTGTACCTATGATGAAAATGACAGGCCTCTCTCATCTTTTTAAGTGGGAGAACTTGCACAATTGGTGGCTGACTAAATACTTTTTTGCCCCACTGTATATGTGTATATACCATGGGATTGCATAGAATGCTTATATTCCTTTATACTGTAGCATACATGTTTTGTGTTCTATGTTGTTGTCACGGCTGTCTTCGTCCTCCTCATCTGACGAGGAGAAGCGAGAAGGATCGGAGGACCAATACGCAGCGTGGTAAGTGTTCGTCATTTTAATGGAAAAACTGAACACTACAAAACAACAAAGTGACAACCGTGAAGCTAATGAACAATCGTGCTGACACAAACACTACACATAGACAATCACCCACAACCCACAATGACAAAACAGGCCACCTAAATATGGTTCCCAATCAGAGACAACGACTAACACCTGCCTCTGATTGAGAACCATATCAGGCCAAATACAGAAACAGACAAACTAGACATACAACATAGAATGCCCACTCAGATCACATCCTGACCAAACAAAACATATAAACATACAAAGCAAACTATGGTCAGGGCGTGACAGTTGTTATGTGTCTTGTACAGTATGTACCATTCATCACCACACATGAAGTTCCCTTCCAGGAAATTAAAGTTATTTGAATTTGAATTGAATGTAACTATAATTAGAATGTACATAGAGACTTAAGACTGTTTCAACTTTCATCCTTGTTGCGTAGCCATAGTCACTGTTATTCTGTTCTGTATCCTGGCTGAGAGCATCTCTCTGATTGACTGGAGCAATGGAAAGGGTGCTATGGAACTGTATATCATGTGCAACATTGTATGGTAACATTGTGTACTGGAAGACATGGAGACCCGCACACTGTTGAAAAAAATCTAAAAAATCTAAAACTAAGGCTTGTTTATTTAAACATCATGGTGCCCAAAAATCAATAAAGTTCATAAATTAAAGGTGAAAACCAAACACCAATATTTCGGCCTCAGGTCATTATCAGTGTAAACCATCAGCACACACACCTGCCTTCTATTTCAAGGATAATCGCATATGTCATATGATCAAGCAAGAAAACACACCAGAAAATCTATGAATCTGGACCTAGTAGCCTCCAGAGCGCCATAGCGGTGTAAGGCACTGCAAATCACATGCGACGAATCCAACCATGTAGATCTAACCGTGAAATGCTTACTTACAAGCCCTTCACCAACATTGCAGTTCAAGAAATAGAGTTAATAAAATATTTACTAAATAAACTATAGTAAAAAAAAAAATCAAATCAAATCAGAATGTAACACAAGAAATGTACATAACAATAACGAGTCTATATAAAGGGGGTACCAGTACCGAGTCAATGTGCAGGGGTACAGGTTAGTCAAGGTCATTTGTAAAGTGACTGTACATAAATAATAGACAGTGAGTAGCAGCAGTGTAAAAACAAAGGGGGAGTACTAACTTCAATAGTCCAGATGGCCATTTGATTAGTTGTTCAGCAGTTTTATGGCTTCGGGGTAGAAGCTGTTAAGGAGCCTTTTGGTCCTAGACCTGGCGCTCCGGTACCGCTTTCTGTGCAGTAGCAGAGAGAACAGTCTATGACTTGGGTGACTGTAGTCTTTGAAAAAATGTTGGGCCTTCCTCTGACACCGCCTAGTATATAGATCCTGGATGTCAGGAAGCTTGGCCGCAGTGATGTACAGGACAGTACACACTACCCTCTGTAGCGCCTTACAATCAGATGCCTAGCAGTTGCCTTACCAGGCGGTGATGCAACCGGTCAGGATGCTCTCGATGGTGCAGCTGTAGAACTTTTTGAGGATCTGGGGACCCATGCCAAATATTTTCATTCTCCTGAGGGGAAAAGGTGTTGTCGTGCCCTCTTCACAACTGTCTTGGTGTGTTTGGACCATGATAGTTTGTTGGTGATGTGGACACCAAGGAACTTGAAACTCTCGACCCACTCCATTTCAGTCCCATTGATGTTAATAGGGGCCTGATCGGCCCTCCTTTTCCTATAGTCTATGATCAGCTCCTTTGTCTTGTTCACATTGAGAGAGAGGTTGTTGTCCTTGCACCATACTGCCAGGTCTCTGACCTCCTCCCTATAGGCTGTCTCATCGTTGTTGGTGATCAGGCCTATCACTGTTGTGTTGTCAGCAAACCTAATGATGGTGTTGGAGTCATGCTTGGCCACACAGTCGTGGGTGAACAGGGAGTACAGGAGGGAACTAAGCACACACCCCTGAGGGGCCCCAGTGTTGAGGATCAGCGTGGCAGATGTGATGTTGCCTACCCTCACCACCTGGGGGCGGCCCGTCAGGAAGTCCAGGATCCAATTGCAGAGGGAGGTGTTTAGTTCCAGGGTCTTTAGCATAGTGATGAGCTTTGTGGGCACTATGGTGTTGAATGCTGAGCTGTAGTCAATTAACAGAATTCTCACATTGGTGTTCCTTTTGTCCATGTGGGAAAGGGCAGTGTGGAGTGCTACTGAGATTTCGTCATCTGTGGATCTGTTGGGGCGGTATGCGAATTGGAGTGGGTCTAGGGTATCTTGCATGATGGTGTTGATGTGAGCCATGACCAGCCTTTCAAAGCACTTCATGGCTACCGACGTGAGTGCTGTGGGGCGGTAATCATTTAGGCAGGTTAACTTCACTTTCTTGGGCACAGGGACATATGGTGGTCTGTAGGTATTACAGACTCGGTCAGGGAGAGGTTGAAAATGTCAGTGAAGACAATTGCCAGGGTGTCCACGCATGCTTTGAGTACACGTCCTGGTAATCCGTCTGGCCCTGCGGCTTTGTGAATGTTGACCTGTTTAAAGGTCTTGCTCACATCGGCTACAGAGAGTATGATCACACTGTCTTCCGGAACAGCTGGTGCTCTCATGCATGTTTCAGTGTTGCTTGCCTCCAAGCAAGCATAAAAGGCATTTAGCTCATCTGGTAGGCTTGTGTCACTGGGCAGCTCGTGGCTGCGTTTCCCTTTGTAGTCCGTAATAGTTTTCAAGCCCTGCCACATCCGACGAGCATCAGAGCCGGTGTAGTAGGATTCGATCTTAGTCCTGTATTGATGCTTTGCTTGTTTGATGCTTCGTCTGAGGGCATAGCGGGATTTCTTATAAGCATCCGGATTAGTGTCCCGCTCCTTGAAAGCGGCAGCTCTAGCCATTAGCTCGGTGCAAATGTTGCCTGTAATCTATGGCTTCTGGTTGGGAAATGTATGTACGGTCACTGTGGGGACGACGTCGTCAATGCACTTCTTGATGAAGCTGGTGACTGAGGTGGTATACTCCTCAATACCATTGGATAAATCCCGGAACATATTCCAGTCTGTGCTAGTAAAACAGTCTGTAGCGTAGCATCTGCGTCATCTGACCACTTCCATATTGAGCGAGTCACTGGTACTTCCTGATTTATTTTTTGCTTGTAAGCAGGAATCAGGAGGATAGAATTATGGTCAGATTTGCCAAATGGAGGGCGAGGGAGAGCTTTGTATGCTTCTCTGTGTGTGGAGTAAAAGTGGTCTAGAGTTTATTTTCCTCTGGTTGCACATGTGACGTGCTGATATAAATTGGGTAAAAGGGGTTTAAGTTCGACTGCATTAAAGTCCCCGGCCACTAGGAGCGCCGCTTCTGGATTAGCATTTTCTTGTTTTCTTACGGCCTTATACAGCTCGTTGAGTGCGGTCTTAGTGCCAGCATCGGTTTGTGGTGGTAAATAGACAGCTACGAATAATATAGTTGAGAACTCTCTTGGTAGATGTGGTCTACAGTGTGGTGTGGTCTACAGCTTATCATGAGTTATTCTACCTCAGGTGAGCAATACCTCGAGACTTCTTTAATAATATAGACATCGCACACCAGCAGTTATTGAAAAATAGACACACACACCTGCCCCTCATCTTACCAGAAGTAGCTGCTCTGTCCTGCCTAAACACAGAGAAGCCAGCCAGCCCTATATTTTCCTTGTCGTCGTTCAGCCAAGTCTCAAGGAAACATAAGATATTACAGTTTTTAATGTCCCGTTGGTAGGATAGTCTTAATCGTAGATCGTCCAGTTTGTTTTCCAATGATTGCATGTTGGCCAATAATACCGTGGGTAGTGGTGCTTTACCTACTTGGCCGCAAATTTTTACAAGGCATCCCCGCCCTCCTCCCCCTTTTTCTCTGTCTTTTCTTCACGCTGATGACGAGGATTTGGGCCTTGTCTTGACAAAGCAGTATATCCTTCGTGTCGGACTCATTAAAGAAAAAATCTTTGTCCAGTTCGAGGTGAGTAACTGCTGTTCTGATGTCTAGAAGCTCTTTTTGGTCATAAGAGACGGTAGCAGCACCATTATGTAAAAAATGAGTTACAAACAATGCGAAAAAACAAACAAAATAGCACAGTCCCCTCCAAAGCCTTGCAGTGCTATATGCATCACTACAGACCCGGGTTCGATTTCGGGCTGTGTCGCAGCTGACCACGACCGGGAGACCCATGAGGAGGAGCACAATTGGCCCAACGTCGTCCGGGTTAGGGGAGGGTTTGGCCGGCCGGGATGTCTTTGTCCATTCGCGCTCTAGCGACTACAGTGGCGGGCCCGGGCGCATGCATACTGACACGGTCGCCAGTTGTACGGTGTTTCCTCCAACACATTGGTGTGGCTGGCTTCCGGGTTAAGCGAGCAGTGTGTCAAGAAGCAGTGCAGCTTGGCAGGGTCGTGTTTCAGAGGACGCATGGGTCTCGACCTTCGCCTCTCCCGAGTCCGTACGGGAGTTGAAGTGATGGGACAAGACTGTACAGGAGTTAGGGCCTCCCGGGTGGCGCAGTGGTCTAGGGCACTGCATCGCAGCGCTAGCTGTGCCACCAGAGACTCTGGGTTCGCGCCCAGGCTCTGTCGCAGCCGGCCGCGACCGGGAGGTCCGTGGGGCGACGCACAATTGGCCTAGCGTCGTCCGGGTTAGGGAGAGTTTGGCCAGTAGGGATATCCTGGTCTCAACGCGCACCAGCAACTCCTGTGGCGGGCCGAGCGCAGTGCGCGCTAACCAAGGTCGCCAGGTGCACGGTGTTTCCTCCGACACATTGGTGCGGCTGGCTTCCGGGTTGGATGCGTGCTGTGTTAAGAAGCATTGCGGCTTGGTTGGGTTGTGTTTCGGAGGACGCATGGCTTTCGACCTTCGTCTCTCCCGAGCCCGTACGGGAGTTGTAGCGATGAGACAAGATAGCAACTACTAACAATTGGATACCACGAAATTGGGGAGAAAAAGGGGGTAAAAAATAAATAAAAATAATAATAAATAAAACTTTTAAAAAAAAGACTGTACAGGAGTTGAAGCGATAGGACAAGACAACTACCAATTGGATATCACGAAATTGAGGAGAAAAAGGGGTAAAATAATATATATAAAATAAACATTATAAATAATAATAATCTGTACCTAGTAGAATAGAATGCATGATCTAGATTATATACAAAAGCGGACAGAGAAATATCATCAACTATTGCTTTTACATATACCAATGTGTACTGTACACTGTGTGACATGTGCTCTCTATCTCCCACACTCTTTCTCTCTCTCTTTCTTTCTGTCTTTCTTTCTGTCCCTTTCTCTCTTTTATCCACACTCTCTGTCTGATTCTACCTGGTTGTAAAGATGCTCCTATATGAACGTTCTGAAGATAACCTTCAACACAATTTCACTTTCTCACTTCTCTCATTAATTATATAGACCTGCTCAGCTTTGATGCATCAAAGGTGGGAAAGGTACAGTAATGGGAAATCAACCAAGGTCCTCTCCTTAGAGACTCTAAGTAGGTGACTGTCCCAGAGTAGCGGTGCTTTAACAAAAGCACCCCCACAGTAGAGGAGAGAGCTCTCAATGCTGCAGAGCAGAGAGGGATGGAGAGTGGAACAGCTCTGTGTTGTGATGTGAGCATCCACTCAACTCTCACACAGCTGCTCTGAACCTTCAGTACAGCAGCACCACTTCAGTCAGGTGCAGTCTTAGTATTTATTAGGATCCCCATTCGCTTTTGCCATAGACAGACCTCTCCTCATCATAGCTTCTGTTGCGTCATGACATGTTTTGACCATGTCAGTCCAAACTCGGTCCTGCGGCCTCCCACGTTTTGTATTGATGATGAGTTGATTATTTGAATCAGCTATGTAAGAGCTAGGGCAAAAACCAAAGCATGTACCCCTGGGAGGCCCCAGGACCATGTTTGGGAAACCCTGATCTTGGGTTACACCAAGCAGTTTAGTCTTTTCAACTTGTTCAATTGCCACATTAGTTAGGCGAATGATTTATTGCAAATACAATGATTTTCGTTTTTGATATATTTAGGACTAGCTTCTTACTTGCCAACCATTCTAAAACTGAGTGCAGCTCTTTGTTAAGTGTAGCAGTGATTTCACTTGCTGTGGTAGATGACGTGTATAGTGTTGAGTCATCAGCATACATAGACACACAGTCTTTACTCAATGCTAGTGGCAGATCATTAGTAAAAATGTAAAAAAGTAAGGGGCCAAGACAGTTATAAATAACTCATGATCTCTGATATGGCAGAGGATGTAAAGCCATAATACGTGTTTTTTTTAGCAGCAGACTATGATCGGTAATGTCAAAAGCTGCACTGAAGTCTAATAAAACAGCGCCCACTATCTTCTTATCAATTTCTTTCAGTCAATCATCAGTCATTTGTTTTAGTGCCTTACATGTTGAGTACCCTTCCCTATAAGTGTGCTGAAAGTCAGTTGTTAATTTCTTTGAAATAGCATTGTATCTGGTCAAACACCATTTGGCTGTTTGTTCGCCTGTTTGAACCAGGCCTGAGGACACACACTTTCCTGTAGGCTTAGATTGAAGAGAAGGCAAATAGGAGTCACAATGGGAGTCGCTACCATCCACAGTAATTTTCCATCCAAGTTGTCAGTACCAGGTGGTTTGTCATTATTGATAGACAACAATACTTTTTTCACCTCTTCCACATTCACTTTACGGAATTCAAATGACAACGCTTGTCTTTCATAATTTGGTCAGTTATGCATGGGTTCGAAGGTTCAGAGTTTGTTGTTTGCATGTCATTCCTAAGTTTGCTACTCTAAGTCATGAAATGAGTTGGCAAAATCATTAGGGTTTTGTGATGATTCAATGAAGGATGGAGCTGAGTTCATCTTTTTGCCCAAAATGTCATTTAAGGTACTTTAAAACTATGTTACTATCATCCTTTATATCATTTTTCTTTTTCGTACTACAGTTTCACCTTCTTTTTGTTTAGTTTAGGCAACATAATTTCTCCTACCTCATTACCTCATTCTCCTACCTCGTACTTCATTTGCACACACTGTATATAGACTTTTTTATATTGTATTATTGACTGTATGTTTGTTTATTCCATGTGTAACTCTGTGTTGTTGTTTGTGTCACACTGCTTTGCTTTATCTTGGCCAGGTCGCAGTTGTAAATGAGAACTTGTTCTTAACTAGCCTACCTGGTTAAATAAAGGTGAAATATATAGATATATTTTTATTCTCAATTTACATTATGTTCGCAAACAACCTGTGCAGCCAAACTTACTTGCCATTTTGCCTCGTCCGTCTGTAACATACAATTTATTTTATTCCTCATCAATCCATTGGAAGAAACTATTTCATAAATACGTCAAGTGCGGAATCTGGTTGCTCCTCATTACAAACAACAGACCAGCAAATATTATTTACATCTTCAACATAGGAATCACTACCCAACCCCTTGTGTGATCTCATATACACAATTTTAGGCCCAACTTTGTTTTTTCTAGATTATGCTTACTATATTATGATCACTACACCCGATGGGTGTGGATACAGCTTTAGAGCAGATTTTTACAGCATTAGTAAAGATGTGATCAATACAGGTGGATGATTTCTTTCCTGTGCTGTTTGTATATACCCTGGTAGGTTGACTGATTACCTGAACTAGACTGTAGGCAGTGGTTACAGTTTGAATATTTTTCTTGAGTTGACAGCTTGATGAAAACCAGTCAATATTTAGGTCACCCAGAAAATAGACCTCTGTCTTAATATCACATTTCAAGCATTTCACACATATTATCAAAATCCTGAATTTTTGCACTCGGTGGTCTACAGCAAGTTCCCACAAGAATAGGCTTTAGGTGAGGCAGGTGAACCTATGGCCATATTATTTTACAGGTATATAACTCTGAATATATACAGCAACACCTCCCCCATTGTCATTCCTGACTTCTCAAATTTGACATGATTGGTTGACGGTAGGTGAGGTCGGAAGGTCCTGTGTAAACACAAACTCACTTCCTTGACAATTTCCTTCACAAAAGCTCTGCACTGCTCGGTGAAGCGCAATAAGTATGAATGCACTGACTTATGCAGAGGCCATATCACCGTAAATTCTGCATTTACAGGCAATGCAGACTTCGGATTGACCATGCAGCTTCTTTTATGGTCATGTTGCAGCTGTGTGAAGGAGGGAGATTACAAGATGTGGGAAGTGTGTAGGAGGGCATGGGACAAAGGATTGTGTATTTCGGTGGATAAAGTAGTGTGTGTAAACTGTAGGGGTGCGAGGGAGGCAGGTTGAAGTTGCCAGAGTCAGAAGTGCAGAGGGTGTCATATGCTGAGGCAGTGAAGAAAGTGGAGGAGGATGGGTCAAAGGTGAGGGATCCTGAGAGGATCCCAGTGAAAAGTAGATTTGTGCCAGCACAGAGGGATAGGCCAACGAGTGATATATGTTTCATTAAGGTTGGTTTCTTACCATTCATAGCATTGGTTATCAACTGTACCACAGAAATGGAACGTCAATTATAGAGAATAGATGTTTTGGTGGCAGCTGCAGAGAAGTATTTGGGTACACAAGATTTGACCAGAAGAGTTACAGGGTGTGTTGATGGGTGATGTCCGTCCTCCCATGCCGTTGGCATGATGCAGGAGCAAATAGAGTCAAAGTATTGGAATGAGGTAGTGGGTTTTTAATGAGTGTAGGTGGCAGCTGCAGAGAAGTACATGGGTGTATGAGATTTTACTGCAAAGAGTTAATGGGGTGGTGATTTTTATTTGATTAAATAGTGATATATACAGTACCAGTCAAAAGTGTGGACACACCTACTCAAGGGTTTTTCTTTATTCTATTATTGTAGAATAATAGTGAAGACATCAAAACTATTAAATAACACATACGGAATCATGTAGTAAACAAAAAAGTGTTAAAACAAATCAAAATATATTTTTGATTCTTCAAAAAGCAACTCTTTGCCCTGATGACAGCTTTACACACACTTGGCATTCTCTCAACCAGCTTCACCTGGAATGCTTTTCCAACAGTCTTGAAGGAGTTCCCACCAATGCTGAGCACTTGTTGGCTGATTTTCTTTCACTCTACAGTCCCACTCTTCCCAACTCACACTTCCTGGAGGTGTGTTGGGTCATTGTCCTGTTGAAAAACAAATGATAGTCCCACTAAGCGCAAACCAGGTGGGATGGCGTATCGCTGCAGAATGCTGTGGTACCCATGCTGGTTAAGTGTGCCTTGAATTCTAAATAAATCACAGACAGTGTCACCAGCAAAGCATCCCCACACCATCACACCTCCTCCTCCAATCTTCACGGTGGGAACCACACATGCAGAGATCATCCGTTCACCTACTCTGCATCTCACAAAGACACGGTGGTTGGAACCAAAAACCTCAAATTTGGACTCATCAGACCAAAGGACAGAGTTCCACCGGTCTAATATCCATTGCTCGTGTTTCTTGGCCGCAAGTCTGTTCTTCTTATTGGTGTCCTTTAGTAATGGTTTCTTTGCAGCAATTCGACCATGAAGGCCTGATCACACAGTCTCCTCTGAACAGTTGATGTTGAGATGTGTCTGTTACTTGAACTGTGTGAAGCATTTATGTGGGCTGCAATTGGAGGTGCAGTTAACTCTAATGAACTTATCCTCTGCTACAGAGGTAAATCTCGGTCTTCCTTTCCTGTGACGGTTCTCATGAGAGCCAGTTTCATCATAGCGCTTGATGTTTTTTGCAACTGCACTTGAATAAACGTTCAAAATTTTCCAGATTGACTGACCTTCATGTCTTAAGGTAATGATGGACTGTTGTTTCTCTTTGCTTATTTGAGCTGTTCTTGACATAATATGGACTTGGTCTTATACCAAATATCAAATAAAATCGTATTAGTCACATGCGCCAAATACAACAGGTTTTGGGGTATGTATCTTATAGTGAAATGCTTACATATGAGCCCCTAACAAACAGTGCAGTAAAAAAAAGAAAAAAAAGAATAAGAAATAAAAGTAACAAGTATTTAAAGAGCAGCAGTAAAATAACAATAGCAAGACTATATACAAGGGGGTTCCGGTACAGAGTCAATGTGCGGGGCCAACGGTTAGTCGAGGTAATTGAGGTAATATGTACATGTAGGTAGAGTTATTAAAGTGACTATGCATAGATGATAACAACAGAGAGTAGCAGCGGTGTAAAAGAGGGGGGGCAATGCAAATAGTCTGGGTAGCCATTTGATTAGATGTTCAGGAGTCTTACGGCTTGGGGGTAGAAGCTGTTTAGAAGCCTCTTGGACCTAGACTTGGGGCTCCGGTACCGCTTGTCATGCGGTGGCAGAGAGAACAGTCTATGACTAGGGTGACTGGAGTCTTTGACAGTTTTCAGAGCCGGTGTAGTACGATACAATCTTAGTCCTGTATTGACGCTTTGCCTGTTTGATGGTTCGTCTGAGGGCATAGCGGGATTTCTTATAAGCATCCGGGTTAGAGTCCCGCTCCTTGAAAGCGGCAGCTCTACCGTTTAGCTCAGTGCGGATGTTTTCTGTAATCCATGGCTTCTGGTTGGGGTATGTGCGTACGGTCACTATGGGGATGAAGTCATCGATGCACTTATTAATAAAGCCAATGACTGATGTGGTGTATTCCTCAATGTCATCGGAAGAATCACGGAACATGTTCCAGTCTGTGCTAGCAAAACAGTCCTGTAGCTTAGCATCTGCGTCATCTGACCACTTCTTTTATTGACCGAGTCACTGATGCTTCCTGCTTTAGTTTTTGCTTGTAAGCAGGAATCAGGAGGATATAATTATGGTCAGATTTGCCAAATGGAGGGTGAGGGAGAGCGTTGTATATGTCTCTGTGTGTGGAGGAAAGGTGGTCTAGAGGTTTTTTTCATCTGGTTGCACATTTAACATGCTGGTAGAAATGAGGTAAAACAGATTTAAGTTTCCCTGCATTAAAGTCCACGGCCACAAGGACTTATACATCTCATTGAGTGCAGACTTAGTGCCAGCATAGGTTTGCGGTGGTAAATAAACAGCTATAAAAAATATAGATGAAAACTCTCTTGGTAAATAGTGTGGTCTGCAGGTTATCATGAGGTACTCTTCCTCAGGCGAGAGAAACCTTGAGACTTCCTTAATATTAGATTTCGTGCACCAGCTGTTGTTTACAAATATACACCCCTTGTCTTACCGGAGGTAGCTATTCTATCTTGCCGATACAGCGTAAATCCCGACCAGCTGTATTTTATCCATGTCGTCATTCAGCCACGACTCTGTGAAACATAAGATATTATAGTTTTTCATTTCCCATTGGTAGGTTATTTGTGATCGTAGCTTGTCTATTTTGTTATCCAATGATTGTACGTTGGCTAACAGGACTGATGGTAGAGGCAGTAAACCCACCATGGCTACTCCTGCCTCCAGTAGTTGATCTAGAAGTGTTGGAGAGACTACGGAAAGATAGGGAGGGTGTTGATCCATCTGATTTTTTTAATAGACGTTTGGATACTGTGTATCAGGATTTTGTGGCCATTTACACAGATAATTAAGAAGATTCAAGGACATGACGTACTGGGTAAGCATTTGTAGTGCAGGAATGTGGGGTGGCAGTCAGGAAACATATTACAAATCATCTGGCTGTATATACAGCGGAGCTGATGGCCACACTGTTGGCCTTGCAGTGGGCGGAGAAAGTCAAGCCAAACAGAGTAGTTATTTGCTCTGATTGATGTGCAGTGTTGATGAGTCTGCAGTCCTTTAGCTCATGTAGCAGACAAAACCTGCTTTATTATGTACTACAAACCCATGGCAGGATAAGACAGATGGGTATACAGATAAGAGTTACTTGGGACCCAGCCCATGTGGGAGTGGAGGGGAACGAGGCAGTTGAAGTACTGGCTAAACAAGCACTTAGTCATGTGGATGTTGATGTTGTAGTTTCAATGAGCAAGGCAGAGGCAATAATCCTAATATGAACAGTGAGTGTGCAGAGATGGCAAGAGCTGTGGAATAGCGATACCAATGTCAGGCATTTATTTCAAGTACAGAAGAAAGTCGGGGAGGACAGTAGGAAGGGACAGAAGAAAGGAGACTATTTTTTACAAGAATTAAGGGTGAGACACAGCCGGTTGAATAAGACTTTAAATGTGATAGGAAAGCATCCAACAGGAAAGTGTGATTATTGCCAGAAAACAGAGATAGTGGAGCATGTATTGATACAGTACGGGCAGCATGAGAGGGAAAGAGAGAGGTTGAGAACAAAATATTTGAGTCTGTATTTAGATATATATTTTTAAAGAAATGGGGCTGGCAGGTAGGATTTAGTTTCTCCCTCCAGTGCAGTAGGTGACGGCAATGAACCATAATGTTGGATGCCAACCGCTGATAAATCCCACCGAAGACGAAGAAGAAGAAGAAGGAAATTCCGGTCAACTTTCAGAGTTTCGCGCGCGCTCGAATGTCAGACAAAGAACTGCGGGTACATTCATCTATCAACATTTTCGATTAAATCAATACATTTGCATAACTTCAGAAATGACAACTGCTGATTACGACCAGGCCTCTCTACCGGACTTATTGCCTCTGTACTACCGCCGACTTTTCCCTTTCTCTCAATACCACCGGTGGCTGAACTACGGAGGAGGTGAGTACAGCAAGTTAGCTACTGTTAGCCTCTACGCTTCCGAGGGGAAGTTCTCTCTCCCCACTCAAACAGTTATTTTATTCAGAATGTTCAATAAACTCTACCGGTTGGTTGTCAGCTAACGTTATGTTGTTAGAAATTTGAGACCAACATCAACAGCAAAGTTTTATTTATTTTTATTTTTAACGGCAGTACCAGCAAAGACAGTATAGTATGAAGATAGAATCCCTGGAATAACTATTTTAATGGACGTCGAGAGAAGTGGGAGGATCAGGCGTAACATGGTTTCTCCACAGGTAGAATTTCGCGGTCCAAACACTTAAAAGACACACCCTATCCCCTCAGCCCCCAAATGAAATGGGCAGTTCTGATGACGTTTCATGACGTCTGAAGAATATACACTTGCAGGGCAAGGGAGGAAGGAATCATTTTTAAATGGACCCTTGGCCTAAAATTCATAATTTGTTCATCCCGCGATGATTGTGTTTTCAGCCACCGTAAACTTGTGGGTGCTTTATATGCGCTGCAGTCAATTATGTGTGCATGTCTACGTATATTAAATATATAATTATTAATATATGCCTACAGTATGATAGCTAGCAAATTAATTAGCTAACTAACGTTAGCCTGCCAAGCTGGAACTTCTGAAGGAAAATGTTTTATTTCTACAATGTCCAAAAGATCCCCAAACAAAAATATTTACTTTGTACTTCGCGAATTGAATTATGGGGAATTTCAGAGCCTGAGTGAACATAATTGTTCACTCGCAAAGCCGACTAAAAAAGAGGGCTGAGGTGCTTACGTTACAAACTTCCCTTGCTTGGACCACCCTCCAAGATGGTGACGGGGATTCCGCCAAGGGCATAAGGCGAGGGTGTGTCTCTTAAGTGTTTGGACTGCAGCCAGCAGTGGGAGTAGATGGATTTTGTTCCCAAAACTATAATCTGTTATGAAAGGGAAAGGGGGATACCTAGTCAGTTGTACAACTGAATGCATTCAACTGAAATGTGTCTACCGCATTTAACCCAACCCCTCAATCAGAGAGGTGTGGGGGGGCTGCCATAATCCATATAAATTTAGGAAATGTATAAAAAAAATACTAAATTGATATCACATATACATAAGTATTCAGACCCTTTACTCAGTACTTTGTTTAAGAACCTTTGGCATCTATTACAGCCTCGAGTATAATTGTGTATGACGCTACAAGCTTGGCACACCTGTATTTGGGGAGTCTCTCCCATTCTTCTCTGCAGACCCTCTCAAGCTCTGTTAGGTTGGATGGGGAGCGTTGCTGCACAGCTATTTTCAGGTCTCTCCAGAGATGTTGGATCGGGTTCAAGTCTGGGCTCTGGCTGGGCCACTCAAGGACACTCAGAGACTTGTCCCGAAGCCACTCCTAAGTTGTCCTGGCTGTGTGCTTAGGGTCATTGTCCTGTTGGAAGGTGAACCTTCGCCCCCAGTCTGGGGTCCTGAGCGCTCTGAAGGAGGTTTTCATCCAGGATCTCTCTGTACTTTGCTCTGTTCATCTTTCCCTCGATCCTGATTAGTCACCCAGTCCCTGCCACTGGAAACCTCCCCACAGCATGCTGCCACCACCATGCTTCACCATAGGGATGGTGCCAGGTTTCCTCCAGATGTGACGTTTGGCATTCGGGCTTCATCAGACCAGAGAATCTTGTTTCTCATGGTGCATTTTGGCAAACTCCAAGCGGGCTGCCGTGCCTGTTACTGAGGAGTTGCTTCTGTCTGGCCACTCTACCATAAATGCCTGATTTGGTGGAGTGCAACAGAGATGGTTGTCCTTCTGGAAGATTCTCGCATCTCCACAGAGGAACTCTGGAGCTCTGTCAGAGTGACCATCGGGTTCTTGGTCACCTCCCTGACCAAGGCCCGTCTCCTCTGATTTCTCTGTTTGGCCAGGCGGCCAGCTCAAGGAAGAGTCTTGTGGTTCCAAACTTCTTCCATTTAAGAATGATGCAGGCTACGGTGTTCTTGGGGATCGTCAATGCTGCAGACATTTTTTAGTACTCTCCCCAGATCTGTACCTCGACACAGTCCTGTTTCGGGGCTCTACTGACAATTCCTTCGACCTCATGGCTTGTTTTTTTGCTCTGACATGCCGCATAACTGTGGGACCTAAAATTGACCGCTCTGTGCCTTTCCAAATCATGTCTATTCAATTTAATAAAAATAAATGTCCTCTTACTGTCAACTGCGTTTATTTTCGGCAAACTTAATATGTGTAAATATTTGTATGAACATAACAAAATTCAACAACTCTTACGTAAACTGAAGAAGTTCCACAGACATGTAACTAATAGAAATGGAATAACGTGTCCCTGAATAAAGGGGGGGTCAAAATCAAAAGTAACAGTCAGTATCTGGTGTGGCCACCAGCTGCATTAAGTTCTGCAGTCCATCTCCTCCTCATGGACTGCACCAGATTTGCCAGTTCTTGCTTTGAGATGTTACCCCACTTTTCCACCAAGGCACCTGCAAGTTCCCTGACATTTCTGGGGGGAACGGCCCTAGCCCTCACCCTCCGATCCAACAGGTCAAAGACGTGCTCAATGGGATTGATATCCGGGCTCTTTGCTGGCCATGGCAGAACACTGACATTCCTGTCTTGCAGGAAATCACACACATAACGACCAGTATGGCTGGTGGCATTGTCATGCAGGAGGGTCATGTCAGGATGAGCCTGCAGGAAGGGTACCACATGAGGGAGGAGGATGTCTTGCCTGTAACGCACAGCGTTGAGATTGCCTGCAATCAGTCCTGTGTGTCACAGTCTGGGGCTGTGACACACCGCCCCAGACCATGACGGACCCTCCACCTCCAAATCAATCCCCCTCCAGAGTACAGGCCTCGGTGTAATGCTCATTCCTTTGACGATAACCACGAATCCGACCATCACCCCTGGTGAGACAAAACCTCGACTCGTCAGTTTAGAGCACTTTTTGACAGTCCTGTCCAGCGACGGTGGGTTTGTGCCCATAGGCGATGTTGTTGCTGGTGAGGACCTGCCTTACAACAAGCCTATAAGCCCTCAGTCCAGCCTCTCTCAGCCTATTGCGGACAGTCTTGAGCACTGATGGAGGGATTGTGCGTTCCTGGTGTAACTCGGGAAGTTGTTGTTGCCATCCTTTACCTGTCCCGCAGATGTGATGTTTGGATGTACCGATCCTGTGCAGGTGTTGTTACACGTGGTCTGCCACTACAAGGACGATCATCTGTCCGTCCTGTCTCCCTGTAGTGCTGTCTTAGGCGTCTCTGCAGCATGCCTAAGGCATGTTCACGCAGATGAGCAGGGACCCAGGGCATCTTTCTTTTGGTGTTCAGAGTCAGTAGAAAGGCCTCTTTAGTGTCCTAAGTTTTCATAACTGTGACCTTAATTGCCTTCCGTCTGTAAGCTGTTTGTGTCTTAACGACCGTTTCACAGGTGCGTGTTCATTAATTGTTTATGGTTCATTGAACAAGCATGGGAAACAGTGTTTGAACCCTTTACAATGAAGAATCTGTGAAGTTATTTGGATTTTTACAAATTATCTTTGAAAAACAGGGTCCTGAAAAGGGGGCGTTTCTTTTTTTGCTGAGTTTATGTGTGTGTACACATTTGCAAAAATGTTTTTGCTCTGTCATTATGTGGTATCGTGTGTAGATTGATGAGAAAATCATTTTATCCATTTTAGAATAATGCTGTAATGTAACAATGTTGAAAAATTCCAGGGGTCTGAATACTTTCCGAATGCACTGTATACCGGCAGGTAGCTTAGTGGTTAGAGCGTTGGACTTGTAACCGAAAGGTTGCAAGGTCGGATCCCTGAGCTGACAAGGTAAAAATCTGTCGTTCTGTCCCTGAACAAGGCAGTTAACCCACTGTTCCTAGGCCGTCATTGAAAATTAGAATTAGTTCTTAACTGACTTGCTAAAGGTAAAAAATAAGTTATATAAATCATGATTTGCTGTGCTATATATGTTAAGGACATATCTGGTGCAAAGCGTCACTTCTCAATTTTTTGATTGTCCCTGCCAAGTAAACGTAATATCGCCTATTCAGTTAAGCTAACCAATCTTGAACCACAGATTTTACATGGAGTACAACTAATGATGGAGGGAGTCAAAATCACACATCAATATTTAGTCTGATCTGATGGTGTGGTAATGTGGTGTATAACCAGTAGTCCGAAAGCTTTCTTACAGTTGAAAATAATCATGTTTTATTCCCTATTCTTCAAAATTCGAAACTTTTTGGTGAAAGGTGAAGTGGTACAATAATCCAAATCAAAACACTATTTGTAATTAGGTCTTGAATATCACATGTATGTGACATCTTCCTCTCGCTGGGGAAGCTGAAAGCCACCTCTACCAAATCCTACTTCTGACACTTGAATAAATGTTTACAAAGACTGGGGGGGGGGAAATTTTTTTTTTTTTGAAGGATTTAATCATTTGCATTTATGTCTACTTAAGGTAAAATGTTTGTTTCTGTCTCCATATGATATTGTAAATATATCCAATGCAAAAAATATCTACATTTTAAATGGTATTAATATTAATTTGCATATTTCTGTTAATTGCCATGTATTCCTGTTAATTCCCACAAAGTTTCCACCTCTGAATATTCCCCAAAATGTGCAACCATAGTGCCCACACACCCGCGTAGTCTCTTGGTTTGTATCTAGAGGGCTTGTAGAAGGAGCAGTGATGGAACTTGCACTTCGTGCACTGGGGTAAATCTGTAAGGCCATCAGCGTCTTTTCTCACAGTGGTATGCTGTCAAACACAAACATAAGTGATGAATACATGAGTAAATTAGCTAGCTAGATGAGTTGATAACCAGGGGTGAACATAGAACAAGGACCAACAAGGTTAACCCTAACGACGTCGTTGTTAATGATGAAAAATTAATTAATACGTTAGCTAAGACTTAGCTGCTAACGTTAGCTAGCTAGCTTTAACAGGCTAACGTTAGGTTAGCTGTCTTGATATATAGTTAAAACTTCTTATGGCTGCATCCCGCTACCGGGATCGATATGACAGCAGCCAGTGAACGTGCAGGGCTCCATTTTCAAAACATCAAAAATCTCATAATTAAAATTCCTCAAACATACATGTATCTCATACCATTTTAAAGCTATTCTTGTTGTTAATCCCACCACAGTGTCCGATTTCAAATATGCTTTACAGCAAAAGCACCACAAATGATTATGTTAGGTCACCACATATAGCCACAGAAAAACACAGCCATTTTTTTTTTTCGGTGAAAGGGAGGAGTTTCAAAAAGCACAAATAGAAATAAAATGAATCACTAACCTTTGATGATCTTCATCAGATGACACAAATAGGACTTCATGTTACACAATACATGTATGTTTTGTTTGATAAAGTTCATATTTATCAAAATATGAGTTTACATTGGCGCGTTACATTCACTAGTTCCAAAAACATCCAGTGATTTTGCATAGCCACATCATTCAACAGAAATACTCATCATAAATGTAGATGATAATACAAGTTATACACATGGAATTATAGATATACCTCTCCTTAATGCAACCGCTGTGTCTGATTTCAAAAAACTTTACGGAATAAGCCAGCCATGCAATAATCTGAGACGGCGCTCAGAAAAATTTGTCACAATTAGCCGCCATGTTGACGTCAACAAAAACAGGAAATTACATGATAAATATTCCCTTACCTTTTTATAATCTACATCAGAAAGCACTCCAGGAATCCCAGGTCCACAATAAATGTTTGTTTTGTTCGTTAATGTCCGTTATTTATGTTCAAATACCTTCTTTTGTTAGCGCGTTTGGTGTACATATCCAAACGCTCATTCTGGTCAGCGTTACATCGGACAAAAACTTCAAAGTTATATTACAGGTCGAAGAAACATTTCAAACTAAGTACAGAATCAATCATTAGGATGTTTTTAACATATAGCTTCAATAAGTACCACGCAAGTGGGTACCATGAGGAATAAGCGTGATCAGAAAATGGCTGACTGCCAGACACCTGAAAGATTCTGCTATCATTCACTCACTCCCACAACACCATAGAAGTCTCATTATAATTTCTATTGATGGTTGACATCTAGTGGAACCCCTAGGCAGTGCAACATCATTAATATCTCAAGGGGATTTCATTGGGGACTCTGGTGAATACATACAAAGCTCAGATTTCTCACTTCCTGTTTTGATTTCTCCTCAGGATTTTGCTTGCCATATGAGTTTTGTTATACTCACAGACATCATTCAAACAGTTTTAGAAACTTTAGAGTGTTTTCTATCCAATACTAATAATAATATGCATATATTAGCAACTGAGACTGAGGAGCAGGCCGTTTACTTTGGGAAAGTTATTCATCCAAGCTACTCAATACTGCCCCCCAGCCATAAGAAGTTAACGTAACGTTAAGGTCACTTAAACACGTTTGTTACACATCATTAAAAACGTAGTAGTGAGCAACATCTATGAAGAACGTAGATACTGGTAGCTAACTAACGTTATACCAAATACAGAGCTCTAAGTGAATAGCAAAATGTTACGTTAGCTGAAATACCTGCCGCCATCTCTGCTGAAAAACACGCACTGAAAGTTTGAAACACAATGGCCAAGCAGCCCCCAAAACGATCTTGAGTGGCAACAAGTCAGCCCAATTGGCACAGCTCTTGATCCTCCCATTTTTTAAAAACCCATTGCTTCCCGTCCTCTTTACTTCTCTCAACACGCCCATTTATAAGAGTCACTCCAGCAATGCAGCTACCTATGACTCCTAAAATTCCTTCTCCAATAGAAATTCACGATGTCATGGCGACTTTGACTAGATAAGCTCATACGTAGAAACAAGTAATCGTGTCTAAACTGAACTGCGCATGTGCAGGCCGTCAAATCAAAGGCACTCCTTCGATATAAAGACAAGTTGTTTTTGACCAAAATAAAAACGTGTCACTTTCACGAGGTTGGAGTAATAAAATGTTCAACTACTTAAAACATTGTCTCGAATCTAGTTTGTGCCTTTAGAGTTCTAGAAAATTAACAACTAAGGAATAATTTCACTTCTCTCATTGACTTCTCAAACTGGTCTGTTTAGCAAGTGTTCCCAGAAGTCTTGCGATGATGCACCTCTGTGTTTAGAAACTCTGTGGTACCAGTGTTTTAAAAGTCGGTCAAACAATGGGCGGATTCAATTATCCTGAGCCGTGGGGCACCGGGCTACGGCCCGTGATGTGAACGGACAAAAGCAGTGAGGGAAGACGGCCCTTCTCAAGTTTAACAGTAATCTGTGCCGCTCGGTCATGCTGTCAACAAGGCAGCATTGTGCATCGTCCAGAAACACCTCTTTTTCATAAAATGCATGTTTGAATTAGAGGTCGACCGATTATGATTTTTCAACGCTGATACCGATTATTGGAGGACCAAAAAATATCGGCCGATTTTATTTTTATTTAAAAATATATATAAATAGTAATAATAACTTAAAAAATAATTATAATTGTTTAAAAATGTATTTGTAATAATGACAATTACAACAATACTGAATGAACTTATTTTAACTTAATACATCAATAAAATCAATTTACCATCAAATAAATAATGAAACTTGGTTCAATTTGGTTTAAATAATGCAAAAACAAAGTGTTGGAGAAGAAAGTAAAAGTGCAATATGTGCCATGTAAGAAAGCTAACGTTTAAGTTCCTTGCTCAGAACATGAGAACATATGAAAGCTGGTGGTTCCTTTTAACGTGAGTCTTCAATATTCCCAGGTAAGAAGTTTTAGGTTGTAGTAGGAATTATAGGATTAATAGGACCTATAGGAATTATAGGACTATTTCTCTCTATACCATTTGTATTTCATATACCTTTGATTATTGGATGTTCTTAGGCACTATAGTATTGACAGTGTAACAGTATAGCTTCCGTACCTCTCCTCGCCCCTACCTTGAAGTCATAAACAGCTCAATGCTTAAAGCATTGTGAAGAGCTGCTGGCAAATGCACGAAAGTGCTGTTTGAATGAATGCTTACGAGCCTGCTGCTGCCTACCACTGCTCAGTCAGACTGCTCTATCAAATCATAAGACTTAACCTCTCTTGGGTACGTGAGACGTTAGCGTCCCACCTCTTCAACAGCCAGTGAAACTGCTGGGCGCCAAATTCAAATACAGAAATAGTCATTATAATTCAGAAAACAAAACATATTTTAGATAGGTTTAAGATTAACTTCTTGTGAATCCAACCACGGTGTCAGATTTAAAAAATGCTTTACTGCGAAAGCATACCTTACGATTATTTGAGAACATAGCCCAGCGGACAAATCATTACAAACAGTAACCAGCCAAGTAGAAGAGTTACACAAGTCAGAAATAGAGATCAAATTAATCCCTTATCTTTGATGATCTTCATATGGTTGCACTCAGCAGACATTAATTTACTCAATAAATGTTCCTTTTGTTCGATAAAGTCTCTTTATATCTAAAAACCTCTGTTTTGTTCGCGTGTTTTCTTCAGTAATCCACAGGCTCAAACGCAGTCAAAACAGGCAGACAAAAAATCCAAATTGTATCTGTAAAGTTCATAGAAATATGTCAAACGATGTTTATATTCAATCCTCAGGTTGTTTTTAGCCTAAATAATCGATAATATTTAAACCGGACAATAACAATATATTGAGGTAAACAATATATTGAGGTAAACATCAATATAAAAGGTAAACAAGAAAGGCACTCTCTCGGTCGCGCGCATGAAAAAGCTCTGTGACACTTTAGGGTCCACTCATTCAGACTGCTCTTACTTCCTCATTTTTCAGAATACAAGCCTGAAACAATTTCTAAAGACTGTTGACATCTAGTGGAAGGCATAGGAACTGCAATTTGAGTCCTAAGTCAATGGATACTGTAATGACATTGATTTTTCTCAGGTTTTCGCCTGCCAAATCAGTTCTGTTTTACTCTCAGACACTATTTCAACAGTTTTGGATACTTTAGAGTGTGTTCTATCCAAATCTACCATATCATATGCATATCATATCTTCTGGGCCCGAGAAGCAGGCAGTTTAATTTGGGCATGCTTTTCATCCAAAATTCTGAATGCTGCCCCATACCCTAGAGAAGTTAATTATAACATAATAACACACAAATACGAGCCTTAGGTCATTAATATGTTAAAATCTGGAAACTATCATTTCGAAAACAAAACGTTTATTCTTTCAGTGAAATATGGAAACGTTCTGTATTTTATCTAACGGGTGGCATCCCTAAGTCTAAATATTGCTGTTACATTGCACAACCTTCAATTTTATGTCATAATTATGTACAATTCTGGCAAATTTAATTACAGTCTTTGTTAGGAAGAAATAATCTTCACAGTTCGCAACGAGCCAGGCGGCCCAAACTGCTGCATATACCCTGACTCTGCGTGCACGGAACGCAAGAGAAGTGACACAATTTCCCTAATTATAAGAAATTCATGTTAGCAGGCAATATTAACTAAATATGCAGGTTTAAAAAATATATACTTGTGTATTGATTTTAAAGAAAGGCATTGATGTTTATGGTTAGGTACACATTGGTGCAATGACAGTGCTTTTTTCGCGAATGCGCTTGTTAAATCATCACCCGTTTGGCGAAGTAGGCTTTGTTTCGATGAGAAATTAACAGGCACCGCATCGATTATATGCAACGCAGGACAAGCTAGATAAACTAGTAATATCATCAACCATGTGTAGTTAACAAGTGATAATCACTTGTTAACTATGTTAAGATAGATTTTTTTTAATTTTTATAAGTTTAATGCTAGGTAAAAACTTACCTTTGCTTCTTAACAGGTAGTCAGGCTGCCACGCAGTCTCCTCGTGGAGTGCAATGTAATCAGCCACAATCGGTGTCCAAAAATGCAGATTACCGATTGTTATGAAAACTTGAAATCAGCCCTAATTAATCGGCCATTCCGATTATTCGGTCGACCTCTAGTTTGAATGTTAAAACTAATTTTCATTGGGAAGGCAGACAGTGTTTTTATCGAAAGCAATCCCTTTTGCATGTGAACACAGAATCTTACTCATTACTCCACATGCTTAATTACATCACTTTTGTTTTGAGCCGAGTTCACAGTTGGCTTTGAACAGGGCACCTTCCAAAACAAATGCAATCAACTTTCACCCGGTGCAAAACACGCCTACCTGGTCACCCGGGCCAGATTAATAGAATCTCCTCACTAGATTACTGGGGATATTTTGTCTAAAATTTCCAACAGCATAGGGCATGTAAGGATTTTAACAGCTTTACAGAAAATGTCATTGTGCCCCATGCCTCTGGCATTTTTCTATTGAAACAGTTTTGCCCCTCCAACAACACACTTGCTATCTAGTTCACAACCAGTCAAGTTTAATGATTGAGGACAACTTCTTTTGCAACCCCTCAGTGACAAAGAACTACTTCCAGAATCGAGAGTTCTCCTTCACGTTGAAGGATGACATCTACGTACGATATCAGTCGTTCAGCACACAGAACGAGCTGGAGAAGGAGATGCAGAAGATGAACCCGTACAAGATTGACATTGGAGCAGTCTACAGTCACAGGGTGGGGTTCCATTACTCACCGTCTGGATTTGACCACCACTTACTCACATACTCTTGCTTTCTTCTCCCTTTGTCTCTCTCTCTCTCACACACACACCTCTCTCTAGTCACTCAAGTGTCCATTCTATTTTTTTCTGCCACCCTCAGCCCAATCAGCACAACACAGTCAAGTCTGGATCCTTCCTGGCTCTGGAGAAGGAGCTGGTGTTTGATATTGATATGACAGACTATGATGACGTCAGAAGCTGTTGCAGGTACTTGATCACATTAGCGAGAAAGTGTCTGTAGTTCAACCATCTTTACGATTGTAAAGTTGCGGAGTATGTTTGAATGTACAACAGATTATAATTTGGGGATGATAATTTTTGAAGTTTTGGGGATCTGGGACCATTCATCAGCTGTCTTGTCTTGCAGTGGTGCAGACATCTGCCCAAAGTGCTGGACTCTGATGACCATTGCCATCCGTATATTGGACCGGGCCCTTCGAGGTGAGTCAGAAAAACGGTTAATTTTCACAGGATTAAAAGGGAGCTCTTGTCTTGAACCTATCTTTCTATTGGTCATTTTACAAAATTGTCTGATGTTGATTATTTTTCATTGTTACCTGTGTTTGTTAACTTTTTTCTGGGGTGCTCCAGATGACTTTGGTTTCCGGCACTGCCTGTGGGTGTACTCTGGCAGGAGAGGAGTGCATTGCTGGGTGTGTGACGAGGCCGCCCGGAAGCTCTCTGTGGCGGCACGCTCCGCTGTGGCTGAGTACTTGAGTCTGGTCAAGGTAAGACCACTTCTCATGACATCATAACCCACTCTAGGCTAAAAGAGGTTTCCAAGAGGTTATACTCTTCTTGGCTATATTTTAATGGATTAGTAGACTCAATCACATGCAATATTTGATAGAGGTGATGCGGGAGCCTTACATTTCTCGACTTCTGTTCATTTGAGTCAAGAAGTTCTGAGTAAAGAAATGCTAACAATCATAAGATCAACATCATCAAAGTGATATCAACACTGGAGATTGTCACACAAAAATTCTGTTCTTCAGGGTGGAGATGAGACGGTGAGGAAAGTTGTGCTGTCAGACCCAATTCATCCATTCATCACGTAAGATCAAGTTTCAAAGCCATACTTGTATCCTTGTTAGCTGTTGTGGGTTCTAATAGTTGAGAAAAGGACCATTAGTTTAAGGTGTCTAACTGTTAAAGGGCAGAATCATGTTGAATTTTGACTGACCAGTTGACCTCTAACCCTTGTCTCCCCTCCAGGGAATCCCTGACTGTGGTGGAGCGCTACTTCTCCCAGTATGCTCTGCTGGGACAGGACATACTGGGTAGCAAAGAGGCTGTAGACAAAGTGCTGGCCCTTTTGCCTGAAGATATCCTTTTCCTCTGTGCCACTTTTCATTATGACACTACATGAAATTTGACATGCATACAGTACATACACTCAGTGGCCAGTTTATTAGGTACCCCACCCAGTTCACGAAATAGATCGCTCCTACAGACGATGAGTCACATGGCCATGGCTTGGTATATAAAGCTGGCAGACAGGCATCGAGGCATTGTTACTGTTCGGTTGAACGTTAGAATGGGCAAAACAAGTGACCTAAGCGACTTTGAGCGAGGTATGATCGTCAGTGCCAGGCGCCAGTTCCAGTGTCTCAGAAACGGCTGGCCTCCTGGGCTTTTCATGCATGTCAGTGTCTAGGCTTTGCCGAGAATGGTGCGGATGTCATGTCCTTATTTATTTTCCTGTTCCGACAGGTGCATGATAATGGCCCATTCTAAATAAAAACAAATTCTGCACATATTATTTAGTATATGTGAAGACAAGATTAATTTGAGAAAAGTCTAAATGGTGAGCATATTATCACTTGTGAAGGATGCACAGCGCATGCATTTTTCAGCAACTTTTTTAAATCATAGTCTCATGCATCATGTTGCCTAGCCCATAGGCCTATATGTTTTGCTAAGGTTTATATCACAACTGACTTGACTATTTATATACTGAAAAAATATATAAACGCAACATACTACAATTTCAAAGATTTTGCTGAGTTACAGTTCATATAAGGAAATGAGTCCATTGAAATACTTTCATTAGGCCCTAATCTATCGATTTCACATGACTGAACAGGGGCACAGCCATGGGTGGATCTGGGAGGGCATAGGCCCCACCCACTTGGGAGCCAGGCCCAGCCAATCAAAATTTGTTTTTCCCCACAAAAGGACTTTATTACAGACATAAAAACTCCTCAGCACTCCCCCTCAGACGATCCCGGAGGTGAAGAAGCTGGATGTGGAGGTCCTGGGTTGGTGTGGTTACATGTGGTCTGCGGTTGTGAGTCCAGTTGGACGTACTGCCAAATTCTCTAAAACGGCTTATGGTAGAAAAATTAACATTACATCTCTGGCAACAGCTCTGGTGGACATTCCTGCAGTCAGCATGCAAATTGCACGCTCCCTCAACTTGAGACATCTGAGACGTTGTGTGACAAAACCTCACATTTTAGTGGCCTTTTATTTTCCCCAGCACAAGGTCCACCTGTGTAATCATCATGCTGTTTAATCAGCTTTTTGATATGCCCACCTGTCAGGTGGATGGATTATCTTGGCAAAGGAGAAATGCTCAGTAACAGGGATGTAAATACGTTTGTGCACAAAATTAGAGAGAGAAAAGCTTTTTGTGCGTATGGAACATTTCTGGGCTTTTATTTCAACTCATGAAACATGGGACCAACACTTAACATGTTGAGTTTATATTTTTGTTCAGTATAAAACCAAATACTTTTTTACTTTTACTCAAGAAGTATTTTACTGGGTAACTTTCACTTTTACTTGAGTGATTTCCTATTAGGGTATCTTTACTTTTACTCAAGTATGACAATTGGGTACTTTTTCCACCACTGCCTACTGGCCCAAGACCCCTGGAACATGGTTGGAAAGCCCATAGCCTACAGAACCTAGTGAAACTAAACCCAGTCGTTGCGCAATCGAGTGTGAAAACAGTGTTTTTTCCCCAATTGTATTGTTCTTACCATAGCCTCAGAAAGTAAGGGCGCTGAGGGTGCTGCATCACCCCCTTAAAAAAAATCGGAATTTATATATATATATATACATACATACAGTTGAAGTCGGAAGTTTACATACACCATAGCCAAATACATTTAAACTCAGTTTTTCACAATTCCTGACATTTAATCCTAGTAAAAATTCCCTGTCTTAGGTCAGTTAGGATCACTACTTTTATTTTAAGAATTTGAAATGTCTGAATAATAGTAGAGTGATTTATTTCAGCTTTTATTTCTTTCATCACATTCCCAGTGGGTCAGAAGTTTACATACACTCAATTAGTATTTGGTAGCATTGCCTTTAAATTGTTTAACTTGGGTAAAACGTTTCAGTTAGCCTTCCACAAGCTCCCCAAAATAATTTGGGTGAATTTTGGCCCATTCCTCCTGACAGAGCTGGTGTAACTGAGTCAGGTTTGTAGGCCTCCTTGCTCGCACACGCTTTTTCTGTTTTGCCCAGAATTTTTTTTATAGGAGTGAGGTCAGGGCTTTGTGATGGCCACTCCAATACCTTGACTTTGTTGTCCTTAAGCCATTTTGTCACAACTTTGGAAGTATGCTTGGGGTCATTGTCCATCTGGAAGACCCATTTGTGACCAATTTTTAACTTCCTGACTGATGTCTTGAGATGTTGCTTCAATATATCCTCGTCATTTTCCCTCATGATGCCATCTACTTTGTGAAGTGCACCAGTCCCTCCTGCAGCAAAGCACCCCCACAACATGATGCTGCCACCCCCGTACTTCACGGTTGGGATGGTGTTCTTCGGCTTGCAAGCGTCCCCATTTTTCCTCCAAACTTAATGATGGTTATTATGGCCAAACAGTTCTATTTTTGTTTCATCAGACCAGAGGACATTTCTCCAAAAAGTACGATCTTTGTCCAAATGTGCAGTTGCAAACCGTAGTCTGTCTTTTTTAATGGCGGTTTTGGAGCAGTGGCTTCTTCCTTACTGAGCGGCCTTTCAGGTTATGTCGGTATAGGACTCGTTTTACTGTGGATATAGATACTTTTGTACCCGTTTCCTCCTGCATCTTCACAAGGTCCTTTGCTGTGGTTCTGGGATTGATTTGCACTTTTCGCACCAAAGTTCGTTCATCTCTAGGAGACAGAACGCGTCTCCTTCCTGAGCGGTATGACGGCTGTGTGTCAAGCAAAGAGGCACTGAGTTTGAAGGTAGGCCTTGAAATACATTCATAGGTACACCTCCAATTGACTCAAATTATGTCAATTAGCCTATCAGAGGCTTCTAAAGCCATGACATAATTTTCTGGAATTTCCCAAGCTGTTTAAAGTCAGTCAACTTAGTGTATGTAAACTTCTGACCCACTGGAATTGTGATACAGTGAAATAATCTGTAACAATTGTTGGAAAAATTACTTGTCATGGACAAAGTAGATGTGCTAACCGACTTGCCAAAACTATAGCTTGTTAACAAGAAATTTGTGGAGTGATTGAAAAACGAGTTTTAATGACTCCAACCTAAGTGAATGTAATCTTCCGACTTCAACTGTGTGTGTGTATATATATATATATATATATATATATATATATATATATATATATATATAAATATATATATATATATATATATATAAATAAATATAAATGTTTTTTTCCCAGAAGTAGTGCCCTGGGCCTTTACTAGTCCTGTATTTGCAACCCCCCCCCCCCTCTGAAATGGACTACATTTTCTTCATGTTTCTTTAGACCTGTCTAAAATAAATTATGTATTTACTGTGATGGTGTAGGCTATATTAAATTGATTTATTAGACTTTTAAAAATGTAGATGTTTTAAAGGTCCACATCAGTGGCTTGGAGGCTATGCGTTGAAGCCAGAGATTATAAACGTGTTTATTTTAATTAACGGTTACTGTAAGACTGGCAGTTATTTGAATGACAATCACCTACTGACAAAATGTCATGACCGCCACAGCCTTCGGTGCGACAAACAAAAAACATCCAGTCAGTGGCAGTCCTGTGGGCGAAAGCAGCTCGTTGATTTAGCTTCAAAGAGGGTGGCGATAATCGTGGAACTTAACAGGCGGGCCACAAACAGGCTAAGAATGGCACAGTACAACAGTGGTGTGCAGAATGGCATCTCGGAACGCGCAACTTGTCAATCCTTGTCAGATGGGCTGATGAAGCGGCTCTAGTGGGCACCCGATCACCAACACTGGACATTTGAGGAGTGGAAAAACATTGCCTGGTCCAACGAATCACGGTTCCTGTTGCGTCATGCTGATGGCAGTCAGGATTTGGCGTAAGCAGCCTGAGTCCATGGCCCCATCCTGCCTAGTGTCAACGGTACAGGCTGGTTGTGTAATGTTGTGGGGAATGTTTTCCTGGCACACGTTAGGTACCTCGATACCAATTGAGCAATGTTTCCATGCCCCAAAGGATTCCAGATGTTCTGGGGGCAAAGGGGGGTCCAACCCGGTACTAGATGGGTATACCTAATAAACTGGCCAACCGTGTTCTGTATGTCGCAGTTTAGCAGGTTTTGTGATATATCATTACATGTTGAGGGAGAACATGCCTATCCTTAGCGGAAACTTCACATGTCAGAAAGAAGCTGCTGCAGTACTTCCAGACTGAAAAGAACCCTGAGACGCGCTGGGATACACTCAAAAGTATGGCCCAAGACAAACGCGTAGGTGGCCATGCTCACACAACACTGCAATAAAGACTGACAGTTTGAACACAGTACAACAATGTGGTGATGTCAATGGCAGCCAAGCATGCCCTTATGAAAATTACTTTATTCAACCAGACGACTGCCAAGAAGGGCCACTACTTTGAGATGGAGATTATGCTTCAATACTGTTACCCTCGGCTGGATGTTAACGTCAGTAAAGGAGTCAACCACTTGCTGAAGAGCCCCTTCAGCGTCCATCCCAAAACAGGTGAGGAGAAACTCATGAAGTGCAAGACTAACACGTTGAACCATGACAAACATTTAACCCAAATGTTGCCTGTGAGAGAAATAGTCAAAGGATGCTTCTCATCCAACTGAGAGAGATAATCTTTGTATGTCAGCCCAACACGCAACACCTTTCCTCCCTACGTTCCTTCCCCACAGGGCGCATCTCTGTTCCTATTGACCTGAAAGAACTGGATCGCTTTGACCCCTTTGATGTGCCCACTATCAGGTAAGCCCACAGTCAGTTTGTCATAATAAGCACTTTGTAAAGAGCTTTTCAAAAATGGTATTCCCAGAGGGCTAAACAGGTTTGTGTTGCGTCCATAGTGTTCTCTGTTGGTTTTCTCACCGATCCTGTTATTGTATCTCCTTGTAGTCTGATCTGTGAGGAGCTGGATCAGCCCAAGACTGAAGAGGAGCAGGAGGACACCATGGAGATTGAGAATAAAAAAGAAGCAGGAGAGCGGAGGAAGATGAGAGGTATTCAAAGAGACCAGTGCAATTCATTACTAAGGGAGCCAAGGGATCTGATATGCATTTGTTCATTGCACGTTGATTTGACTAACAAAAGCTTATTGGTTTCAGACTACAAACGAACAAGCTTGGCGAAGTATGTGAAACTGTTTGATCAATTCTTGGAGGGGATGGCTCACTCAAGGAAAGGGGAGCTTCTTAAAAACAGTGGTGAGTGTAATTTAAGTCCTTAGTGGAAGATTACAATTGTTAGCATGAAAATTCCACTCAAAGATTTGATGATCATGGCCTTATTTCTCAATTTCTTTTCAGATCTTCAAAAGGACTTCTAACCCTGTGCGGTGTCCAACAATAGTTGTCTAATCTTAAACAAGCATGTCATATTAGTTGTTAATCTGACATTTAAAAGATGAACATACATTACATATGCACTGTAAGCAGATGGTTTCAGTCTGAGAATTGTCATGCAAATGTATTACTCTATGAATGATTGAAAATCACAGTTTTGCAAACTTTTATATGGCTTATTGTTTTCTCATTAAATTGACTTTGTCCTACAGTTTGTCAACCTATTTTGTGTCTTAGTATTGCTGTGGTGGAGACCAACTAGATCTAGTCAGTTCCATCATGGCACGTGCCTTGCCTAATAAATCAGACTGATACCAATTCAGTCTGAAACAAAGCACTGCAAAAACTTGGAAAGTTTCCACACAAGCCAGAATGTATAATACAATGATATTTGAATTTACTCTACCAGTTGTTTGTGAGGTTGGGCCTTCAGTGGGTTGAAATCTGAGACAAAGTATCCTACAGGAAATTATTATTTTTAGAGTGCCGGTACTGTCGTTGATATTTCTATCACCTGGCACATGAGCCAAATCATGTAAAAACCTGCAAGACTTCGGTTAGTATGCGTGCATCGTGTGCATGTACAACCATCTTGTGCACGTGCCTTAGGCCTCAAGCAAACAAATATTGATTGCCACACACAGAGACTTGTGTTTTGATGTCTGTTTATTGCCTGTGGATATTTTGTCTCAAATTTCTACCCACTGGAGGACCAACCCCACAGACAATCGGCAGAGTAAGATCAAATATAATTTTATTCAACATTCTTGACAGACAACAGGACATTTAACTTTTTTAAATGTAATTGTGCGTGGCTATGCTGTAAAGTTACTCAGCATCGCCACAGCGGGACGATTCTGTGCCATGAGAGTCGAGGACAAGGTCAGAAGCATTTCCCCCCTAGCATATATATACTCCAGCGATATTATGCAGTTCATTTAACTGTCAGAATGAAACTTTTGATAGGCCTATGTACCAGTGTACATAGGCCTATCAATAACTAAAATCATTAATACCCTCCAAATCAAATTTTATTGGTCGCATACACACACTATATATACAAAAGCATGTGGGCACCCCTTCAAATTAGTGGAGTCAGCTGTTTCGCCACACCCGTGGCTAAAAGGTGTATAACATTTAACACACAGCCATGCAATCTCCATAGACAAACATTGGCAGTAGAATGGCCTTTACTTTTGATTCCAAGATGGCGTAGCAGTCGGACGTGTGTTTGTCTTGTCCCGTGTAAATAGTCCTAGTTTTTTTTCCGTATGCATTTCGTATATATTTTAATTTCACTTTCCATTTAGGAACTGAATATACATTCCGCCTCACCCAATGTGGTACGGATCTGCTATTTCTTTTATACTTTAGAACCGTAACCCCAATCAGAAGCTAGCCAGATAACTAGCTACTAGCTAGTAGTCAGTTAGCCACTGCTGCGGTCTTCACCCTTAACTCGGACACCAGCCAGCTTCAGCTCGGGCCAATACCTGCCAGTCTGCAAGCGCGATATCAACCCAGAGCATATAGGACTGCTTTTTCACTACCACATCACCGGATTTTTTTTTTCTTCTACTTCATCACCGGATTTCAGCCGCAGGCTCTGGACATTTGCACCTTGATTTCGCAGCTAGCTAGCTGCAAACCGTGTGTCTATTGGCTTACGTCGATCCCGGAGCAAACGTAATTTATTCCGGAGCTAGCTGAGGAGCTCCATCAGCCATTCCTGGGCTACAGTCACCTATCCGGACCCGTTTTTTTGTTTTTTTTTTTGTTGTTGCTGCAGATACGGAGCCCCACCGGGCCTTCACGACTGACTGCCGACGTTATCTGCCCGAGGGAGTTATCCAACTGGCACCCCCGTCCCGACGTTACCTGAACGCTCATCTGGGGCCCGCTAATCGTTAGCTGTCTTATCAGCTGCTATCTGAATAAGTATATCGGACAATTATTATTATTATTATTATTATTTTTTTCTTTTTTTCTTGGGCCACTATATCTATTTTGCCAATTTGGATTGATCCCCTCTACCACACGGAACCCCACTAACCTACCGACGGAAACGCACGAGGTATCTACAATTAGACCTCCATCCTATGCTATCTTGCTACCGATAGCCTCTACCCGGCCTACTGTCTGGATCGCCGTGACCCCAACCAACCTCTACTCACTGGACCCTTATTGATCACTCGATTAAGCATGCCTCTCCTTAATGTAGATATGCCTTGTCCATTGTTGTTCTGGTTAGTGTTTATTGGCTTATTTCACTGTAGAGACTCTAGCCCTGCTCACTATACCATATCCAACCTCTCAGTTCCACCACCAACATATGCGATGACATCACCTGGTTTCAATGATGTTTCTAGAGACAATATCTCTCTCATCATCACTCAATACCTAGGTTTACCTCCACTGTATTCACATCCTACCATACCTTTGTCTGTACATTATTCCTTTAAGCTATTTTATCGCCCCCAGAAACTTCCTTTTACTCTCTGCTCTAGTAGCTCTAGATGACCAATTCTCATAGCTTTTAGCCGTACCCTTATCCTACTCCTCCTCTGTTCCTCTGGTGATGTAGAGGTGAATCCAGGCCCTGCAGTACCTAGCTCCACTCCTATTCCCCAGGCGCTCTCTTTTGATGACTTCTGTAACCGTAATAGCCTTGGCTTCATGCATGTTAACATTAGAAGCCTCCTCCCTAAGTTTGTTTTGTTCACTGCTTTAGCACACTCTGCCAACCCGGATGTTTTAGCCGTGTCTGAATCCTGGCTTAGAAAGACCACCAAAAATTCAGACATTTTCATCCCCAATTACAAGATTTTCAGACAAGATAGAACGGCCAAAGGGGGCGGTGTTGCAATCTACTGCAAAGATTGCCTGCAGAGTTCTGTTTTACTATCCAGGTCTGTAACCAAACAATTTGAACTTCTACTTTTAAAAATCCACCTCTCTAAAAACAAGTCTCTCACCGTTGCCGCCTGCTATAGACCACCCTCTGCCCCCAGCTGTGCTCTGGACACTATATGTGAACTGATTGCCCCCCATCTATCTTCAGAGCTCGTGCTGCTAGGCGACCTAAATTTKAACATGCTYAACACCCCAGCCACCCTACAATCTAAGCTTGATGCCCTCAATCTCACACAAATTATCAATGAACCTACCAGGTACCACCCCAATTCCGTAAACACGGGTACCCTCAGATATCATCCTAACAAACTTGCCCTCCAAATACACCTCTGCTGTTTTCAACCAAGATCTCAGCGATCACTGCCTCATTGCCTGCATCCGTAATGGGTCAGCGGTCAAACGACCTCCACTCATCACTGTCAAACGCTCCCTGAAACACTTCAGCGAGCAGGCCTTTCTAATCGACCTGCCGGGATCTGGAAGATATTGATCTCATTCCGTCAGTAGAGATGCCTGGACATTTTTTAAAAATGCCTTCCTCGCCATCTTGAATAAGCATGCCCCATTCAAGAAATTTAGAACCAGGAACAGATATAACCCTTGTTCTCTCCTGACCTGACTGCCCTTAACCAACAGAAAAAAATCCTATGGCGTTCTGCATTAGCATCGAACAGCCCCCGATATGCAACTTTTCAGGAGAAGGAAGCAGAAACCAATATACACAGCAGTTAGAACAGCCAAGGCTAGCTTTTTCAAGCAGAAATTTGCTTCCTGCAACACAAATTCAAAAAAGTTCTGGGACACCGTAAAGTCCATGGAGAATAAGAACACTCCTCCCAGCTTCCAACCGCCTGAAGATAGGAAACACTGTCACCACCGACAAATCCACTATAATTGAGAATTTCAATAAGCATTTTTCTACGGCTGGCCATGCTTTCCACCTGCTACCCCTACCCCGGACAACAGCACTGCCCCCCCTCTGCTACTCGCCCAAGCCTCCCCATTTCTCTTCTCCCAAATACAGTCAGCTGATTTCTAAAGAGCTGCAAAATCTGGACCCTTACAAATCAGCCGGGCTAGATAATCTGGACCCTTCTTTCTAAAACTATCTGCTGAAATTGTGCCACCCTATTACTAGCCTCTTCAACCTCTCTTTCGTGTCGTCTGAGATTCCCAAAGATTGGAAAGCAGCTGCGGTTATCCCCTCTTCAAAGGGGGACACTCTTGACCCAACAGCTACAACCTATATCTATCCTACCCTGCCTTTCTAAGTCTTCGAAAGCCAAGTCAACAAACAGATTACCGACCATTTCGAATCCCACCATACCTTCCCGCTATGCAATCTGGTTTCGAGCTGTCATGGTGCACCTCACCACGCTCAAGTCATAAACGATATCTTAACCGCCATCGATAGGAAACAATACTGTGCAGCGTATTCATTACCTGGCCAAGGCTTTTGACTCTGTCAATCACCACATCCTCATCGGCAGACTCGAACAGCCTGGTTTCTCTAATGATTGCCTCGCCTGGTTCACCAACTACTTCTCTGCATCGAGTTCAGTGTGTTCAAATCGGAGGGTCTGTGTCCGGCCTCTGGCAGCTCTATGGGGTCCACAGGTTCAATTCTTGGACCGACTCTCTTCTCTGTATACATCAATGATGTCCTCTTGCTGCTGGTGATTCTCTGATCCACCTCTACGCAGACGACACTATTCTGTATACTTTCTGGCCCTTCTTTTGACACTGTGTTAACAACCCTCCAGCGAGCTTCAATGCCATACAACTCTCCTTCCGTGGCCTCAATTGCTCTTAAATACAAGTAAAACTAAAAGCATGCTCTTCAACCGATCGCTGCCTGCACCTGCCCGCCTGTCCAACATCACTACTCTGGACGGCTCTGACCTAGAATATGTGGACAACTACAAATACCTAGTGTGTCTGGTAGACTGTAAACTCTCCTTCCAGACTCACATCAAACATCTCCAATCCAAAGTCAAATCTAGAATTGGCTTCCTATTCCGCAACAAAGCATCCTTTACTCATGCTGCCAAACATACCCTTGTAAAACTGACCATCCTACCAATCCTCGACTTCGGTGATTCATTACAAAATAGCCTCCAAAACCCTACTCAATAAATTGGATGCAGTCTATCACAGTGCCATCCTTTTGTCACCAAAGCCCCATATACTACCCACCACTGCACCTGTACACTCTCTGGCTGGCCCTCGCTTCATACTCGTCGCCAAACCCACTGGTTCCAGGTCATCTACAAGACCCTGCTAGGTAAAGTCCCCCCTTATCTCAGCTCGCTGGTCACCATAGCAGCACCTACCTGTAGCACGCGCTCCAGCAGGTATATCTCTCTAGTCACCCCCAAAACCAATTCTTCCTTTGGACGCCTCTCCTTCCAGTTCTCTGCTGCCAATGACTGGAACGAACTACAAAAATCTCTGAAACTGGAAACACTTATCTCCCTCACTAGCTTTAAGCACCAGCTGTCAGAGCAGCTCATAGATTACTGCACCTGTACATAGCCCATCTATAATTTAGCCCAAACAACTACCTCTTTACCTACTGTATTTATTTATTTATTTTCTCCTTTGCACCCCATTATTTCTGTCTCTACTTTGCGCTTTCTTCCACTGCAAACCAACCATTCCAGTGTTTTTTAGTTTTATTTTACTTGCTGTGTTGTATTCACTTCGCCTCCATGGCCTTTTTATATTTTTATTTATTTATACATATATTTGTTTGCCTTCACCTCCCTTATCTCACCTCACTTGCTCACATTGTATATAGACTTATTTTTTTCACTGTATTATTGACTATATGTTTGTTTTACTCCATGTGTAACTATGTGTTGTTGTATGTGTCGAACTGCTTTGCTTTATCTTGGCCAGGTCGCAATTGTAAATGAGAACTGTTCTCAATTTGCCTACCTGGTTAAATAAAGGTTAAATAAAATAAATAAATAAAAACTGAAGAGCTCAGTGACTTTCAACGTGCCACCTTTCCAACAAGTCAGTTTGTCAAATTGCTGCCCTGCTGGAGCTGCCCTGGTCAACTGTAAGTGCTGTTTTTGTGAAGTGGAAATGTCTGGGAGCAACAACGGCTCAGGCGTTTAGTGGTAGGCCACAGAAGCTTACAGAACGGGACCCCCGAGTGCTGAAGTGCATATTGCTAAAAATCGTCTGTCCTCGGTTGCAACACACTACCGAGATCCAAACTGTCTCTAAAAGCAATATCAGCACAACAACTGTTTGTCGGGAGCTTCATGAAATGGATTTCCATGGCCGAGCAGCCGCACACAAGCCTATTCCTAACGTCGGCTGGATGTGTAAAGTTCACTGCCATTGGACTGGAGTAGTGGAAAGGCGTTCTCTGGAGTGATGAATCACACATCACCATCTGGCAGTCCAATGGACGAATCTGGGTTTGGCGGATGCCAGGAGAACGCTACCTGCCCCAATGCATAGTGCCAACTGTAAAGTTTGGTGGCGGATGCAGAATGGTCTGGACTTTTTTTCATGGTTCGGGCTAGGCCCCTTAGTTCGAGTGAAGGAAATATTAATGCTACAGCATACAATGACATTCTAGACGATTCTGTGCTTCCAACTTTGTGGCAACAGTTTGGGAAGGTCCTTCCTGTTTCAGCATGACAATGCCCCCATGCACAAAGCGAGGGCCATATGAAATGGTTTTCGAGATCGGTGTGGAAGAACTTGACTGGCCTGCACAAGCACTGACCTCAACCCCATCGAACACCTTTGGCATGAATTATAAAACTAACTGTGAGCCAGGCCTAATCGCCCAACATCATGCCCGACCTCACGAATGCTCTTGTGGCTGAATGGAATGGATCCCTGCAGCAATGTTCCAACATCTATGGAAATCTTTCCAGAAAAGTGGAGGCTGTTATAGCAGCAAAGAGGGACCAGCTCCACATTAATGCCCATGATTTTATAATGAGATGTTCTACTTTTGGTCATGTACTGTAATTAGCAGATGTTATTGCAGGTGTAGTGAAGTCCTTGTGTTCCTCTCCAACAGTGCAGTAATATCTAGCAATAGTGGTCCGGACAACAGTGGTCCGGACAACAGGCCCTCCGATTTGACACACTGAACTCTGTCTGAGAAGTAGTTGGTGAACCAGGCGAGGCAGTCATTTGAGAAACGAAGGCTGTTTAGTCTGCTGATAAGAATGTGGTGATTGACAGAGTCAAAAGCCTGGCCAGGTCGATGAAGATGGCTGCACAGTATTGTCTCTTATCGATGGCGGTTAGGCTTTCGTTTAGGACCTTGAGCGTGGCTGACGTGCACCCATGACCAGCCGTAAACCAGATTGCGTAGAGGAGAAGGTACGGTGGGATTCGAAATGGTCGGTGATCTGTTTGTTAACTTGGCTTTCGAAGACGCGTTAGAAAGGCAGGGTAGGATAGATATAGGTCTGTAGCAGTTTGGGTCTAGAGTGTCTCCACCTTGGAAGAGGGGGGTGACTGCGGCAGCTTTCCAATCTTTCGGGATCTCAGACAATACGAAAGAGAGGTTGAACAGGCTAGTAATAGGGGTTGCAACAATTTCGGCGGATAATTTTAGAAAGAGAGGGTCCAGATTGTCTAGCCCGGCTGATTTGTAGGGGTCCAGATTTTGCTGTTCTTTCAGAACAGCTATCTGGATTTGGGTGAAGGAGAAATGGGGGAGGCTTGGGCAAGTTGCTGTGGGGGGCGTAGGGCTGTTGACCGGGGTAGGGGTAGCCAGGTGGAAAGCATGGCCAGCCGTAGAAAAATGCTTATTGAAATTCTCAATTATCGCGGATTTATCGGTGGTGACAGTGTTTCCTAGCGTCTGAAGTTGGGAGGAGGTGCTCTTATTCTCCATGGACTTTACAGTGTCCCAGAACTTTTTTGAGTTTGTGCTCCAAGATGTAAATTTCTGTTTGAAAAAAGCTAGCGTTCCTAACTGTGTATATTGGTTCCTAACTTCCCTGAAAAGTTGTATATTGCGGGGGCTATTCGATGCTAATGCAGTATGCCACAGGATGTTTTTGTGCTGGTCAAGGGCAGTCAGGTCTGGAGTAAACCAAGGGCTATATCTGTTCCTGGTTCTAGATTTTTTGAATGGGGCATGCTTATTTAAGATGGTGAGGAAAGTACTTTTAAAGAATAACCAGGCATCCTGTACTGACGAAATTAGGTCAATATTCTTCCAGGATAGCAGGGCCAGATCGATTAGAAAGTGACGGTCCGCTTGGAGTTTGCCAAATGGCACCTAAAGGACTCAGACCATGAGAAACAAGATTCTCTGGTCTGACGAAACCAAGATTGAACTCTTTGGCCTGAATGCCAAGCATCACGTCTGGATGAAACCTGGCACCACCCCTACGGTGAAGCATATTGGTGGCAGCATCATGCTGTGGGGATGTTTTTTAGTGGCAGCGACTGTGCGACTAGTCAGGATTGAGGGAAAGATGAATGGAGCAAAGTACAGCGAAATCCTTGATGAAAACCTGCTCCAGAGCGCTCAGGATCTCTGGGGCAAAGGTTCACCTTCCAACAGGGCAACGACCCTAAGTACTCAGGCAAAATAAATTAGGAGTGGCTTTGCGACAAGTATCAGGATATCCCTTGAGTGGCCCAGCCAGAGCCCGGACTTGAACCTGAGGAATTTCTCAGGACCGCTTGAGAGGATCTGCAGAGCAGAATGGGAGACTCCCCAAATACAGGTGTGCCAAGCTTGTAGTGTCATACCTAAGGAGACTCGAGGCTGTAGTCGCTGCCAAAGATGCTTCAACAAAGTACTGAGTAAAGGGACTATCTAATTATGTAAATGTATTTATGTAATTTTTTTAGTTTTTGCTTCGTCATTATGGGGTATTGTTTGTAGATTGATGAGAGGAAAAACGCTATTGACTTCATTTTAGAATAAGGCTGTAACATAACAAATGTGGAAAGATTACATGTGAAATGGGTAAAACAGTATGTAAACATTATTAAAGTGACCAGTGCTCCATGTCTATGTACATAGGGCAGCAGCCTCTAAGGTGCAGGGCTGAGTAACCAAGTGGTAGCCGGCTAGTGACAGTGACTAAGGTCAGGGCAGGATACTCGTTGAAGGCCGGCTAGTGATGGCTATTTAACAGTCTGATGGCCTTGAGTTAAGAAGCTGTTTTTCAGTCTCTCTGCCCCAGCTTTGATGCACCTGTACTGACCTTGCCTTCTGGATAATAGCGGGGGGAACAGGCCGTAACTCGAGTAGATGAGGTCCTTGGTGATCTTATTGGCATTCCTGTGACACCAGGTGCGGTAGATGTCCTGGAGGGCAGGTAGTGTGCCCCCGGTGATGCATTGGGTGGACCACACCACCATCTGGATAGCCCTGCGGTTGTGGACGGTGCAGTTGCTGTACCAGGTGGTGATACAGCCCGACCGGATGCTCTCAATGGTGCATCTGTAAAAGTCTGTGAGGAACTTAGGGGCCAAGCCAAATTTCTTCAGCCTCCTGAGGTTGAAGAGGCGCTGTTGGGCCTTCTTCACCACACTGTCTGTGTGGGTGGACCATTTCAGATTTCAGTGATGTGTATACCGAGGAATTTTAAGCTTTTCACCTTCTCCCCGTCGATGTGGATGGGGGCGTGCTCGCTTTGTCTCGTCTTTTTTGGTAATCAGGCCTATCACTGTTGTGTCCTCTGCAAACTTGATGACACAACACCTGGGGGTGTCCTGTCAGACTGGGTCATGGACTTCCTGACGGGCTGTCCCCAGGTGGTAAAAGTAGACAACACCTCCACTACACTGATCCTCTAACACAAGGGCCCCACGAGGGTGCTTGCTCAGCCCCCTCCTCTACTCCCTGTTCACCCATAACTGCGTGGCCATCCTGATGTCACTGAAGTTGCTAATGATTTACTGTACTGCCGTGTTCATTTATCGTGTTAATGAGGCCCAGACAAGGAGCTGACCAGTGCTGAAAGATTAAAACGGACACTATCAAGTCACACATAAAAACAACAGTGCCTGCCAGAATGTCAAATGTTAAAATGTCCCACCATATAATGTAAACTTTGCAGATTTCAAATATGGGGGTTGAAAATGTAGAGCTGTAATTTCATCTGAAAAACTTCTGAAAGGATACGCCATAGATGTTATGAAAAGAATAGTGGAAACACCGGAACAACCCGGAAGAAGAAACTAGTGCAAAATGTGATAACACCGCGAGACAGAGGTCAGAATTTCTCTCTCACAACCATCTTGGATATAGAATCCCGACTCGGTGAGTCTCTCGCTAATCTAACTTAATCTAACCGTTTATCGTCTTTGAAAATATTTTAAACAGAGTTCCGACAGTACATGATAAATTTGTCATACACTTTATGTGGATATTAATCTATATCATTGTATGTACACATATTCACTGTTATGTAGTCGATCTCTGGTACAAAATGGGGGAACATGACTGCTCACATTCCCTATCTGGAACAGGCTAACTATTTGATAACAGGACGAATTTGAAATGTTAACAATTGTGCTACATCTGTGAAGTGTTTAGTTAACGTTGACCGTGTATCAACACGCACAATTGTCTGTCGGCTGTTTGTGACCGTGCATAGCCAGCTAGTTAACGTTAGCTTCAAGTGAAGCTTGTTCGCCAGAAAGTGAGCTTAACGTTAGCTTGCTAACTTTTTTGTTTTCTTTGTAGAGTTTAAAAGTTGATACGAGTGTTTATTATTGCTGATACGTTATATTAAACAGCGTTTCCGTTCAGTGGCCATTTTGTATCCTGATTTGCACTTTAACATTAACTAGTTAACTAATCATTTTAAAGTGGATTGTTAGTATGCTAACTAGGGCCGGGGGTGTAGCTAACGCTAGCTATGTGGCAACACGTGAAACACGCATATCACTTGAGTTATAATTTAAAATGGCTAACTAACGTTAGCTACTTGGCTGCTGTCCATTAGCCAGTTATCCCTCAGTCAGTAAGTAGTATAACGTTACATTTGACAGTATCAGTAGCAAAGTGATTAAAATGTTACACAAGTACAGTAACTTGTACTTAGTATAAATGAGATCTAGCTGGGAATGATTGATATTTGAACACAGACACGTTGAATCCAGGTCCTACTATAGTACACTGAAGCCATCAGCGCTCTGCATTTGCCTAGTCAGTGAGCCATGTAAAAATAATTACGTTGGCTGTGTTTTATTCAATCCTCACTTGATTTAAATGTAAGTTATTCCTGGTGATCATTACTTGATTTCTCCTTTCAGACACAAGCATGCCTGGCGAAGCCACAGAGACGGTCCCAGTCACTGAGCAGGAGATGCAACAGCCGCAAGTTGAGACTGGTTCGTATAGCATTATTATATCACACATGCATGCTAAGATACTAAACTACTGGGCTGACGGGGTCCTGGAATTCAAGCACTGCAGTAGAAGTCATATTCCCCCATTGGGAGTGGAGTGGTGGCTTTTATTTTAGAGCTCTATATTGGTTTAACTCCTTTTGGGAAAGGTAAAACTCATCAGTTGACACTGAGATAATCAAGCAGGTGACACTGCTGTTGAATGACACTAACATCTGTTGGTTACATTGACTTGGAACTCTGGGTCACCTGTTGAGTCCTCCTTTACACACATTCTCAGCATTAATGGGGAGGTGTGGTGGAAGGTTTATTTTAAGGGGATGGGTGGGCTGAGCAGCTGAGGGATCATATAAACCATACCCTGTAGATTATAATCTTGGGGGGGGGGCTACTCGGTCTCTATCCACAACTTCCAGACTAGAAACCTTGTTTTTATACTGAGAAGTGAGTAGCCCTCTAGAATTATGTTTGACAAGGCTGGTCATTGCCTCACTTTGCATTAATGTGGGAATAACTGTGTGTTAACAATTTGGTTGTTGTGTCCTGAAATTCACTGCAGTCCAAATGGGTTATCCAGGACCCCTTATTTACTCAAACTCAAACTGCCTGTTGAATGTTACTGCACTGACAACTGGGTTGTGAAACACTTCCCAATGCATGGGTATTTATGTAGTCGCCTTCTGCATGGGACATTTTAAAGAAACAGGCATTAATTACGTGGTCAAACTTTAATAGCAACCTTTGGCATAAAGGAGTGGCACTGACTATCATAACGTTACAGCTGTATGAATTACTTCTGGTTCTGGGAAATACTGGTCCACATAAAATACATTTTTTTTATAGCAGATTTATTTATTTTTTATTCACACTACATTCTCATTGACCATGTTAAGTGGCCATTGCTTACTGCTATTTTCTTTTTATTTTATCTGAAATTGCAGCTTTTACTTCGAATTGATGATAATGATAGTGCTATGGATTATGGTTTTTTTCAACGACGATACGGATTATTGGAGGACCAAAAAAAGCCGATACTGATTAATCGGCCTATTTATTTTTATAAATATATATTTGTAATAATGACAATTACAACAATACTGAATGAACATGTTTATTTTAACTTAATACATAAATAAAATCAATTTAGTCTCAAATAAATAATGAAACATTTTCAATTTGATTTAAATAATGCAAAAACACAGTTGGAGAAGAAAGTAAAAGTGCAGTATGAGCCATTGTAAAAAAGCGAACGTTCTGAGCAAGGAACTTAAACATGAGAACATATGAAAGCTGGTGGTTCCTTTTAACATGAGTCTTCAATATTACCAGTTAATAAGTTTTAGGTTGTAGTTATTATTGGAATTATAGGACTATTTCTCTCTCTACCATTTGTATTTCATATACCTTTGACTATTGGATGTTCTTATAGGCACTTTAGTATTGCCAGCCTAATCTCGAGAGTTGATAGGCTTGAAGTCATAAACAGAGCTGTGCTTCAAGCATTGCGGAGAGCTGCTGGCAAACGCAGGAAAGTGCTGTTTGAATGAATGCTTACGAGTCTGCTGCTGCCTACCACCAATCAGACTGCTCTATCATACTTCATTATAATATAATAAACACAGAAGTATGAGCTTTGGGTCAATATGGTCAAATTTCGAAAACAATGGTTATTCTTTCAGTGGAATACGGAACAGTTCTGTATTTTATGGAACGGGTGGCAACCCTAAATATTGCTGTTACATTGCACAGCCTTCAATGTTATGTCATAATTATGTAAAATTCTGACAAATGAATTACGGTCTTTGTGAGGAAGAAATGGTCTTCACACAGTTCGCAACGAGCCAGGTGGCCCAAACTACTGCATATATACCCTGACTCTGCTTGCACTGAATGCAAGAGAAGTGACAATTTCCCTAGTTAATATAGCCTGCTAACATGAATTTCTTAACTAAATATGGAGTTTAAAAAAATATATATACTTGTGTATTGATTTTAAGAAAGGCATTGATGTTTATGGTTAGGTGCATTGATGCAACGATTGTGCTTTTTTTCTCAAATGCACTTTTGTTAAACCATCACCCGTTTATCGATGTTGAAGTAGGCTCTGATCCGTAGATAAATTAACCGCATTGATTATATGGAACGCAGGACAAGCTAGTTAACTACACATGGTTGATATTACCAGTTTAACTAGTGATTATGCTAAGAAAAGTTTAATGCTAGCTAGCAACTTACCGTGGCTCCTTGCTGCACTCGCGTTAATCGGTCAACCTCTACTATGGTAATGTACTGATGCCCTAACAAGTGCAGGCCTGTTATGGCATTGATTTGACTAAATGTTGATGTCAAAGGTAAGCTGCTTCTGTGAAGTAGCTTATGGCTCTTTATTTTGAAGTCATTTGAGAAACATTGGTTTTGAATAGAACGGAGTTAGTATTGTGGTTGGTTTTCTTAAAGCATTTTCTCATTCATTTTCGTGCTGCAGCAAACGAAATTCTGATTACTATGGCGAAGATGTCAATATGCTAGTGATTATAATTGGCGAAACTTTTATGGATTTCTTCACTACCAAGCCCTGTATTAGAAGAGTTATAAGCAGATGAAAGTCCATGTTTCCCCAAAGAGACTATGGAGTGGCGCTGATTTAAGACCACAAATTGCTTTTGAAGTCCATTGGCCATGATGGCAGCCAAAGAAGATGCATGTGCTAAACAAGTGAAGACTACCGATATTGATTGGAAAAGACATGGGTACCACAGGTGCTTGTTTAATGAAGTTGCTGAGGAACTACAGTGAAGGATTTATGGAGAGAGCCCACATACTAGTGCTAACACCAAGTATTAGCTGATAACTGTTTTTAGCTTAAGACCACACGTGAAGACTTTAGGAATTCATTTTAGTCTGTTGGAAGAGCGGTATTTTTTTTGCTCAGCATGGAAGTCGGTGTTCCAGAAAAGTGTTGAAAATCCTGTTGGGGAATTGGTTTGTTGCATGAAATGGATTTTTAAGAAATCTAGTTATTTGACGGTTATTCAGGTAAGGTTATTAAAATGCCTCATTATATATAACAGAATAGAAACTTATTAAATCTCGATTTACTAATTCAAAAGTTTTCTAGTATTCCAGTGTGCATGATTGTCTCTGTCGCAAGACACTTCACTCTGAAATATTGTCATTACGGTTAGTAGGTGTATTGAATGCTACTCTTTCTTCAGAGGGTTTCCTCACACTTTCGGTCTCAATGTGTTTCCAAGTACAATCTTGTGCATTTGGGCACTGCATGGCAACTGGGACATGGGCACAAGTTTGGTTTTGTGGGTATACACATTCACCCATTTTTGGTTCAGTTATAACAAATGAAAAGCTCATGTCTGCATCCTTGAACAACCTCACAAACACCTTGGTTCAACTGAATTGGTAGATGTAGATCACAAACCCATTGCTAAAAAATGTACTTTTATTCAATTGTTTCCTCTTCATATTTTGTCACATAATCAAAACATTTTGGACCCTACCTTCCTCATGTTTGTTAGTCTCTCGTATAGGAGAGTACTATTAGTGTAGCTAGATTTTCTTAAACAAGGTGTTCAATCATTTTGATCATATGCTTTAAATAAACATGTAAGCTTATCAACCGCTCCTCACGCTATCGCTGTGACTATCCCCTGCTGCTCCTTCCGCTCCTCCTTTCCTTCCTATCAGCTCCAGGGGTGTTGAGTTCCTCTGCTCCCCTTGGGATGGCTGTGCCCGATGTGACCAATGCCCCTTTGGAGAGTCCTGTGCCTCCAGAAGGTTCCACTTTTCTTCCAGAAATCAAATCCCATTCAGTGTCAGACATGGCTTCTGGGGAGGCAGCTAGTGGACAACTTAATGGTGTAAAAGCAACACCTGAAGTCACTGCGCAAACTGAAGTGCCTGGGGTCACAGAGGAAGCAGTGATCCAAGAATCTGTCTCACCAGTTGAGGCAGTTGCATCTGCCTCAGAAGAAACGCCTGTTCAAGAACCAACGGCACTTTCTGACGAACCTCATGCCTCAAATGAAGAACCAACTGTTCAAGACCTAGAAGCTGCTGCCGAAGAACCGGTCACCCAAGCAACTGAAAATATAATCATTCAAGATTCAGCTGCGGTTACAGAGGTTACCGTGGCTGAGGAACCTATGGCTGAAGCTGAAGAACCCATTGGAGTGGTCAAAGAACCAGTGCTTGCTGCTGAAGAGCCAATCGCTGATGCTGTTGACGCGCCAATCGTAGACACTATTGATGGGATGGCACGTGGAACTCCAGAATTCACCCCTGAGCCTGCAGTCGAGGCAATCGTTAAAGATGTGAAGACTGTGAGTTTGAAGCCAGCTCCTGAAGATGCCGTACCATGCACTGAAGTGGCCAGCTCGAACCCTGGGGACACAGAACTGGAATCTCTGCCTGCTGATTTGACCATAGACACTGCCACACTAAACAAAACTCTCGTTGAGAAAGAAGCAATGGCGGCCTTCTCTGAGGCCGTCCAGCCAAAGGTGACGTCAAATCGTGCAGGCCCGACCATCTCCACCCGGCACCTGTCAGGTGGGTCATTTTGTGTGTAAAGTAAAGGCTGCTTTAACTTTCTTACAGCAGCTCCCCCTTCCAGATCTTTTGTTTCTTATATACTTGCTAACTTTTGCACCGACTGGGCCTAGATTTGCCTTGTAAATGGTATGTTTTCCCCAATTTATCTTTTTGTATTTCAATATGCTTGATGAAAAGGGCTAATGTTGAGAGAATTAAGAATGGCAAGATTTTATTTTAAGGCTTGTTAACTCGAGGCGTCTCAATTTTCTTTTGCGTCACTGTTTTAAACTCATTGTTTCACCTTGAAACAGGCCAGTCCATTTAAGCACTTCATGTAAAGAGTTGACTTCCAGCAACTTTTTCCTCTTGTCGTCTGATGTTAACTGTTCTGTTTCTGTTGCTCTATTTTCTCTCTCAGCGCTTATTGGCGTTTGTCCAGGAAGAATCCACCAAGCCAACTGTGTTCAAGTGCTTTAACAGCAGTGTGTTTTCAACACTGATATTTGTTTCCAATGAAGGTGTTTGTATCCATTTGTGGGAGTTGTAGTTCCAGTTTAAGGCTTTTTGTTCATTGCGGTACACCATTTTAATCCTCACTATCTTTTAATCATCCTCACATCTGCTGTTGATTGCTTTATTTATTTAATTGTAGTATTAAACATAGCGAATTGGTTAAATGATTCAATGAAATACTGATTTTATTTATCTATACTATAGCGATTCTCAAACCTATGGGGTTCGCAATGATGAAAGGGGGCATAAGTGAAAAGGTTTGGGAGCACTGGTATAGCTTAACTTTGAAACTCGGTTGTAAACCACAATTCATCATTCTACCTAGGGTTTAGGTCAAATGTTCTTAGTGTTATCTGTTCTGCATAGCATTATAAACAATAACCGCTAAAGCGCCTTCGGATTTGACCTGTCACAAATTATAAATCGTGCCATGCTTTGCGAATGCATTTGCCACACTTTGTCTTTCCTCTGCACTGAGTGGGTCCTCAATTTGAATTTGAGTGATGCTGTAGAAAATGTGACGTGTGTGTTTTGCCTGAATACTTGAAATTGAGTGTGCTGCCCTGCAACAATTCCTTCCATTTCGGAAAGAAGTTTGGTGTGGTGTTTATTTTCCTAACCCTGGATTTCTGAGGTAACATTGCCTCCTGTGTTCTATTCTTTTAACCTGCATGGTTCAGGCTTTGACATCCTTGTCTTCCAAATGTAAAAACATTTAAACAAATTTGTTTCATTCAGCTGCACTCTCTGCCCCTGCAAGTCTGGCTACCTCCCAGAAACCTCAGACTGCTTCTGGCCCTGCCAAGCCCAAAGGCAAAGAGGCCAAGGGTGGCTCTGCCCCAAAGGCTGTCCCTGGCAGAAGAAAACGCTCCTCTATGTCTGCCTCCTCTGCTTCTCCTACCTCCTCCACACCCCATTCCCCCCTAGCTACCTCACCTGGGGCTGCTGGAACTCCCAGCCAGGGCAGTCGTGCCGCCCCCAAGGTTGTGAAGGTTGGCAAACAAAGAAAGGCTAAGAAAGAGTATTTTAAGCCTACTGCTGACCTGCCAGCCCCAGCAGGGGCCAAACCTCTTCCTATGGAGCCTAAAGCTGCTCCTGCACCAGTAGTGGCCACGCCAGTGACTGTTGCTCCAGAGCCTGCCTCTCCCAAGCCTGTGGCGTCCCCTGTGTCCTTCAAAGTGACCTCAAAGCCTGCTGCACCAGCCCCCGTGTCATTTGCTGACGCTATTGCCTCTAGCCCCCCTAGAGCTGCCTCTGAAATGCCCATAGCCAAGCCAGAGCGTCTGCTCAAGGCTGAGGTGAAAGAGGTCAATGCAGCACCTGCCCTGGAGGATGACGATGACCTTCCCCCTCTCATTCCACCAGAGGAGCCAGTAAAGATGCCAGTCTTCTCACCCCCTACAGTAGTAGGGACTCCTAAGCCTGCCCCAGTTGCTTCTCCAGCTCCCCCTAAGCCAGCTCCTTTTGAGCCCGTTGTAGCGGCGTCGGCTCCTGTTAAGGCTGTTGTGGCTACACCTGTTCCCCCTAAGCCAGTTCCAGTTAAGCTCGTTGTGGCTACACCAGCTCCCCTTAAGCCTGCTCCAGTTGTAGCTGTACCAGCTCCCCCTAAGCCTCCTCCAGTTGTAGCTGCACCAGCTCCTGTTAAGCCCATTGTTGCTACACCAGCTCCCCCTAAGCCTGCTCCAATTGTACCTTCGCCGGCTCCTGTTAAGCCTGTTGTGGCTACAACCGCGCCCCGTAAGCCAGTTCCAGTTAAGCCTGTTGTGGCTACAACCGCGCCCCCTAAGCCAGTTCCAGTTAAGCCCATTATGGCTACACCAGCTCCCCCTAAGCCTGCTCCAATTGTACCTTCGCCGGCTCCTGTTAAGCCTGTTGTGGCTACAACCGCGCCCCCTAAGCCAGTTCCAGTTAAGCCTGTTGTGGCTACAACCGCGCCGCCTAAGCCAGTTCCAGTTAAGCCCATTGTTGCTACACCAGCTCCCCCTAAGTCTGCTCCAATTGTAGCTGTGCCGGCTCCTGTTAAGCCCGTTGTGGCTACACCAGCTCCCCGTAAGCCTGCTCCAGTTGTAGCTGCACTAGCTTCCGTCAAGGCCTCTCCGGTTGTAGCTTCGCCAGCTCCCGTTGAGCCAGTTATAGCTGCACCAGCTTCCGTCAAGACCGTTCCCGTTGTAGCTGCACCAACTCCTATTGAGGCCTCTCCGGTTGTACCAGCACCCGCTAAGCCAGCTCTTGTTGAGCCCGTTGTAGCTGCACCAGCTTCCGTCAAGGCCGCTCCCGTTGTAGCTGCCCCGGCTCCCGTTGAGCCAGTTGTAGCTGGACCAGCTCCCCTTAAGCCTGCTTCCTATGCAGCCGTGGTAGCTGCACCAGCTCCTCTTAAGCCTGTTCCCATCGAGCCTGTTGTAGCTTCCCCAGCTCCCCCTAAGCCTGTTGAAGTAGCCGTTGTACCAGCACCTGTTTCAAACCCTGCCCCCACCCCTGCTAAACCCCCTACCAAACCGGAGCCTGTGATCAAGAATGACAAGGGTATTTCTTATTTTGTCTGTCTGTGTCCCCTCTGTTTGCCCACCGGTGTTGATTTCTGTGGCCTGTTCAAGTCTCTTTTCCCTTTTAAAGCTAAAGAAAGTAGAGATTGTAGTAGTCTGTATTAGCTTTTCCTCAAATGTAACGTCTGAACTGGCCTGTTTCAAAGATCACGTGTAGTTATTGGAGCTATTGATTGGTGAAATCAGTGCTCCCGTTTGAGTGCCATTTTTATTCTTTGGGGTACATTTTTACTGTGTACTTTCAAAACAAGAAGTTCCAGTTTGCATGTTTTTCCTCCCAACAAGATGATGTTAAGGTTCAAATTATGTAAATGCCCTGCTATTATATACTGTTTTTTTCTGGGGGGGGTCTCTCAATTATAGTGAATTGAGGAGCCCTATTACAGTGCCTTCAAAGTATTCATACCCTTGGACTTATTCCACATTTTGTTACAGCCTAACTTCAAAATGGATTTTAAAAATACACATTTGCACCCATCTACACACTAATGTCAAAGTGAAAACATTATATATTTTTTGCAAATCTATTGAAAATTAAATGCAGATTTCATTTACATAAGTATTCACGAGTAAGCACCTTACAGCTTACAGCTGTGGGTCTATCTGGGTAAGTCTCTAAGAGCTTTCCACACCTGGATTTTTTAACATAAGCCCATTTAATATTTTCAAAAGTCTTCAAGCTCTGTGAAATTGGTTCTTGATCATTGCTAGAAAATCAAGTAGATTTAAGGAAAAACTAACTCGGCCACTCGGGAACATTTGGCCTTGGGTTTTAGGTTATTTTCCTGCTGAAAGTTGAAATAATCTCAATGTCTGGTGGAATGCAGACTGAACCAGGTTTTCCTCTAGGATTTTGTCTGCTTAGCTCTTTTTTTTTATCCTGAAACTCCACAGTCCTTAACTATTACAAGCATACCCATAACATGATGCAGCCACCACTATGCTTGAAAATATGGGGAGTGGTACTCCTTAATGCATTGTATTGGATTTACCCCAATCATAACACTATTCAGGACAAAACATTCATTGTTTTTTTGCGGTATTACTTTAGTGCCCTCTTGCAAACAGTATGTTTGTTTTGGAATATTTTTTTATTCTGTACGGGTTTCCTTTTCAGTCTGTCAATTAGGTTAGTATTGTGGAGTAACTACAATATTGATCCATCCTCGGTTTTCTCCTGTAAGCCATTCAACTCTAACTGTTTGAAAGTCAACATTGGCCTCATGGTGAAATCCCTGGGTGGTTTCCTTCCTCTCCGTCAACTGCGTTAGGAAGAATGCCTGTATCTTTGTGGTGACTGGGTGTATTGGTAATAATGAATGACTTCGCCTTGCTCAACGGGATATTCAGTGTCTGCTTCTTTTTTCTTTCTTTTTTGTGCCCCTTTGCAAGGCATTGGATTACCTCCCTGGTCTTTGGGGTTGACTATTTGAAATTCGCTACTCGACTGAGGGACCTTACAATTATATGTATGAATGGGATACAGAGATCATAGTAATTTGGAATTTGTGTTAAACACTATTGCACACGGCCCATGCAACTTATTATGTGGCTTGTTAAGCACGTTTTTACTCCTGAACTTATTTAGGCTTGCCATAACAAAAGGCTTGACTATTTAAGACGTTTCAGACCTCCGTTTTGACATGGTGTATTAAGACTTCGACAAAAAATCTAAATTGAATCCCTTTTTAAAATCTGTCTAACAAAATGTTGGCAAGTCAAGGGGTGTGAATACTTTCTGAAGGAACTGTATTTCTGTCAGCCTATAAAAGGACTTTTGAGGGGAATGGCAAGGGGGGTGGCAGTTCCATGTCATTGTGATACAGGTTTGTCAAATTGGGAGATTACTTTTCAAATCCGTATGCAAAGGGTGTGCAAGATTTTACTACTCCACAGATACTTTCACATTTATAAGCAGGTCTGTTCTTTTCTACACTGACATTTTTGTTAACCTCATCCACATATACCCATTTTTATTCTGTTTCACTACCTCAAATTAATAGATTAGATTCACCTACCACCAACCAATGTTGCGCTCATTCAACATCTCGATTTGTATTAGTCTCTGTTGTGCCTCATAGACTTTGCTCTGTTAAATACCTATGCAATTACAATTCTCTTACAAAGGCTGCTGTAGAAGAACTGGTTTTCTGCAGCTCAGGCCTTTGCCATTGACCACATGAATAATGCTTGTTTCTCTGGGGGTGGCTTACAGGGTCTGGCACTGAATCGGACAGTGATGAGTCTGTACCAGATCTGGAGGAACACGACTCTGCACAGACACAGCAAGCGCAGGTAAGACCACCTGAGAGTGACCAAGTGCCCAGATAAGACTGCTCAGGCAGAGGTCTGGCAGGCCACATAACAGATTAATTTAGCACGCTGCTTCTATGGTGTATGGGTGGGATACAGTACACCCTTATATTTCACTCCCAACATGATTAGAATAGATCCTTGACTCTTCAGTGATGATTGATTCGGTGAATTTCGTTCTTCTGATTCTACTGAAGCCATCCTTCATGTCCTGAGAATAGGAAAAAGCCAAAGGGATAATTTAATATGCTTTATTTTTACCGCGCACACCATATTCTTACATATTGGTTGAATTTTTGGTCTATTTCTCCAAAAAATTTAATCTTGCCTGTCATTAAAGGAGGATTTGTAATTTTTTCCCCCACAGCTTGCAGCTGCTGCAGAAATAGATGAAGAACCCGTTAGCAAAGCCAAACAGAGCCGTAGTGAAAAGAAGGCACGAAAGGTAACTAACATGAAACGATCTAGACTTGTTTTCATTAGGCATTCCAGTCTTAAAAGTATACATTGAATTATTTAAATTACTATGCCATCTATAACTGTCCATTGTTGGAACTAGTGTTCAGTTCCACTCAAAATAGAGCATGACCCATGGTTCTTTGCTTCTCTCCAGGCAATGTCTAAGCTGGGTCTCAGGCAGGTGACGGGGGTCACCAGGGTTACCATTCGCAAGTCTAAAAATATCCTTTTCGTTATCACCAAACCAGACGTCTACAAGAGCCCTGCATCAGACACTTACATTGTCTTTGGTGAGGCTAAGGTAAGATGGATACAGTTTGAATTTTGTTTTCTGATTCCTTTTAAATATGTAATGTTGCTGGTGTTATTCCATCTCGTCTTAACTGCTCTTTCAGAACCAGAATCGCATGCTCTTAATGGTATCAGTCAAATTTGCAGTGTAATGTCCATTCAACCAAGGTGTTGGGGTTCTTTCCAAAGGTTACAGCGCTGATATCACGATCTGTTTCTCTCCCTTTGTGTCTCAGATCGAGGATCTTTCACAACAAGCCCAGCTTGCCGCGGCAGAGAAGTTCAAGGTACAGGGAGAAGCCGTGTCGAACGTCCAGGAAAACACACAGACTCCCACTGTACAAGAGGAGAGCGAAGAGGAAGAGGTGAGGGCCTTGAGAGGGGTGAAACGGTTAACATAGAATCATCAGCAGGTCATTTCTCTTCAGTGATGATTGATACAGTGACTTTCGTTCTTCTGAGTCTACTGAAGCCAACCTTTCTGTCCTGAGAAGAGCAATTGAAACTATGATGGGGCTTAGTTTTATACATGATCATGAACCAGACCACTGTAAACTATGATAGGGCTTAGTTTATACATTATCAGAAACCAGGTACCATACTTTTTGTCCATTTAGATGGTATAACTCTGTTTGCCTCCATTAATTAGCTTTTAGTTTGTAGTTGTCTTCCTTGTTTAATGGGGTTATTGTGGGTCCAATACAAAAGCCCCATTCCCCTTGATGTCAGTGAATTGCAGTGTGAGTTAAACTGTCTGATACTAATGCTTTGTCTCGATGCATAGGTTGACGAGACCGGGGTTGAGGTGAAGGACATTGAACTCGTGATGTCACAAGCCAACGTGTCGCGAGCGAAGGCTGTACGCGCCCTTAAAAACAACAACAATGATATTGTCAATGCTATTATGGTAAGTATATTTTACCACACAATTCCCTTGTCACCAGACAGTATTATCCAGCACAGGTTCCCCTCAATCCAAAAATGTGTAGATTTGAGTTGTGACCTGTCAGTTATCGTAGGATCTACTAGCTGGAGATCCTTTCTCTTCAGTGATGATTGATACAGTGACTTTCGTTCTTCTGAGTCTACTGAAGCCAACCTTTCTGTCCTGAGAAGAGATGGGCACTTAACTATGACAGGGCTTAGTTTGTACATGTATCAACACATTGTATTCTTATATTCACAGGAATTGACGATGTAGGCTGCTGGTCGAAGGGGGTTCTGAAAGTTTGCTGGTTTAATCTACTATTGTTTGTACAATTTATACCCGAGATGGAAATAAAGTTGTGGCTTGGTGAATTGAACTAGGTTTCCCTCTGTATTAGTTTTGTGAAATTATGAATCGTACATCTCCAGGACTAGGATTGAAGAACACTTGACTCAGAGGGATTTGTCTGAACAGTGGTATGGAATACAGTTTAGTCCTCAGAGGTGTAAACTCTTCTCTGTTTTACTGAACTTTCAGAAGTCCCTCTGCTGAAATGGTATTGTAGGGCTGGATATCTTTCATTGCTGTGGTTAAATATTTTTTGTAAACAATGTACCACAGATTTAAGACAAAAGTATTGCATTTTAATTAGCTGGTGCTGGGAATCTTGAGCCGTTTTGCTACTATGACTAATCTAAAGACTTCCAGTGTAAACCGCACCTCTGAGTAACTGATGAAACAAGGAAACTGGAAGGCACTTGTTCGCTGAAAGATTACTGTAAAGGTATGTAATGAATACAGATCGTAATGCTCAATTTAGGGGGGGTGGAACAAGCATTAGTATGACTGCATTTGATATCCTAGAAATACCTGACTGATACCTGTGATAATACACCAGACATAACCCAGAGTGCTTCAAACGTATGTTAACCACTGATGGTCTTTTTCCCCATTCTCCTAATGATAAAGGCAAGGAATGGAGTAATCTTAGATCGGTGGTCAGGCCAGGTCAACCACGGAATTGGGTCAAGCATGCTCCTATCTTGGGTTTCTACTAAAGGGGAGTAGTCTCCTGAACTTTAATCCCTGTGTCCAAACCAGTTCATGAGCAACTGGTGAATGCTTGAGATGCATCCAGCTGCAACCCTGCAGCAGCCTGTGATTTAGCCTGTCAATAAAAAACAATACTATCGACATCTACTGGCTGTGGTTAATCCCTACCAGGGGAGACTGACTGCACCCTCCCATGGAAGCCACGGATGTTCAAGGCCGACTGTGGTCCTGCAGGCATTGACAGGAAACAAGATCCCCCCATTCTAGACGGGTGGGTTGTTTAGCAACAAATCAAATTTTGTGAAATGCTTTGTAAATAGGTGTAAAGTCGTGGCCAAACGTTTTGAGAATGACACATATTAATTTCCACAAAGTTTACTGCTTCAGTGTCTTACGACATTTTTGTCAGATGTTACTATGGTATACTGAAGTATAATTACAAGCATTTCATAAGTGTCAAAGGCTTTTATTGACAATTACAAGAAGTTGATGCAAAGAGTGAATATTTGCAGTGTTGATCCTTTTTCAAGACCTCTGCAATCTACCCTGGCATGCTGTCAATTAACTTCTGGGCCACATCCTGACTGATGGCAGCCCATTCTTGCATAATCAATGCTTGGAGTTTGTCTGAATTTGTGGGTTTTTGTTTGTCCCCCCGCCTCTTGAGGATTGACCACAAGTTCTCAATGGGGTTAAGGTCTGGGGAGTTTCCTGGCCATGGACCCAAAATATAGATGTGTTGTTCCCCGAGCCACTTAGTTATCACTTTTGCCTTATGGCAAGGTGCTCCATCATGCTGGAAAAGGCATTGTTCGTCACAACTGTTCCTGGATGGTTGGGAGAAGTTGCTCTCGGAGGATGTGTTGGTACCATTCTTTATTCATGGCTGTGTTCTTAGGCAAAATTGTGAGTGAGCCCACTCCCTTGGCTGAGAAGCACCCACACATGAATGGTCTCAGGTGCTTACTGTTGGCATACACAGGACTGATGTAGCGCTCACCTTGTCTTCTCCGGACAAGCTTTTTTCCGAATGCCCCAAACAATCGAAAGGGGATTCATCAGAGAAAATGACTTTACCCAGTCTCCAGCAGTCCAATCACTGTACCTTTTGCAGAATATCCGTCTGTCCCTGATGTTTTTACTGGAGAGAAGTGGCTTCTTTGCTGCCCTTCTTGACACCAGGCCATCCTCCAAAAGTCTTCGCCTCACTGTGCGTGCAGATGCACTCACACCTGTCTGCTGCCATTCCTGAGCAAGCTCTGTACTGGTGTGCCCCGATCCCGCGGCTGAATCAACTTTAGGAGATGGTCCTGGCGCTTGCTGGACTTTCTTGGGCGCCCTGAAGCCGCCTTCACAACAATTGAACCGCTCTCCTTGAAGTTCTTGATCCGATAAATGGTTATTTAGGTGCAATCTTACTGGCAGCAAATCCTTGCCTGTGAAGCCTTTTTGTGCAAAGCAATGATGACGGCACGTGTTTCTTTGCAGGTACCATGGTTGCAGGAAGAACAATGATTCCAAGCACCACCCTCCTTTTGAAGCTTCAGTCTGTTATTCGAACTCAAGCATGACAGAAGATGATCTCCAGCGCTTGTCCTCGTCAACACTCACACCTTGTTAACGGAGGAATCACTGACATGATGTCGGCTGGTCTTTTTCTGACAGGACTGAAATGCAGTGGAAATGTTTTTGGGGGATTCAGTTCATTTGCACGGCAAAGAGGGACTTTGCAATTCATTTTATCACTCTTCATAACATTCTGGAGTACAATGCAATTGCCATCGTACAAACTGAGGCAGCAGACTTGGTGAAAATGTGTATTTGTGTCGTTCTCAAAACTTTTGGCCACGACTAGCGAACAGTGAAATACGTGCAGGCCCTTCCAACAGTGCAGCGAAAGAAACAATACACAATAGGTAATGATATCTTGGCTATAGTGTCTTCAGAATGTATTCATACCCCTGACTTAATCCGCCTGAATTCGAAGTTAATTATATTGATTGATTTTCTCACTCATCTACACACTACCCTAATGCAAAGTGAAAACTGTTTTGAGAAATGTTTTCAACTTTATCGAAAATGAAATATCTCATTTACATACAGTTGAAGTCGGAAGTTTACATACACCTTAGCCAAATACATTTAAACTCAGTTTTTCAACAATTCCTGACATTTAATCCTAGTAAAAATTCCTGTCAGTTAGGATCACCACTTTATTTTAAGAATGTGAAAAGTCAGAATATTAGTTGAGATTTATTTCAGCTTCTATTTCTTTCATCACATTCCCAGTGGGTCAGAAGTTTACATACACTCAATTAGTATTTGATCGCATTGCCTTTAAATTGTTTTAACTTGGGTCAAACGTTTCAGTTAGCCTTCCACAAGCTCCCAAAATAATTTGGTGGAATTTTGGCCCATTCCTCCTGAGAGCTGGTGTAACTGAGTCAGGTTTGTAGGCCTCCTTGCTCTCTCACGTTTTTTCAGTTCTGCCACCAAATGTTCATAGGATTGAGGTCAGGGTTTGTGATGCCATCCAATACCTTGACTTTGTTGTCCGAAGCCATTTTGCCACAACTTTGGAAATATGCTTGGGGTCATTGTCCATTTGGAAGACCCATTTGTGACCAAGCTTAAACTTCCTGACTTCTGTCTTGTCTTGAGATGTTGCTTCAATTTTTCTCCCTCATGAAGCCATCTGGGTTGAGAAGTGCACCAGTCCTCCTGTAGCCAAGCACCCCCACAACAATGATACTGCCACCCCATGCTTCACGGTTGGGATGGTGTTCTTCGGGCTTGCAAGCCTCCCCTTTTTCTCCAAACATAACGATGGTCATTATGACCAAACTTTCCACCTCTCCACTGCTGTCCCGTCTATGGAAGGGGGTGCTCCATCTGCTGTTTCTGAAGTCCACAATACATTCCTTTTGTTTCGTTGATGTTGATGAGAGGTTTTCCTGACACCACACTCCTAGTGCCTCACCCCCTACAGTCTGTCAGGTCGTTGTTGGTGATCAAGCCTACTACTGTTCTGTCATCTGCAAACTTGTTGAGTTGGAGGTGTGCGTCGCCCGCAGTCATGGGTACAGGGAGTACAGTGGAGGCTGAGCACGTACCCTTGGGGGGCCCCAGTGTTGAGGATCAGCGAAGTGGAGATTGTTTCCAAACTCCACCTGGGGGTGCCCGTCAGGAAGTCCAGGACCCAATCACCCAGAGTGGGCTTGAGACCCAGGGCCTCAAGCTTAATGATGAGCTTGGAGGGTACTATGGTGTTGAACGCTGAGCTGTAGTCAATGAACAGCATTCTTACATGGGTTTTTCTCTTGTCCAGATGAGATTGTGCATGTGATGGCGATTTGCATCATTGTGAACCTATTGGGGCATTATGCAAATTGCGGTGGGTCTAGGGTGACCGGTAAGGGGGAAGTGATATGAATCTTGACTAGTCTCTCAAAGCACGACACGATGACAGAGTGAGTGCTACGGGGAGATAGTCATTCAGTTCAGTTACCTTTCCTTCTTGGGTACAGGAACAATGGTGGCCATCGTGAAGCATGTAGGACAGCAGACTGGGATAGGGAGAGATTTCAATGTGTCCATAAAACACACCAGACAGCTTGTCTGCACATGCTCTGAGGACGCGGCTAGAGATGCCATTTGGCCGGCACCCTTGCGCGAGGGTTAACATGTTTAAATGTCTTACTCAAGTTTTCACAATTCCTGACATTTAATCCTAGTAAAAGTTCCCTGTCTTAAATCAGTTAGGATCACCACTTTATTTAAGAATGTGAAATGACAGAATAATAGTAGAAATTATTTATTTTAGCTTTTATTTCTTTCATCACATCCCAGTGGGTCAGAAGTTTACATACACTCAATTAGTATTTGGTAGCATTGCCTTTAAATTATTTAACTTGGGTCAAACGTTTCGGGTAGCCTTCCACAAGCTTCCCACAATAAGTTGGGTGAATTTTGCCCATTAGTCAGGATTGTAGGCCTCCTTGTTAGCACACGCTTTTTCAGTTCTGCCCACAAATTTTCTATAGGATTGAGGTCAGGGCTTTGTGATGGCACTCCAATACCTTGACTTTGTTGTCCGTAAGCCATTTTGCCACAACTTGGAAAATGCTTGGGGTCATTGTTCCATTTGGAAGACCCATTTGTGACCAAGCTTAAACTTCCTGACTTCTGTCTTGTCTTGAGATGTTGCTTCAATTTTCCTCCCTCATGAAGCCATCTAGGTTGAGAAGTGCACCTTGAGCTGACTGATGTCTTGAGATGTTGCTTCAATATATCCACATAATTTTCTCATGATGCCATCTATTTTGAGAAGTGCACCAGTCCCTCCTGTAGCCAAGCACCCCCACAACATGATACTGCCACCCCCATGCTTCACGTTTGGGATGGTGTTCTTCGGCTTGCAAGCCGCCCCTTTTTTCCTCCAAACTTAATGATGGTCATTATGGCCAAACAGTTCTATTTTTGTTTCATCAGACCAGAGGACATTTATCCAAAAAGTATGATATTTGTTCCCATGTGTGCAGTTGCAAACCGTAGTCTGGCTTTTTATGGCGGTTTTGGAGCAGTGGCTTCCTTGCTGAGCAGCCTTTCAGGTTATGTCGATAAAGGACTCGTTTTACTGTGCATATAGATACTTATGTACTGGTTTTCTCCAGCATCTTCACAGGGTCCTTTGCTGTTGTTCTGGGATTGATTTGCACTTTTTGCACCAAAGTACGTTCATCTCTAGGAGACAGAACGGGTCTCCTTCCTGAGCGGTATGACGGCTGCATGATCATGGTGTTTATACTTCCGTGCTGTTGTTTGTACAGGTGAACGTGGTACCTTCAGGCATTTGGAAATTGCTCCCAAGGATGAACTAGACTTGTGGAGGTCTACAATTTTCTTTCTGAGATCTTGGCTGATTTATTTTGATTTTCCCATGACGTCAAGCAAAGACGTACTGAGTTTGAAGGTAGGCTTTGAACTGCATCCACAGGTACACCTCCAATTGACTCAAATGATGTCAATTAGCCTATCAGAAGATTCTAAAGACATGACATCATTTTCTGGAATTTTCCAAGCTGTTTAAAGGCACAGTCAACTTAGTGTATGTAAACATCTGACCCACTGGAATTGTGATACAGTGAAATAATCTGTCTGTAAACAATTGTTGGAAAATTACTTGTCATCCACAAAGTAGATGTACTAACCAACTTGCCAAAACCTATAGTTTGTTAACAAGAAATGTGTGGTGGTTGAAAAACGAGTTTTAATGACGCCAACCTAAATATTTGTAAACTTCTGACTTCCAACTGTACGCCTCGTGTCTGAGCCGTTGAATTGCGACTCCTTTGTCCCAATTCGCTTGTTTGATTGCCTAGCGGAGGGAATAACTACGCTGTTTGTATTCGGCCATATTCCCGGTCATCTTTCCATGGTTAAATGCGGTGGTAAGCACTTTCAGTTTTGTGAGAATGCCGCCATCTTTCCATGGTTTCTGGTTAGGGTAGGTTTTAAAATCTCTTAATTAAGGATCGGACGCTTTTTTTCAATTTTTGTCTAAAATGACACCCAAATCTAACTGCCTGTAGCTCAGGCCCTGAAGCAAGGATATGCATTTTTCTCGGTACTATTTGAAAGGAAACACTTTGAGGTTTGTGGAAATGTGGGAATATATAACACATTAGATCTGGTGAAAGATAATACAAAGAAAAAATAAGCTTTTTTTGTTTGTTTGTACCATCTTTGAAATGCAAGAGAAAGGCCCTAATGTATTATTCCAACCCAGGCACAACGTAAATTTTGGCCACTAGATGGCAGCAGTGTATGTGCAAAGTTTTAGTCTGGTCCAATGAACTATTTCATTTTTGTTCAAAATGTTGTATCAACACTGCCCAAATGTGCCTATTTGGGTTATTAACATTTCAAGTTCATAACTGTGCACTCCTCAAACAATAGCATGGTATTCTTTCACTGTAATAGGTACTGTATATTGGACAGTGCAGTTATATTAACAATGTCATTCTTCTGCCAATATCAGGTATGTCTATGTCTTGGGAAATGTTCTTGTTACGTACAACCTCATGCTAGTCACATTAGCCTACGTTAGCTCAGCGATACCGTTGGGGACCCACCGATCCTGTAGAGTTTAATTTAATTTCACATATTTTGTTTCCAATTTCATAAAATGTTTGTTACATGTAATCTTTCGGTTCAACCATAATGAGAATAATAAGCACCATCATGGTGAACATATTGGGTGTATGCTGATAAGCTGTAGAAAGAATATATTAATTTATAGACTTTTTTATAGAAAATATAATTCTTCATAAGATGTTTTTAAATAGGATATCCAGTAGGCCTCTCTGTAGTTGAAGGTAGGATCTCAATGTTACCTCCTCTCCTTGGTAGAGAAATTTGATCAATCCCTGTGTATTTGAGGGAGGAGATGGGATGGTTAGCTTCAACAAAGTGAGCATCTACTGGATAGTCTGTGTTCTTACACCTGATTGAGCTGCGCTGTTCAGCTATGCTTTGTTTTAATTGTGTTTTTCGTTTGTTCTATGTGGGCTTTCCCACATGAACAGGTGATGAGATAGATGACTCCCTTTGTCTTTTTCTACAGAGATCATATGAAATTAATAGGGTTTCTATATGTAATTCTTTGATCACACCAGAGGATGCTGGTGTGAGAAGCTATAGGAGGACAGGCTCATTGTAATAGCTGGAATGGAATAAAGATGGAACGGTATTGAACACATCAAACATGGAAACCATATGTTTGACTCCGTTCCATTAAATCCATTCCATCCATTACAATGAGCCTGTCCTCCTATAGCTCCTCCCACCAGCCTCCACTATTGCACCTAGGCTATTTAAAAATGTGTGCGCTTGGTTGTCCCTTACCTACTGGTATTTTTTTAAATTACTTTCACCAGTATTGAAAACGTAAATACATTTGCACAATGAGTATTTCTCTCAAATACATAGTTAGCTTTTGGTTAACTAACTAGCTAATTTTAGCATAGACATGACGAGCAGTGCTTGACTTGGATAAAAATAGGCGTCGGTAATAATTGTAGGTGCTGGTAACGTTACTGTTTATATTTAGGTGCAGGAGAAGTTGAAAATTTGAAGTGCAGGAATGTAGCACGTGGAGCTCCTCAAAACAAGACATGGTGTCAATAACAAGATGGACCTACGATTCCCCACATGGCAGCTTCATGTCATTGTTGCTAGCTATCTGACCATCCAGAATCATAACTACAGATGGACTTCTGCCCCATCAACGCACGTGCATAATCTTCGTGTTGTCAGCTAACCCATCTATAGTGAATGGAAAAATCTTTGTGTAAATAATTATTTCTAATGGCAGCCAACGGTACCCCAGTCGGCCTTCAACTTCAGGTAACGTAAACTCGTACATCGCCTTGGTCTGTACAATGGCCCTTATTTTAGCGCCCCCAAAACGTAATACTTCCAGATCATCTGTAATGTCAATACCATTGTAAAGCACAATTTCTCCCCTTTCCAACAAAATCGATTACATGACCTAAACACTGCTCGTTTCTGCATAATTCAAGCAGGCAATGAGCCCCGTCGGGTAGCGAAACTAATGCGTGGTAGTGAGAAGGACAGATGTGTGGGAAAATTGCTTTTTTCACTCGTTCTGTCCAACTTAACACCCTATCGCCTCTAAAATGTAAATAAAACACTATAAAGAGTTTATATAATGTGTCATTACATACCTATTTTAAGGTCTGTGTCGAATTTGAATCGGGTTTTTAGGGCGGTGCTAAAGTGATCTTAGAAGTAAACAGCGGCTTTGAGCATGATGATCGCATGCAATGATGACGAAAAAAATGACTAGGTACCCCCCCTTACCCCCGTCACTGTCCATTTCTTGTTTTTAAACGATGAGAGAAGTGCTACACCATGTGGAGAGAGATTGTAAGACAGAAATAGTTGCTTTATGCGTGCTGTATGTTACGACATGACACGTCAAGATGTAACGGAGGGTCCGTTTTTTTTTTTTCTCCAATACTATAGATCCATTACCATGTCGATCAACGCTTGAATAGAAACCTAGTTCACACCCCCGATTTTGAAGTCAACACAGTCACTACAGTCCCATTAGTTTTCTTTGTAGCCTCGTTTGAATGTCGCGGTTACGCACATTTGTACGGAATGGGGTGCGTTTACGTTATTTAATGAGATTGGGCAGCAACACTGAGCTACCCTGCAACATCTTTTCCTGGAGTAGCTCAAACTTTATGTTATGTCTCCATGAGACACCGTTTTAACTGACTTAATTTGGCTTGATTTCGGTATTTGAGTCTTCACATAGAAAATAATTGGTGTCACGTAATCGATGGCTTTGTCCTTTCATATATACTGTCATTGGTCCCTACCACACATGTGAAATCCTCATTTCCTAGATTAATTTCCTCCTTTTCTTGCTAGCTTTCCTCTTTTCCTAGCTCCCATTTCCTCCTTTCATAGCTTAATTTCCTAATTGTCTAGCTTCCTTTCCTAACCTCCTTTCCTTCCTAACCTCCTTTACTAGGACCCTTCCTCTTTTCCTAGCTCCCTTTACTCCTTTTCTTTCCTGGATTAATGTCCTTCTTTTCTTACCTCTTCCTAGCTCCATTTCTGTTCTGTCTTTCCTAGCTTCATTTCCTATTTTCGTAGCTACCTTTCCTTCCCTACTTCCCTTTCCTCTTTCCCTGGCTCCTTTCTTTCTTTACTAGCTCCCTTTTCCTAGGAAAGGCGGAAAAGAAAGCAGAAAGTAATCTAGGAAAGAAATTAATGTGTGTTGTAGGGATTAACCACTTCCAGTAGATGGCGATAGGATTGGTTTTGGTGACAGGCTGCTCAGCTGGATACTATTGCATTGTTGGAAAAGGAACCGCAAGTAATGGTGCTTTCAAGGTGTAACGGATGTGAAATGGCTAGCTAGTTAGCGGGTACGCGCTAATAGCATTTCAATCGGTTACGTCACTTGCTCTGAGACCTGAAGTAGGGTTTCCCCTTGCTCTGCAAGGGCCGCGGCTTTTGTGGAGCGATGGGTAACGACGCTTCGTGGGTGACTGTTGTCGATGTGTGCAGAGGGTCCCTGGTTCGCGCCCGTGTCAGGGCGAGGGGACAGTACTAAAGTTATACTGTTACAAAGGCAACTGGGAACTCTAAAAAAATACGAGGTCAAATCATGACGTCAGTGATCTTCAGGTCAGAAAGTCAGAGCTCTAGAAAGAGGCCCGAGTTACAGACTTGGAATTCTGATTTGGATGACCTTTCAAAATCACTTTTCCCAGTTGGAGCTCGTTTTTTTCAGAGTTCACAGTTGTCTTTGCTCGGAAGTCAGAGATTTCAATTTTTCAATTTTTGGCTGATCCATTTGTGGTTTCAGAGTGGGTGAAAACAGATTTGGATGCTGTGGAATCAGTGAGGGTAACCAGAAGTGTTCTTGTGATAATTGTTTGTGTTTCTGCTGGTCAGAGGGAGCAGGCGCTCCATGTTAAACGAATGGGGGCAAGAGATGTGAATTGTTTTGCTCTAAAGAAAAGGCCGACATTGGAAGGAGTGATTACTGGGGTAGCAGTAAATGTGAAAGCTGATCAACTGAAGGGGAAGATTGATTCCTGGTGTTTGTGATGCTCGTAGCAAACTACCTGCCCTCCAGGACACCTACACCACCCGATATCACAGGAAGGCCATAAAGATCATCAAGGACAACAACCACCCGAGCCACTGCCTGTTCACCCCGCTATCATCCAGAAGGCGTTGTCAGTACAGGTGCATCAAAGCAGGGACCGAGAGACTGAAAAACAGCTTCTATCTCAAGGCCATCAGACTGTTAAACAGCCACCACTAACATTGAGTGGCCGCTGCCAACATACTGACTCAACTCCAGCCAACTTTAATAATGGAAATTGATGGAAATTGATCAAAAATGTATCACTAGCCACTTTAAACAATGCCACTTAATATAATGTATATGTATATACTGTACTCTATACCATCTACTGCATCTTGCCTATGCCGTTCTGTACCATCACTCATTCATATATCTTTATGTACATATTCTTCTTTATCCCTTTACACTTGTGTGTATAAGGTAGTAGTTGTGGAATTGTTAGATTACTCGTTGGTTAGTACGGATGGCACTGTGTTAGACTGCATCCAGTTTGCTGAGTAGAGTATTGGAAGCTATTTTATAGATGACATCGCCGAAGTCGAGGATCGGTAGGATAGTCAGTTTTACTAGGGTATGTTTGGCGGCGCGAGTGAAGGAGGCTTTGTTGCGAAATAGAAAGCCGACTCTAGATTTGATTTTGGATTGGAGATGTTTAATTTGAGTCTGGAAGGAGAGTTTACAGTCTAACCAGACACCTAGGTATTTGTAGTTGTCCACATATTCTAGGTCAGAACCGTCCAGAGGTGTGAGGCGGGTCTTTCATTAAAAATATGAGCAAAACTCTAACCTTTAATTAAATTAAAATAATTTAAAGGGAAAAAAACCTTATCTTAAAACATATTTTTCTCAAATATATGTGTGCCACAATTATTGGCACCCCTTCATTCAATACTTTGTGCAACCTCCCTTTGCCATGATAACAGCTCTGAGTCTTCTCCTATAATGCATAATGAGGTTGGAGAACACATGGCAAGGGATCTGAGAACATTCCTCCATACAGAATCTCTCCAGATCCTTCAGATTCCGAGGTACACGCTTGTGGACTGTCCTCTTCAGCTCATCCAACAAGTTCTCTATGGGGTTTAGGTCAGGGGACTGGGACGGCCATGGCAAAACCTTGATTCAGTGGTCAGTGAAGCATTTTTGGGTTGATTTTGAGGTGTGCTTTGGATCATTGTCCTGCTGGAAGATCCAACCATGGCCCAGTTTAAGATTCCTAGCAGAAGCAGTCAGGTTTTGATTTAATATCTGCTGGTACATAATTGAGTCCATGTATCCTAACAAGTTGTCCATGACCTTTGGAAGAAGAACAGCCCCACAACATCAAAGATCCATCACCATTCTTCACAGTGGGGATGAGGTACTTTTCTGCATGGCTATCTTTCTGTCTATGCCAAACCCACCTCTGGTGTTTGTTTTTAAAAAAGCTGTATTTTGGTCTCATCTGACCATGGAACCCGGTCCCATTGAAAGATCCAGTAATGTTTGGCAAACTGTAGGCACTTGAGTTTGTTGTTTGATGACAGCAAAGGCTTTTTATGGCAACCCTCCCAAACAACTTGTGGTTATGTAGGTGGCATTAGTTCATAGTTTTGGAGACTTTCTGACCCCAAGACCCAACTGACGTCTGCAATTCTCCAGCTGTGATCCTTGGATATTTTTTGTCCACTCTTACTATCCTCCTCACTGTGCGTGGTGTCAATATAGACACACATTCTTTTCCAGGCCGATTGTTAACATCTCCAGTTGCTTTAAACTTATTAAGTATTGCCCTGATTGTGGAAATGGCCATTTTCAACCGTTGAGATATATTTTTTAAGCCATTTCCTGATTTGTGCAGCTCAACAATCTTGTCGCACATCATTACTGTATTATCTGGTCTTTCCCATAGTGATTGATGGCTATGGGAACTTGGCCTGTGTGTCACCTCAAATTTATACCCCAGTGAAACACTAAGTCATGGCTTACCACTTAAGTGTTCCTAATCACTCAGGTGAACTTAAAATCGTAAAATATGAATGGGAATATAGTTCAGTTAGATTTTACTCATAAGAATTTCTCGGGGTGCACACATGTTTTGGAGAGAAATATTTATTTCACGTGTATTTTTTTCAATCATTTTACTTAAATTAAAGGTTTGATTTTTGTGAATTTTTTAGAATGAAAGACCAAGAGGATAAACAGCAAAGACCTTTTTTTCACAGCCCATTTTGCTCATGTTTACCATGGGTGCCAATATTAGTGGAGGGCACTGTAGATCTGTACCAGTACAGAGGGATTAATCACCAAGTGACATATGTTTAAGTAAGATTGGATTTTTGGCATTTATAGTAATGGTTATCAACTGTACTGCAGGGATGGAACATAAGTCGCAGAAATAAAGGTTGTGGTGGCAGCTGCAGAGGTATTTGGAGTGTGCAAGATTTGATGTCAGAAGAGTTACAGGGTGTGTTAAGTGGTGGTGTCCCATTCTTTCTGGCTGTTGGCCTGAAGTAGGACTAAATAGATTTAAATAGTGGAGTATGGTATTCATTTATTTTTAATTGTGAGTGTAGTGTTAGATGGTAGAGTGTTTTTTTTTTAATTAAGGAAAGTATAAAGGTGTAATACACCAGTGTAGTAGGTGGCGGTAATGCAACATTTATTGAATGCCAACTGCCGTTAAACCTCATCGAAGAAGTCGCAATACCAGAGATCCAGAGTCCGAGCCCCTCTGTGGTTGTTCTTGCTATCCCACCTTGGTGTCTTCCTCAACCAGTGATAGATCTAGGGTTGCTTGAGAGGGTACGAGATGTTGAGGAAGGAGTAGATTCAGTTGTAAGTGAACATTTAAGAACACAGTACTATGCTTTCTTGAACATATTCACAGATGGATCTAAGGACCCTTAAACAGGAGCAGCTTTTAGTGTTCCTGAGTTTTAAGGTGGCAGTGACGAAAAGAGCAACGGGTGATTTATCTGTTTACACAATGGAGTTGTTGGCCATACTATTGGCTGCAGAGTGGGTGGAGGAGGTGGGGCCAGACAGGGTAGTCATCTGCTCTGACACCTGTGCAGCACTGATGAGCTTAAATTCATGTATGTCTTAGAGCAGACAGGATGTATTGTATGAGGTTTTGCAGTGTTTGTATAGTGTGAAACAGATGGCGGTATTTGTGACGTTCCTCTGGGTACCAGCTCATGTGGGAGTAGAGGGGAATGAGGAAGTGGATATTATTGCCAAGCAGACTCTTAAACATCCTAATGTTGAGATGGAAATATCAATCAGTAAAGCAGAAGTCAAGGGATTAATAAAAACAGTGGTTAAAAATAAGTGGAAAGAGTTGTGGAACAGTGAGAGTAAGGGAAGACACCTGTATAAGATCCAGGAAAGGGTCGGGGCAGGGAGGTCTACAGGCTAAGACTGGCACACACAAGGCTAAATAGTACATTGAAAGTGGTGGGGAAACATCGACTGGGAGGTGTGATCATTGTCAGGAGGAGATGGAGACAGTGGAACATGTTCTATTTCAGTGCCAGAAATATGTGAGAGAAAGGGAGCAATTGTTATTAGATTTGAGGAGTAATGGGGTTGAAGAGCCATGATTAAATGAACTGCTGAATACCTTTTCAGGGGATGTAGTATTTAATTATGTAATTCGTTTCCTTAGGGAGACGATATTATTGGGTAGGATTTAGACCTTCACTGTCTCTGGTCCACACTCCAGTCCAGCTGGTGGCGGTAATGCACCTTAAAGTTGGTTGCCAACCGAGATATAAAATCCACAGATAAAGAAGATGCACAGTCCGCGAGTCATAGAAACGGTGGCTTTGCAGTGTATGGATATAGCACATTTTTGTACAGCCCATTGAAACGAAATCCCCATAAGGACAGTATTGTAAATAGATTTTGTATCCCCAAGGAGAAGGCGATCACACATCTACAACAAGACATGTAAGTTTGTGATGAATTGCGAGCTTCTGTAAAATGTAGTCCGCAAGAGCACGCTAGCGCCACTAGCTAGCTAATGTCGTTGGTTTCGTTAAGGTTATAGCAAGTTAGCTACCTAGCATACCAACATGCTTTTACGAAAGGCGGGAGGGACCCCTAGCGACGATGGGCCTTGTTAGGTATCTGTTGGCTACCAAGCTAGCTCATTTTAAATGCAAGTCACTAAATATAATCATGCGAATGTCGGTCAGTTGATTTGCTCGCTAACTAGCTAGCTAGTAACGTTAGAAAATAAATGTAAAAAAAGCTAGTACTAGTAACTAACAGCAAGGATTGAAATAGCTACTAACGTTAACCAGATTTAGAAACTGCTTAACCAAAATGAATATAACTAGGTTTCTGTCTATGCTCACATTGTTCAGTCATGGGCTAAATTCCCTGCTATAGTAGACGCTAGTTATCTAACGTTAGTTAGCTAATGATGGAAGTTGGCTAGGTAGTGGTCAAGTACACCGCATGGCATGTGGTGTGCATTCCATTTTTTCCCCCCTGAGTTATCGTTAGCTATAAAATATATTTGCTAGTTACCTAACTGATTAACTAACTATTCTATTAGCATGTTGATCGATCCCCATGGATGTTTACCACATTTGAACTGGAATCCCATCATGACATGTTAGTAACCTCACCTTACTAGTTAGCGAAGTGTTCTGGTTATAAGTAACTTTAGCTTTATTCTAATGGTGAATGACTGACAGTTTAATTTTACAAAATATTTACATGCATACTATGCACATAGATAATGTCCAGTTAATCTCAACAAAATGAAAGGTTGGTCATCCTACTGTCGGCTGCTAACTGTAAGGAAGCCAAGAGGGATGGCTAACTAGCCAATGATACATAATGCTCATTTAATGGATGTCCTAAAGTGGTGCATTTAACATCAATTGTCAGTATGGTAAGATTAATCACATTCATCTTAGGCAGTGAGGGCAAAAGTAGTCTCAAAGCTCTGGTTTAGCCCATGTCGTTGACATAGCCTACAATGCTTACTTTTGACTTTGAACAAGAATATGGAAGGATTGTTTAACTTTAGCTATCTAGATTAGAGTACGACTGATTAATCGGAATGGCCGATTTAATTAGGGCCAATTTCAAGTTTTCATAATCGGAAATCGCTATTTTTTGATTTTTTTTCACCTTTATTTAACTACGCAAGTCAGTTAAGAACACATTCTTATTTTCAATGACGCCTAGGAACGAACAGTGGGTTAACTGCCTCGTTCAGGGGCAGAAAGACAGATTTTTACCTTGTCAGCTCGGGGGATTCACTCTTGCAACCTTACAGTTAACTAGTCCAATGCTCTAACCACCTGATTACATTGCACTCCACGAGGAGCCTGCCTGTTACGCGAATGCAGTAGAAGCCAAGGTAAGTTGCTAGCTAGCATTAAACTTATCTTATAAAAAACAATCAATCATAAATCACTAGTTATAACACATGGTTGATGATATTACTAGTTTATCTAGCGTGTCCTGCGCTAGCGTGTCCTGCGTTGCATATAATCGATGCGGTGCTTATCGTTGCTCCAATGTGTACCTAACCATAAACATCAATGCCTTTCTTAAAATCAATACACAGAAGTATATATTTTTAAACCTGCATATTTAGCTAAAAGAAATCCAGGTTCGCAGGGAATATTAACCAGGTGAAATTGTCACTTCTCTTGCGTTCATTGCACGCAGAGTCAGTGTATATGCAACAGTTTGGGCTGCCTAATTTGCCAGAATTTTACGTAATTATGACATGACATTGAAGGTTGTGCAATGTAACAGGAATATTTAGACTCGTGGGATGCCACCCGTTAGATAAAATACGGAACGGTTCCGTATTTCACTGAAAGAATAAACGTCTTGTTTTCGAGATGATAGTTTCCGGATTCTACCATATTAATGACCTAAGGCTCGTATTTCTGTGTGCAATTATGTTATAATTAAGTCTATGATTTGATACAGCAGTCTGACTGAGTGGTGGTAGGCAGCACATACATGTGCAGCACATACAAACATACATGTGTTTTACATAATTTTAAAGGTAATCTTGTTGTTAATCCCACCATAGTGTCCGATTTCAAATATGCTTTTCAGCAAAAGCACTACAAACGATTATGTTAGGTCACCACCAAACCACAATAAGCACAGCCATTTTTCCAGCCAAAGATAGCAGTCACAAAAAGCAGAAAGAGATAAAAATGAATCAATAACCTTTGATGATATTCATCAGATGACACTCATAGGACTTCATGTTCCACAATACATGCATGTTTTGTTTGATAAAGTTCATATTTATATAAAAAAATCAGTTTACATTGGTGCGTTACATTCACTAGTTCCAAAAACATCAAGTGATTTTGCATAGTCACATCGTTTCAACAGAAATACTCATCATAAATGTAGATGATAATACAAGTTATACACATGGAATTATAGATATACCTCTCCTTAATGCAACCGCTGTGTCAGATTATTTATTTTTTTACTTACGGAAAAAGCAAACCATGCAATAATCTGAGACGGCGCTCAGAAAAATTAGTCGCAATTGGCCGCCATGTTGACGTCAACATAAACAAGAAATTACATGATAAATATTCCCTTACCTTTGATCTACATCAGAAAGTATCCCAGGTCCACAATAAATGCTTGATTTGTTCGTTAATGTCCGTTATTTATGTCCAATTAGCTACTTTGGTTAGCGCGTTTGGTAAACAATTCCAAAGTCACAAAGCGCGTCCGCTATAATGTGACGAAATGTCCAAAAGTTCCGTAACAGTCAGTAGAAACATGTCAAACGATGTACTGAATCAATCTTTAGAATATTGTTAACATACATCTTGAATAACGTTCCAACTGGAGAATTACATTGACTTCAGTTGAGCGAGGGAACGGAGCTGCCTCTCACGTGAACGCGCGTGTTCAATGCGTGGTCACCTCATGGCAATGATTACTCATTCCTGTCTCCTTCGGCCCCCCTTCACATTAGTCATCAGACAAAGTTCTGTTGACATCTAGTGGAAGCCGTAGGAAGTGAAAACTCATCCATATCTCGCTGTAATTTCATTGGGAGCTTGGTTGAAAATCTAGCAGCCCCAGTAAAAATCCAAACAGGAAGTGGAACTTCTTAGGTTTTTGCCTGCCATATGAGTTCTGTTATACTCACAGACATAATTCAAACAGTTTTAGATTCTTCAGAGTGTTTTCTATCCAATACTAATAATAATATGCATATATTAGCAACTATGACTGAGGAGCAGGCCGTTTATTCTGGGCACCTCTGTGCACCTTTCATCCAAGCTACTCAATACTGCCCCTGCAGCCATAAGAAGTTAATGAATCGGCGGTAACCAGAAAAGCAGCCTCTGGATGTATGTTTTTCTGCTTGGTTATAGCCTCGTACAGTTTTGTGCCAGCTTGTTATTTCTCTTTTCCTGAAGTTGAATTTATGCAACAGTCACGATAACAGCTGAAAACTCCCTCAAGATCAAATCCCGACCCTTTTACCATCAGGTATTCCAAGACAGGTGAACCATGGGTAAGAATTACAGAAAGAGCCCAGGGCAGATGAGTTGAAGTGGAAGCCGGAATTGAGAACTGCCAATCTGAGGTTCAAAAGTAATTGTTGGTTGTAAGAAATTCTAGCGGGTTTATTTAGAAAACATAACCTACAAAATAATCCGAAAATAGCAAAGTTGGGTCAGAGCTTGCAAAACGACAGCTATCCAGTATGGCACCATCTTTATGCCAAGAAGCGTATCACAAATAAAACCATATAGTCTACTAGTAAATTGTTCTTGACATAATGTCAGGTTTGAAGACCTATGCTTTGACCCTCCATCACTGGGCACACTAAAAGAGTACCAGTATTTTCCATCCCCTTTTGATGAGATCATCATGACTGTTGACAGCCGGGTTGCTTCTAACTAAATGCTCAGCCGTTTTCAATTGGTACCTTTTATTGGCAACCTTATACATCTGCCTTTTGACACAACTTGCAACTCTGTTCCACCTGTTAAATGCAGGTGCACCACAGCTGTTTGTCCTCGGCCTCCAACTCTGTTACTAGCACTGGGGTATAATATGTCCTTGGTGACATATCCAGGATCAGTTAACCCTCAGGGATTTTTCTAGCAGTTTTCTGTCCATGACATTGCTTTTTATTTTTATTTTATATAAATATTCTGCAAAATAACAGCAAGAGATCCTTTACATTTTAATCATTTAGCAGTAGCTCTTATCCAGGGCGACTTATATTTAGTGTACCTTAATTCTTATGGCTAGGGGTTCCCTCGACAACATTCCGCTGAAAAGGCAGCGCCCGAAATTCAGAAATATTTTTTAGAAATATGCAACTTTCATACATTCAGAAGTGCAATAGACCAAATTAAAGCTAAACTTCTTGTTAATCTACCCATCGTGTCCGATTTCAAAAATACTTTACAGCGAAAGCACACCTTATGATTGTTAGGTCAGCTCCTAGTCACCAAAACACACAGCCATTTTCCAGCCAAAGAGAGGAGTCACAAAAAGCAGAAATAGAGAAAATGAATCATTAACCTCTCTAGGGTATGTGGGACGGTAACGTCCTACCTCGTCAACAGCCAGTGAAACTGCAGGGCGCCAAATTCAAAAACAGAAATCCCATAATTTAAATTCCTCAAACATACACGTATTTTACACAATTTTAAAGCTACACTTGTTGTAAATCCAGCCAAAGTGTCCGATTTCAAAAAGGTTTTACGACGAAAGCATACCAAATGATTGTTAGGTATGAGCCAAGTCACAGAAAAAGACAGCCATTTTTCCAGCTAAAGAGAGCAGTAACAAAAAGCAGAAATAGAGAAAATTAATCACTAACCTTTGATAATCTTCATCAGATGACACTCATAGGACTTCATGTTACACAATACATGTTTTCTTTGTTCGGGAAAGTTCATATTTATATCCAAAAATCTGAGTTTAGGCAAGACGCTACTGTATCACTTGGCAAAAAGCCTGAGAAAATGCAGAGCGCCAAATAAAAATTAATTACTAAGAAAATTACTATAAAATCAAACTTTCATTACATCACACATGAAAGATACCAAATTAAAGCTACACTGGTTGTGAATCCAGCCAACATGTCAGAATTCAAATAGGCTTTTCAGCGAAAGCATACTATGCTATTATCTGAGCATAGCACCATAGTAAACAAAAGAGAGAACATTTCAACCCTGCAGGCGCGACACAAAACGCAGAAATAAAAATATAATTCATGCCTTTGACGAGCTTCTGTTGGCACTCCAATATGTCCCATAAACATCACAAATGGCCCTTTTGTTCGTTTAATTCCGTCAATATATATCCAAAATGTCAATTTATTTGGCGCGTTTGATCCAGAAAAACACCGGTTCCAACTTGCTCAAACGTGACGACAAAATATCCCAAAGGTTACCTGTAAACGTTTCCAAAAAATGTCAAACTACTTATGTAATACAACTTTAGGTATTTTTTTACGTTAATAATCGATAAAATTGAAGACGGGATATGTGTTCAATACAGGATTAAAACGATATGTAGCATGCCTTCTGTTTGATTGAAGCGCATGTCCAGGACACCTGGAGTGCCTCTACTTCAAGATGGCCGTATTTCTTCATTACGCAAAGGAATAACCTTCTACCTATTTCTCTGAACTGTTGACATCTAGTGGAAGCCGTAGGAACTGCAAGCAATTTGCTTAGAAATCTGGTTTCCCAATAAAATCATTGAAAAGAGTGACCTCAGCCTCCCGGGTGGCGCAGTGGTCTAGGGCACTGCATCGCAGTGCCACCAGAGTCTCTGGGTTCGCGCCCAGGCTCTGTCGCAGCCGGCCGCGACCGGGAGGTCCGTGGGGCGACGCACAATTGGCCTAGCGTCGTCCGGGTTAGGGAGGGTTTGGCCGGTAGGGATATCCTTGTCTCATCGCGCTCCAGCGACTCCTGTGGCGGGACGGGCGCAGTGCGCGCTAACCGAGGGGGCCGGGTGCACGGTGTTTCCTCCGACACATTGGTGCGGCTGGCTTCCGGGTTGGAGGCGCGCTGTGTTAAGAAGCAGTGCGGCTTGGTTGGGTTGTGCTTCGGAGGACGCATGGCTTTCGACCTTCGTCTCTCCCGAGCCCGTACGGGAGTTGTAGCAATGAGACAAGATAGTAATTACTAGCGATTGGATACCACGAAAATTGGGGAGAAAAGGGGAGATTTTTTTTAAAAATAAGTGACCTCAAAAAAAAAAAAAACTTCTGAATGGTTTGTCCTCGGGGTTTCACCTGCTAAATACGTTCTGTTATACTAAGACATGATTCAAACGGTTTTAGAAACTTCAGAGTGTTGTCTATCCAATATACATATCTTATCTCCTGGGAATGAGTAACTGGCAGTTGAATTTGGGTATGCTTTTCATCCAAACGTGAAAATGCTGCCCCCTACCCTAGAGAAGTTAACCTTTGATCTTCATCAGATGACACTCAGGACTTCATGTTACACAATACATGTATGTTTTGTTTGATAAAGTTCATATTTATATCCAAAAATTTCAGTTTACTTTGGTGCTTTATGGTCAGTAATGTTGTGCCTCGAAAACATCCGGCAATTTTTCAGAGAGCCACGTCAATTTACAGAAATACTCATAATAAACTTTGATAAAAGATAAGTGTTATGCACAGAATTATAGATATACTTCTCCTTAATGCAACCGCTGTGTCAGATTTCAAAAAAGCTTTACGGAAAAAGCAAACCATGCAATAATCTGAGTACGGCGCTCAGACAAACAAGCAATGCAGATACCCGCCATATTGTGGAGTCAACAGAAGTCAGAAATAGCGTTATAAATATTCACTTACCTTTGATGATCTTCATCAGAATGCACTCCCAGGAATCCCAGTTCCACAAATGTTTGATTTGTTCTATAAAGTCCATAATTGATGTCCAAATACTTCCTTTTGTTAGCGCGTTCAGTTCACAATCCAAACTCACGAGGCGCGGGCAAGTCCAGGCGAAAGTTCAGATAAAAAGTTATATTACAGTTCGTAGAAACATGTCAAACGATGTATAGAATCAATCTTTAGGATGTTTTTAACAAATCTTCAACAATGTTCTTTAGAATTGCAATGGAACGCAGGTCGCTTTCACGTGAGCACGCGTGACCAGCTCATACCACTCTGGCAGACCCCTGACTCAATCAGCTCTCCTTCCCCCCTCCTTCACAGTAGAAGCATCAAACAAGGTTCTAAAGACTGTTGATATCTAGTGGAAGCATTAGGAAGTGCAATATGACCCCATTTCCACTGTATATTCGATAGGCAAAGAGTTGAAAAACTACAAACCTCAGATTTCCCACTTCCTGGTTGGATTGTTTCTCAGGTTTTCGCCTGCCATATGAGTTCTGTTATACTCACAGACATCATTCAAACAGTTTTAGAAACTTCCGAGTGTTTTCTATCCAATACTACTAATAATATGCATATATTAGCTTCTGGACCAGAGTAGCAGGAAGTTTACTCTGGGCACGCTTTTCATCCGAACGTGAAAATGCTGCCCCCTATCCCAAACAGGTTAAGATGGCTATCTGAGACAACCACATCAGTCATAGCTACTTTGAGGGAAAATGTACTTACTATCAGCAAAGTCAAAGCTAGTAGTAGGGGGCGGTCAAGTGCCAGTCTACTTTTTCCATTGAGTGGTGGTGCTGTGGTATTATTTTTTTTTTAGATACTCTTTGAAGGTAGGGTTTCTGATCTTTTTGGAAGATGGGCAGGGGTTCTGCTGTCCTAGCTTGAGGGGGAAGCTGGTTCCACCATTGGAGTGCCAGGACAGAGAAGAGCTTGGACTGGGCTGAGCGGGAGCTGCCCTTTCTTAGGTGTGGGAGGGCCAAGAGACCAGAGGTGGCAGAACGGAGTACTCGGGTTGTGGTGTAGAGTTTGAGCATAGCCTGAAGAAGGGAGGGGCAGTTCCTCTTGCTGCTTCGTAGGCAAGTACTATGGTCTGCGAGCTTTGTCTGGAAGCCAGTGGAGCGGGGTGACATGGGAGAATTTGGGAAGGTTAAATGCCAGGTGGGCTGTAGCGTTATTGATAAGTTGCATGGGTTTGACGGAATAAGGGGGAGCCCAGCCAACAGCGAGTTGCAGTAATCCAGACGGGAGATGACAAGTGCCTGGTTTAGGACCTGCGCCGCTTTCTGTGTGAGGTAGGGTCTTACTCTGCGGATGTTGTAGATCATCAAAATGCACGAGCGAGCACTGCTTTGTTGTTTGCAGAGAACGACAGGGTGTTGTCCAGTGTCATTTTTATTTTTTTGCATTTTGGGAGGGGGGAAACTAATGGCGAGGTCATGGAGCAGGCAAGCCGTCCCCTGGAGGTACAGCAGCTCTGTCTTTTTGAGATTGAGGTGGTTGGCCGACATCCATGCTGAAATCTCTGCCAGGCACACAGAGGTGCGTGTCACCACCTGGGTGTCGGAAAGAAAAAAGGAGTTGTCATCTGCATAGAAATGATATGAGACCATGTGAGGATATGACAGAGCTGAATGACTTGGTGTGTTGAGAGGACAGGGCCTAGAACCAAGCCATGGGGGATACCAGTAGTGAGAGTACGTGTTGCAGACAGAGCTTCACCATGTCCCCTGGTAGGAACGGCCTGCCAGGTAGGATGCGATCCAAGAGTATGCCTGAGGCGCCCAGCCCTGAGAGAGTGGAAAGGAGGATCTGATGGTTCACTGTTCTCATCTTCCTAGATCTATCCGCTGCCTTCGACACAGAGTAGAGCGAGTCGGATTTGGCAATGCGGAGAGCCTCTGACACAGAAGAGCAGTCTAGGTTGAGTGACCCTGTCTTGAAGCATGGCTGGTTAGGGTTAAGAACATCATTCTGAGAGAGAGAGCAGGAGTTGGTCAGCTCCAGTGTTTAAAAATAAAATTATAACAACGGGATACCGGTCTGTATTTTGACGTTAGCGGGATCGAGTGTTTTGTTTCTTGAGGAGGAGAGTTTTTGAAGTCCGAAGGAACACAGTCAGGGATGAGGGTAGTGAGAAATGGGAGAAGATCTCCAGACAGGGGAATACAGGGGATTAGGTTGGGTGGCAAGACCTCACTAGTCGAAGTATTTCATCTGGAGAGACGGGAGAAAGAGTTCAAGGCGTAGGGTAGTTCTGTGTGTGGGACCAGTGAACTCAATAGGCTGAGTGAATGAGGAGCGGATGTCGTCAACCTTTTCAAAGTGGTTGAAAACGTGGTCCGCAGGGGTGGACAATTGAGAGACAAGGTGTGAGTTTCTTTGGGGTAGAGGCAGAAGCTTGAAATTTAGACTGATAGAAAGTGGCTTTAGCAGTGGATAAGGAGGTAGAGGGAGTGAAAGCATGATAGGTCCTCCGGAAGTTTAGTTGTATTCCTTTTCAGTGATGATTGATACATTGACTTTGGTCTGAAGCCAACCTTTCTGTCCTGGAGAAGAAAAAGGCACTGGTAACTCTCTACATTTTCTGTAGAATGTTGTCATTCATTGAGTTTCTTCATCTGTGATCCCAGGCATCCGGCGACTGCTAAGTGGTATGACAGGCGGGACTCCGTCTACATCGAGTTCTGCGTAGCGGACAGCAAGGATGTCAAGATCAATTTCGAGGATGCAAAGTTTGTTTTCAGGTGAGTTATAACTTCTGTCAGTGGAGGTTTAAAGGAGACGTTTGGCGAACTGCTCTAGGCATTTGATAATTCCTCGAATTCAGATTTAGTCACATTTATGCTGAATTTCCTTTCACCCCTCCCTTCACCAGTTGTCTTGGAGGAACTGATCAAGTCAAACATGAGAACGAAGTAGACCTTTTCGAAGGCATTGATCAAAGTGTGAGTAACTTCATTGCATTGTCTTCCTGTCTTCAGGACAAGATGCAGATTGCATCTGACAAGATATAACTAAGGGGACTTAGTTTTGCAGCATGAAAGTGTACATGTATCTCTCTTGTACACACAGGAATCCATTCACAAACGCACAGATCGGTCAGTGTTGTGCTGTTTACGAAAAGCTGAACCTGGGAAAGCGTGGCCTAGGCTAACAAAAGAGAAGGCTAAGGTCAGGGATGGTGTATAATATATTTTCCATAATATATACACTAAATGGCCAAAAGTATCTTGACACCCTTTCAAATTAGCAGATTTGGCTATTTCAGCCACACCCGTTGCTGGCGGGTGTATAAAATTGAGCACACCTCCATCCAATCTCCATAGACAAACATTGGCAGTAGAATGGCCAGTGCTGAAGAGCTCAGTGACTTTCAACATGGCACTGTCATGGGATGCCACCTTTTCAACAAGTCAGTTGTTCAAATTTCTTCCCTGCTAGAGCTTCCCCAGTCGACTAAGTGCTGTTTTTGTGAAGTGGAAATGTTAGGCAACAAGCTCAAGAGAACAGGACCGGCGAGTGCTGAAGCATGTAAAAAAAAAAATATATCTGTCCTCAGTTGTAATACTCACTACAGAGTTCCAGGAGAACTGCTCACTGACAGGGATGTAAACAAATTTGTGCACAACATTTGAGAGTAATGAGCATATTGAGAATAATGAACATTTTCATGAAGCTTCCAACACGTCTTGTGCTGATGTTGCTTTTCATTAATGCTGTTCTACTGCCAATGAAACTATGGCGATTGTATGGATGTGTGCTCGATTTCATACACCTGTCAGGAACGGTTGTGGCTGAAATAACCAAATCCACTAATTTGAAGGGGTGTCCACATACTTTTGTATGTAGTTATATATTAGTTAAATATATAGTTAACTAATATATCTATATAGTTAATTTAAATGCACATTTTCTGTATTTGGTGCATAATTGATTTTGGAACACTGAACTCTAAATGCATGTAAGGAGCCTGGAAGATGACATCCTCCAAACGAGCATCTGCAATGCTTTTTGTCATGCAAGATATTCCTCAACAGTTAACTTGGCTCAGTGTCGACTTTAACAACTGGAAGGACTGGGAGGGCGACTCAGACGAGGAACTAGGCAACTTCGATAATTTCCCAGAGGGGGGAGACGGGGATATGGCATTCAACACACAAGAAGCGATGGCTAAAGTAAGGGCCCTAGGGCAAACTGAACTTGCACTTGATTGCTGTATGAAAGGTTGGGCAAAGATTGTACAAGTAATATAAGCCAACATGATGATATTTGTCTACAGCTGTAATGTGTGATTCTGGTTGCAGATGATGAACAACATGGGAGGGGAAGACTGCCTACCTGATCTAGATGATGTTGATGATGTAAGAGCTTTTCTGTGGAGTTCCTTCTTTCCCTCAGTTTCACTTCACTTGGCTTAATACAAAAACATATCTCACTCAAGTCATGTCCCTCTTGTATATGGGTTTGCTAATGAATGATCAGTGTCTCTTCAGAATGTGTGGGACACAATAAGCACTTGCAAAACCTTAATCGCAATGGTCATATTTCGCTTGATCGCATGCTTTTTTGCTTGATCGCATGCTTTTTTTCTATTCCTGTTTAGGATGAGTCTGCAGATAGTGACGATGAAAGTAAGTGAAATGTTTTCTGACCAGATACTGAGCTTTCGAATGAAATTTTATACCCAGACATCCCTTAACCCTGAAAATGTTTTGATGCAAAATGTTCCATGCGAAGTATATTTTTTTGACCATGTGGCCATTTGTTAACTTTACATTATTTATAACTGTTGGTTTTATTTTCAGAAATGCCTGATTTGGAATAAAAGGCCTCAAAATCCAGAAAGGAAGGCAGGGGGAATCATCAAGACTATCTTGAAATAGAAGGCAGTGGGTAAAAACACTGTACATGAGTCGGTAGCCACATTTAAATCCAGAGCTCTTTTCCAATCAGTCCACTGAAGGTTAATATGTATAGTGTTGTACGGAGCAGCAGTCTCCACTTCCATTTGCAGTGCTGCACTCTTGGCGTATCCTGTTTTACTATTAATTATTACAAGTAAGCATTTATGATTTGTTCTGAAGTACTGTATAGTAATCATCCTCAACCTAGAAAACAATACATGTGAAGACATTTATGAGCAGTTGACTAATGTTATGAAGTGTAATTAAACGGACAAATGTTTTACACCCCCCGCCTCATGGATCTGTGTTTGAAGTTAGTTGATCAGGTAACAATTTCTGTTTGGTTCCCTCTTGTGATCTGCCTCCTGTGGCATATAGATAGTGATCAGAGAAACAGTTCAAAGTTTCAGTACCTTCGCCTTTAAACTTACATGTTACCCCTTTCCTCCTCACCTGTTAAATTGCAAAAACAGTATCAATGTTCATAAGATTTGAATGTTCTGAAATTCTGTCTTAATTAATGTTCTTCTCGAATATACATTTTATGTTACCAGTTTTATTTTTTACTAATTCCATATTGATATTATCTAACAGCAGATCACATGAAGACAAATTGATAGGAGGCTTGAAGCTCGGTTTGACAAATATCTGGTTGTTTTTGTTTTTTTACCTTCAAGAATCTTTCCATCTGTTTAGAGTTGTGGCAGAGTACATTACAATACTCCTGGGTCTTGTGTGGTGAGGGGGTTGATGGGGGGGATATGACATGGTAAACCTGTGTATTGACCAAATTAAACTTGCACTGTCAAGAAAATATGAGGTAAATGTGTAGTTATTGGTGTGTATGTCAAACCTGTAAAGTTATCACAGGCTTAAGCACTTCAAATGATGTTGAGTTACACTGGAAAATCATTTTTTTGTATACATCTTTCTAAGAACTAAGACTCGTGTTTCCCATGGTGCAAGTATTTGAAGACGGGCTATGCATGTTTCATGTCAAATAAATTTTGAGAAGACACTGCTTTCAGTGGTGTGTGACTTTTCATACATTTCAAATGGAAATGGGAGGACATGGCAACTGTACTTAATTAATCACTGTTTACCAAACAAGTTACCAAGAAAACTGCATCGAGCAAATATCCTAGAAATAATTCTGCTCCATGTTTGCTTTCATTTGGGTATGTCATTTTAGGAGATTTTTTTTTTAAAGGGGCAGATCCTTTATCACACCCACCCCTTCCCTAAAATGAATGCTCTGCGCCCCAGCACCAGAGGGTTGTACATACACCAGCGCTTGCGTGCGTGCTAGTTCCCTTTACTTTTATTTATAGGCTACATAACCTGGTCTAAGCAACGTTTGAGGATATATTGTACCGTTGGTTATCAAAATATGTTCTTTCAGTATGAAAAGTTGGAAATGTTCTTTGTTGTGAAATCGAGAGGAGAATGACATCACTGACCGAGATGCAGATGACCACCTGCTACCATAGGACATAGGGAAGGCTAAAATATGGCCAACGAAAATTTGTACAAATGACATTTGAACCGGGCCATATCATAGTTACTGTGGGAAAAGTGGTTTCTGTCACTATAATGGAATATTATTAATGTAGTACATGGCACTACATACCATTTCATTTGTCTGGGAATTTTTGTTAATGTTTAGGAATTAAACGTCACCCTCCCAACTCAGCGATATCTCAGCATAACTTCCTGTAGCAGCATTATGACCAGACACCTTTTGCGCTGTAATGATTCCAGGAGACATCCCATTGGGTCCTTGAGCCGGCCTTTCTCTTCGGTATTGAATGAGAATAATTAAATAGTGCAAAACGATTAGGAACTGCGAGACAGGTGATCACATGAGACATAAACATAAAATCCAGATGGAGCTGAATGATGGTTAGTCGATTAATCAGGCTGTAATACACAATTAATTGGTATGTACAGCCTGAAACTAATGCCTGCAAAATAGTGTAAATGTTCCTTACAAGCCAGAATGTTAAATAAAATTACATTTAAACTTACTCTACCGGTTGTCTATGTGGTCTGTTCTTCAGCTGCTTGAAATTTGAGACAAAATATATACAGTAAAGTATTGTAAGATACATTTACATGATTTTGCAGTCATTTCCCCTATTCATCTGTAACTACACTAACATTCATACCTATTTTTAAATTACATGGTATATCTGGATTTTTGTGTGTAGTTTAAAGTACAGGTAGGCCCTACATCCAATTATTTACGATGCATTTGGAAAGTATTCAGACACCTTCCCTTTTTCCACATTTTACATTACAGCCTTATTCTAAAATTGATTAAATTGTTTTGTATTTTCCTCATCAATCTACACACAATACCCCATAATGACAAAGCAGAAACAGGTTTTTTGAACATGTTTCTAATTTATAAAAAATAAGTGAAATATCACAATTACATAAGTATTCAAACCCTTTACTCAGTACTTTGTTGAAGAGCTTTTGGTAGCGATTACAGCCTCGAGTCTAATTGGGTATGAAGCTGTATTTGGGGAGTTTCTCCCATTCTTCTCTGCAGATCCTCTCAAGCTCTGTCAGGTTGGACAGGGAGCTTCGCTGCACAGCTATTTTCAGGTCTCTCCAGAGATGTTCGATCACATTCAAGTCTGGGCTCTGGCTGGGCTACTCAAGGACATTCAGGGACTTGTCTCGAAGCCACTCATGCATTGTCTTCGCTGTGTGCTTATGGTTGTTGTCCTGTTGGAAGGTGAACCTTGGAGCAGGTTTTCATCCGCCCTGGAGCAGGTTTTCATCCAGGATCTTTCAGTACTTTGCTCCGTTCATCTTTTCCTGACTAGTTTCCCAGTCTCTGCCGCTGAAAAACATCCCCACAACATGATGCTGCCACCACCATGCTTCACCATAGGGATGGTGCCAGGTTTCCTCCAGATGTGACGCTTGGCATTCAGGCCAAAGAGTTCAATCTTGGTTTCATAAGACCAGAGAATATTGTTTCTCATAGTCAGAGAGACTATGAAATGTTTTAAATTTGAGATTCTTCAAAGTAGCCACCCTTGCACACTCTTGGCATTTACTCAACCAGCTTCATGAGGTAGTCACCTGAAATGCATTTCAATTAACATGTGTGCCTTGTTAAAAGTAAATTTGTGGAATTTCTTTATGTCTTTGAGCCAATCTGTTGTGTTGTGACAAGGTAAGGGTGGTATAGGATAGCCCTATTTGGTAAAAGACCAAGTCCATATTATGGCAAGAACAGCCCAAATAAGCAGAAACAACAGTCCATCATTACTTTAAGTCATGAAGGTCAGTCAATCCAGAACATTTCAAGAACTTTTAAAGTTTCTTCAAGTGCAGTCGCAAAAACCATGAAGCGCTATGATGAAACTGGCTCTCATGAGCACTGCACAGGAAAAGAACACCCAGTGTTACCTCTGCTGCAGAGGATAAATTTATTAGAGTTAACTGTACCTCAGATTACAGCCCAAATAAATGCTTCACACAGTTCAAGTAACAGACACATCTCAACATCAACTGTTCAGAGGAGACTGTGAATCAGGCTTTCATGGTCAAATTGCTTTTTGGACACCAAAATGAAGAGATTTGCTTGGGCCAAGAAACACGAGCAATGGACATTAGACCGGTGGATATCTATCCTTTGGTCTCATGAGTCCAAATTAGATTTTTTGGGGTTCCAATCGCTGTGTTAGACGCAAAGTATGTGAACGGATGATCTCTGCATGTGGGGTTCCCACCGTGAAGCATGGAGGAGGTGTGATGGTGTGGGGGTGCTTTGCTGGTGACACTGTGATTTATTTAGAATTCAAAGCACACATAACCAGCATGTGTATCACAGCATTCTGCAGCGATACGCCATCCCATCTGGTTTGCGCTTAGTGGGACTATCATTTGTTTTTCAACAGGACAATGACCAAACACACCTCCAGGCTGTGTAAGGGCTATTTGACCAAGAAGGAGAGTGATGGAGTGCTGCATCAGATGACCTGGCCTCCACAATCACCTGACCTCAACCCAATTGAGATAGTTTGGGATGAGTTGGACCACAGAGTGAAGAAAAAGCAGCCAACAAGTGCTTAGCTTATGTGGGAACTCCTTCAAGACTGTTGGAAAAGCATTCCAGGTGAAACTGGTTGAGAGAATGCCAAGAATGTGCAAAGCTGTCATCAAGGCAAATTGTGGCTACTTTGAAGAATAAAGTATAAAAGATTAAAGGATAAAATATATTTGTTTAACACTTTTTTGGTTACTACATGATTCCATATGTGCTATTTCATAGTTTTGATGTCTTCCCTATTGTTCTACAATGTAGAAAATTGTAAAAAATGAGTAGGTGTGTCCAAACTTTGGACTGGTAATGTAGAGTTTTGTCCTGTATAATTTAATTAATTCTTATGGAAGACTGCTCCTACTGGAGAGTGTCAATATGGCTGACCGGTGGCTACAAAGTCTTTTGATGGCCAATTCAACCACACCAGCCACTGCCTGCTCACCCTGCTATCATCCAGAATGCGAGGTCAGAACAGCTGCATCAATCTGGGACCGAGAGACTGAAAAACAGCTTCTATCTCAATGCCATCTGTTAAATAGCAATCCCTAGCACCTTCACAGGCTGCTGCCCTATATACATAGACTTGAAATCACTGGACACTTTAATAATGGAACACTAGTCACTTTAATAATGTTTACATCATTTGCATTACTCATCTTATATGTATATACTGTATTCTATTCTACTGTATTTTAGTCTATGCCGCTCCGACATTGCTCATCCAAATATTTATATATTCTTAATTCCGTTCCTTTACTTTAGATTTGTGTGAATTGTTGTGAAATTGTTAGATATTACTTGTAAGATATTACTACACTGTTGGAGCTAGAAACACAAGCATTTTGTTTCGCCCACAATAACATCTGCTAAACCTGTATGTGAGCAATACAATTTGATTTGATTTACATCGTATCAGCAATCTAGGTTTTGTATCGTTGCCTACGTCAGATGACAATTCTCCTAATATGGACTCTTCCGGTGCTAGGACCCAGAGCTCTCCTGGCTGCCCGCAGCGTGTAAACTCCAGAGACGGAAGAGGAAGCGAGACAACCCATTCGCTGTTTTATTTATTTTTTGTCAAATGACAGTCAATGACCTAAGTAGACCAAACACAACTGCTATTGCATTGGTGTCTATGGGAGACCCACCCCGTTAAGTCGACCGGAACTGATCATTATTTTCAATAGTAAACGGCCTGAGTGAATTATCTTCATTTATCCGTCGGCGCACCCATTCACTTCTTCTTTCGGCTCGATGTATTTATCTTCTGTGATCATGGCTGCGATAGAACACAAGCCATGTTTGCTCACTTGAAACACGAAGGTTAGCGAATACCTGTTTATTTACGTCACCTGTACCTACTTCAACCATATTTGTTCACTCGGATGATAAAAGACATCAGTGCCTTTGAAATCCAAGGATTACAAGGTTAGTTTTCTGTCAAACGTTTGATGTGTGTGTGTGCGGGAGGGTGATGCGGTCTCACAATAACTCAGCGAAAACAATGTGCGTTTATTAACTAACTAACAAAAAACACATCAAAAATGTTCAGAAACTTAAACGATACTCCAGGACGACTGATGTTGTTACTCTCCACGTGTTTCATTAACTAGCTATCATCGCAAAAGTTTAAAGAGCACAGACCTGCTGTGACTATTATAAACTAGTTTTACACTGCGTTGTAGTGAACTTCTGTTGATTATTGTCAATAACCTTGAATTTAGCATTATCTTATAAGGGCCTAGAGGTGTCAAATGATATGTTGAAACTATGGGCAACTTAATTTTAACCCGATTGTGTTAAATGTAGTTACATCTCACCTAACGAACTCATAGTTGGATTGTTTTTGTTGCAGTGTACAGTAACGTTAGAAAGATATCAGATTCTAACTAGATAACGCTAGATAGGCCTAACGTTAGTTGGAAATGAAGTTAACTCGCCACCCGATGGTTTTGAATGAAAGCTAATTTAGCTAGCTAATCAAGAAATGGACGATAACAAAACTAAACATGTTTAGCTATGCAACGGCTCGTGCCACCTTTTAATTAAATTACACAACAAGCCCTGACGTTTAGCCTTTTTTGTTTTCGTTATTGACCGTTTTGATAAGCAACTGGATAGCGGGATGGTCTAGCTAGCTAGCAAACAATCAACTTCAATGTGACAAGTTAAATAAGGAGCCAATTTAACCATGACACGTTATCATGAAAGACTGCTATAGCTAGTTTGCTGACTAGTTGAGTATTGGATGAGAGATTCAGGTCTATGCAGAGGGGCGCTGGTCACGTGTAGCAGACAGCCTTGCTAGTAAGCAATGACAACCGAATCAAAATTTCTGTCGTTAGAAAGTAGGTAATAAATGAATAACTACGGAAGTTGTCTGTTTTCTAATTGCAATTATAATATATTTGTGATATGGCTAAGATTTGTGGCGATCTAGCTTGCTAGTAACGTTATAGCTTAATGAAACCAATGTTTTCAACTAGCTAATGTTCGCTGCTTCAAGCTAATATGCGTTTATCGTGGGATGGGATGTTGAAAAACGCAGTTAAATATGAGGAGGAAGGAGGACCATCTTCATCAGTGAATTTCATAAAAATTGTAAAACATTTAAAAAGTTCTTTTTTTTTTTTTAGATAAAACTATACTAAATATATTCACGTCACCAAATAATTCATTAAAACCCACTGTTTTGCAATGAAGGTCTACAGTAGCATCAACAGCACTCTGTAGTGGTAGCGTCATGGTGTAGCTGGGGGGATAGCTAGTTTCCGTTCTCCTCTGGGGAGGCTCATGGTTCTCACCCCCTTCCATAGACTTACACAGTAATTATGACAACTTCCGGAAGACGTCCTCCGAGTGATCAGAGCTCTTGCAGCATGAACTGACTTTTTTTTCTCCACCCAATCAAAGGATCAGTGAATGAATCTAGTACTGAATGCATAAGCCACAGCTAGCTAGCACTGCAGTGCATAAAATGTGGTTACTAGTTGACTCGAAGAGAGAAAAACAATAGTTTAACTAATTAATTTCTTCCAAAATGAAGGAGAAGCAAGGGAGAGAGAAAGAGACTTTTATTTTTTTCTTCAGTTTCTCATACTTAGCTAGGAAATGCAACTAGCTAGTTCAGCCTACTCAAACACGCTTCTCAAACAGAGAGATGCTGTTAGCTAGCTGGCTATGACTATCCAACACAACACAGGAACTCTTCCAAGGCAAGGTAAGCTTTTGATTTCACAAATGTATTGCCACCAGGGCCCGCCGGTGTAAGTGCTACACTGCTCACTGACTGTATACTGTAACGTTACTGCATAATTGTAGCGCGTTTACTAATGCATCAGTTCTATTAGCTATGTTGACTGTTACTTTAGCTAATATGGTGACAACGATGTAGGCTGTGTGTAGCAGTTATGATATTATATGGTTTGGCTTGGAATGTTTTTTTTTGCCTGGTCACATACAGCTGAAGTGTTGTTCATTGAAGTCCACAAGCAAAGGGGAAAGGTGAGAGGAGGAGAGCGCATGGATGCGAGAAGGAATACAGTGTGGCTACTATGGACTGTGTTTACGCATGATCAGGGGTGTGTTCATTCCGCCGGTTCTGTTGAAAAACGTTTCTTAAACGGAAGCAAATGGAACGACACAGGGATAAACACCTGAATTTGTCCTATATAAACTGTTGTTTGCAACTGATGGACTAATGATTACACCCTAGATCAGCTAGATGCAGGCAAAGGTGTGCAAAATGGTATTGAATGTGTCACTGTCTGTCCAAAATGTTTCTCTCGACCTGTGTGTGCCTACGTTGTAAACTTTCATTCATAGGTTAGGTTGTAGCAACCTCATGATGGGTATAGGGCAAATAAGAGTATCATGTAGTAGCCTAATCCTATCGCTGTTAGATATTCCATTCCCCCAGTTCAATGTAATAGCGATAGGATTAGGCTAAAACATGATACTCTTATTTTCCCTTTACCCATCATAAGGGTGCTACAACCTAGCCTATCCACAGTCATCCAATATGCTATAATATTAATAAGAACAATCTAGAAGAAAAAGAAACGCACACCTATTTAGGCGAGGTGCTGGCTAGCGGAGTAGAAAACTTAAAAATAAAGGAGAGCCGCACACTCTAGGAGCTCAGATGCAAAAATATTTAATTTACCAACGTTTCGACAGGCAAGCTGTCTTCATCAGGGTACGGGTTGTACCCTGATGAAGACAGCTTGCCTGTGTACCGGATGTGAAATGGCTAGCTAGTTAGCGGGTACGCGGCTTTTGTGGAGCGATGGGTAACGACGCTTCGTGGGTGACTGTTGTTGATGTGTGCAGAGGGTCCCTGGTTCGCGCCCGTGTCGGGGCGAGGGGGACGTACTAAAGTTATACTGTTACACCTGTCGAAACGTTGGTAAATTAAATATTTTTGCATCTGAGCTCCTAGAGTGTGCGGCTCCTTTATTTTTAAGTATAATATTAATAAGGCCATGCTCATGATGTACAAGCAAGCTAATTTTATATTGTTTTAAAGTAGCTAGCTAATAAATTAATAACTACTGAAGTTGTCTGTTTTCTAATTGCAATTACCATAGCTTTGTTATATATGGCCAAGTTTGTGGTGATCTAGTGAGCTAGCATAGCTTAATGAAACCAATGTTTTCAGCTAGCTAGTGTTAGTTAGTTAGCTCTTCATGCTAATATTATGCGTTTATCGTGGGATGGATGTTGAGAAACGCAGTTAAACATTAGGTTTACGAACGGGCAGACGTTCCATAAAATATGTAGCTACTTGCTGAAAACCACAATATACCTTTTTCAACTTTTAGCTAGATTCTTGAAAACATGTCTCGCAGACCAACATATTGTCGTTCCCCCGCTGTCAAAACGGGTTCGCTGTGCTTTAACGTGGATCAACCCGTGACGTTCATTGTCCAGTAGTGTGCTTGCCAGAGCATCCTATCTGCTGCTCTAACTGCGACATGTTGTGGGAGTGCAACGTTTGTGATGTCGTCAACGTGTCATCATTCATAGCCATCTTCAGGCTTGCCAACGCCTGCATTGTAACCAATACATTTTAGTGTATAGTTCTAGCTAGCAATTTTATTATTTTATTCAAAAAAAAATCACATAGTATTTGTTTAGTTTATACTGCTCACTTAATTTATTAATGGAAACCATCCATTGCATGTGTATTCTGCTTGTAATAATAGACTATTATGAGACAGCTGCAGGGAATTTTATTTTATGTTCAGGGTCAAATATTTTTTTCCTTAATATTTATTGTTTCTCTTCATGGCTTTGTGTCTTTGCTACCTGTTTTTCAGATGGAGGCGAACAACCATTTCAACTATGGCACCCACTCCTCTGTGTCTGTTAACTCAGGACTGAAACTCTCCTCAGGGGATTCTGTCTATACTAACGGGTCCTCCATGAGTTCCCTCAGCAGGAGAAGAGTGAGTACAGACCCAATTGTCTGTGGTTACGCTGCCTCACTATTTCTATAGTGAACAAAAATATAAACACTATGTAAAGTGTTGGTCCCATGTTTCATGAGCTGAAATAAAATATCCCAGAAATGTTCCATACACACTAAAATCATATTTCTCTCAAATGTTGTGCACTATTTTTGTTTACATGCCTTTTAGGCAGCATTTATCCTTTTCCAATAATCAATCTACCTGCCAGGTGTGGCATATCAAGAAGCTGGTTAAACAGTGTGTTATTGCACAGGTGCACCTTGTGCTGAGGACTATAAAGGGCCACTCGAAAATGTGCAGTTTTGTAACAAAACACAATGCGACAGATGTCTGAAGTTTTGAGGAAGCCAGCAATTGGCATGCTGACTGCAGGAATGTCCACCAGAGCTGTTGCAAGTCCCGTGTGGGCTCAGTTGGTAGAGCAGGGCGCTTGCAACGCCAGGGTTGTGGGTTTCATTCCCCACGGGGGACCAGGATAGATATGTATGAACTTTCCAATTTGTAAGTCGCTCTGGATAAGAGCGTCTGCTAAATGACTTAAATGTAATAAAATTATGTTAATTTTTTCTACCATAAGCCTCCTCCAACGTCGTTTTAGAGAATTTGGCAGTATGTCCAACTGGCCTCACAACCGCAGACCATGTGTAACCACGCCAGCCCAGGACCACCACATCTGGCTTCATTACCTGCAGGATTTCTGAGACCAGCCCACCGGACAGCTGATGTAACTAAGGCGTATTTCTGTCTGTAATAAAGCCCTTTTGTAGGGAAAAACTAACTCTGATTGGCTGGGCCTGGCTCCCGAGTGGGTGGGACCACGCCCACTCATGTTAAATCGACAGATTAGGACCTAATGAATTTGTCAGTTGACTGATGTACTATGAACTGTAACTCAGTAAAATTATTGCATGTTGCGTTTTTACATTTTTGTTCGGTGTATGTCAATAACTGATTTAAATGAATATCGCTCTGCCCCAGTCTTTTCACCCCTTATAATGAGCAAGAGATTGTATCTATCTCTAGAGCAGGTTTTTGGTGCATAAGCAATTAATTAATGTAACCTCACACCTCAAATTTGCTAGACAATTTATGATTGTGCAGGATGCATGATGTGTGAATTGAACACACTGAAACATGAATTATCTGACCCATCTTCTTTACTCTTGTCCCTGACCACCTTTGCAGATATGAACGGCGAAATGAATGTGAATGACAAGCACTACTGTAATTGGGTCCAGTGTGCCTGGCCTCCACCCACCAAACAGCCCATACCCTCATATGAGCAACCACCACCACCAGAGTAGCATGGGCTACGACTACCTGTGGGGAGGACAGCCACAGTACAGCCCAGCCATGAGCTTGTCTCCTGGGCATGGCATGCACCCAGCAGAAGCCTCCCACTGGGGTGATGCAGCAACAGAGCCAGCAGCATTTCCAGGGTCACGGACAGTACCAACTGAACGGGGGCATGCCTGGGTCCCGTCAGCCGCCCCCACCAAACATGACTCTTACAGGGGGCCAGTACTGGAACAGGGTTAACCCGGGACAACAGCAGAGCAGTGCATCCATGGCAGTAGGGTATAACTCGCACAGCGTGTACGGGGCCTACCAGTGCCAGGTGCACCCTGGGATTGGCGCCTCACAGCATCACAGCAGCAGCCTCCACAGCCACCCCTCACCAACAGACACAGCAACACCACCAGCAGCAGCAACCTCAGCACTACAGCATGGTGTCCAATGGGATTCCCTACTACCAGCACCAGCCCCAGCACCCACCTCTTCCCGCTCCACACCTCAGGCTCAGATGATGCCCCCTACCTCCCAGAATTTCACCCCTCCACGGGAAGCCCCCAGCACCACCAGATGGGCCGGGGGGGCACAGGCAGCCCCCTCCCCATGGCGTGTCCTCTGTCCCATGATGTCACCTCGACAATGGCGGATAGTGGATCGCCCCAGAGCCAGACAGGGAGAGGAGTCCCCATGGTGGTTCTGTAGCGATGCCGGCTGTCATGCAAGGTGAGATGCACATATTTACACAGGTTTCAAGTCTTCTGAGTAACCTAACCCTTCTATTTTTATAGCACAGAAGAAGTGTTTCATTTTCATATTTCTGTGGTCGCTAGATACAGTATCTGTAGAAACAGCGCCATGTATCACAAGAGTTTGAAATTCCTGTTTCAAAGCAATTTTTTCTTTTCAATGACTCAACTTTCTTTCAGTTAGGCCTTATCTGCTAATTTACTAATCAGTGTCTCGGCTGTCAGTAATTTCATTTTCTAATTTTTTCTTTTTAATGCAACACTGTAAACTGTTTCCATGACAGAACTGAAACGTGTTTGCATATTCTGTCATCTCAGCTTGATAAGGGACATTTTCTGACGAGATGACATTTTTTGTGGAGAGGATAAGAATGTGTCAACTGGATTCCTTCTAACACAGTTACAGTATGGACAAGTCCCAAAAAGTTTAGGAAAGTCACCTCTTGCAGTGGTTTGAGATTTAGGCTTATCTATAGGTCATTCATTGTTCCTGTTTGACTGTAGTTAGCTCTCCATGTCAGAGAACCTTACTGGTTTCCTGGTTTGGACCCTGGCCTGTATTTCCTGGGAGAAATCATGTTGTAAATCTCACTTCACATATTTCCTGATTCTCAACCACTGTAGTCGGGTGTGGCTCACCTCAATTTAGTGTGCACCACAATACATAGAGAAAAACTCCTGGCCCTTGATACAGGTAATGATACAGGCAAATATTTATTGTCATCTCACTGAAGTGGAACGCTGCATGCAGAAGATTGTCGACAAGGTGTTTTATAAAAGCTCCATCTGCTCTTCAGATTCCCTCCTTTGAATTGCCTTGCCGCTGCTGTGTTTGTTCTTGCCATTTCTAATGGTCTGACTGTTTTGTGTTCCCTAGGGGATGAGTGAAGCGTTTAAGGATGTGGATAAAGGCTACAATGGGATGGAGAGGGCGTCTGTCGCCCAGCGGCTGCCTAAAAGCGACAGCTACCCTCCCAAGCTCCATGGACCTCCCATGGGGCCCACCAGTGACTACTGCCAGCGCTCCAAGCAGCCAATGGCCCAGCACCATGAAATGACAACCTTAGCGAGGGAGTCTGCACTGCCTGAGCCTCCACACTCGATGTCGGCGCCTCCCCCTGTGGTTTCCACATCTTCAGCTAAGGCAGCAACCCCTCCTAGGGTCTCCTCAGCTGCACACAAGCCTAAGATCACAATGCGCAATGCCAAGCGTCGGCTGGAGTGGTGTAAAGCTCACCGCCATTGGACTCTGGAGCAGTGGAAACGTGTTCTCTGGAGTGATGAATCACGCTTCACCATCTGGCAGTCCGACGGACGAATATGGGTTTGGCGGATGCCAGGAGAACGCTACCTGCCTGAGTGCATAGTGCCAACTGTAAAGTTTGGTGGAGGAGGAATAATGGTCTGGGGCTGTTTTTCATGGTTCGGGCTAGGCCCCTTACTTCCAGTGAAGGGAAATCTTAATGCTACAGCATACAATGACATTCTAGACGATTCTGTGCTTCCGACTTTGTGGCAACAGTTTGGGGAAGGCCCTTTCCTGTTTCAGCATGACAATGCCCCCGTGCACAAAGTGAGGTCCATACAGAAATGGTTTGTTGAGCTCGGTGTGGAAGAACTTGACTGGCCTGCACAGAGCCCTGACCTCAACCCCATCGAACACCTTTGGGATGAATTGGAACGCCGACTGCGAGCCAGGCCTAATCGCCCAGCATCAGTGCCTGACCTCACTAATGCTCTTGTGGCTGAATGGAAACAAGTCCCCACAGCAATGTTCCAGCATCTAGTGGAAAGCCTTCCCAGAAGAGTGGAGGCTGTTATAGCAGCAAAGGGGGGACCAACTCCATATTAATGCCCATGATTTTGTAATGAGATGTTCGACGAGCATGTTATGTACGGATCCGCAGTCTCCACTTCCATTTGCAGTGCTACACTCTTTGCGAGTAAGCTTTCATGATTTGATCTGATGTACTGTATAGTAATCATTCTCAGCCTAGGAAAGGAGTACAAGCAGTTGTCAAATGTAATGAAATATAATTAAACAGAGTAATCTGCGCCCCCCCCCCCCCCCCACCATTTACAATTTCTGTTTGGTTCCCTCTTGTGAGCTGCCTCCTGTGGCATATAGATAGTGATCAGAGAAACAGTTCAGTGTTTTTCAGTGCCTTTAAACTTACATGTTTCCCCTTTCCTCCTCACCTGTTAAATCTCAAACAGTGTATCAATGTTCATAAGATTTGCATGTTGTGAAATTCTTTCAGGCATCTGTCTTATTGTTGCTCCCAAATATACATTTTTTTAAAACTAATTCCATATTGATTTAATCTAACAGCAGATCACATGAAGACAAATTGATAGGAGGCTTGAAGCTCGGTTTGACAAACATCTGGTTGTTTTTGTTTTTTTACCTTCAAGAATCTTTCCATCTGTTTAGAGTTGTGGCAGAGTACATTACAATACTCCTGGGTCTTGTGTGGTGAGGGGGTTGATGGGGGGGATATGACATGGTAAACCTGTGTATTGACCAAATTAAACTTGCACTGTCAAGAAAATATGAGGTAAATGTGTAGTTATTGGTGTGTATGTCAAACCTGTAAAGTTATCACAGGCTTAAGCACTTCAAATGATGTTGAGTTACACTGGAAAATCATTTTTTTGTATACATCTTTCTAAGAAACTAAGACTCGTGTTTCCCATGGTGCAAGTATTTGAAGACGGGCTATGCATGTTTCATGTCAAATAAGTTTTTGAGAAGACACTGCTTTCAGTGGTGTGTGTGACTTTTCATACATTTCAAATGTAAATGGGAGGACATGGCAACTGTACTTCATTAATCACTGTTTACCAAACAAGTTAACTGCATCGAGCGGTGTTTCTCAACCTTCAGACATCTGATCAGCTGCTCACTGATATAGGTAAATAAATATCCTAGCGGCCTCCCGAGTGGCGCAGCAGTCTAAGGCACTGCGTCACTGCGTCACTACAGACCCGGGTTCGATCCAGCCGTGACTGGGAGACCCATGAGGCGGTGCACATTTGGCCCAACATTGTCTGTGTTAGGTGAGGGTTTGGTCGGCCGGGATGTCCTTGTCCCATCACGCTTTAGCGACTCCTTGTGACGGGCAGGGCTGACTTGGTTGCCAGTTTCCTCCGACATATTGGTGCGGCTGGCTTCCGGGCTAAGCGAGCAGTGTGTCAAACAGTGCGTCTTGGCAGGGTCGTATTTCGGAGGACGCATGTCTCTCGACCTTCACCTCTACTGAGTCCATCTCCATACGGGAGTTGCAGCGATGGGAAAAGACTGGAACTACCAATTTAGATATCACAAAATTGGGGGTTAGAAGTAAAAAATAATAATTCTGGTCCATGTTTACTTTAATTTAATATCACCCCCTCTTCCCTATAAAGCTATTAGCGCTGTGTCCCAACTCCAGAGGGGGCCATAAATACACTAGCGCTTGCGTGCATGCTAGTTCCCCTTACACTTTTTATTTCTAGGCTACATAACCTGGTCTAATCAGTGTTTTTGTGAATATATTGTATCGTTGGTTATCAAAATAATCTGTTATTTCAGTATGAAAGTTGGACATTTTCTTTGTTGTGAAATAATAGAGAGGAGATTGACATCACTTCCGAGATGCGGATGACCACCTGCTACAATAGGAAAGGCTGAAAGATGGCCACCGAGAACTATGTTTGTACAAAAACCATTCAATGTCAATAGAGTTTGTGTACAATCATTATATGCCAAATTGATTACAATAGAATTAGAACAGGTCCATATAATAAACCGCCTACTGCGTGCAGTTCCAGTGTGAAGGGGGAAATGTGGTTTCTGTCATAATGTAATATTGTTATTGTAGTACATGGCACTACATACAATTTCATTTGTCTGGGTATTTTTATTGTTTATTAAATGACACCCTCTCAACTCAGCATCACTTCCTGTAGCCGCATTCTAACCAGACACCATTTGCGCTTTAATGATTCCAGGGGACATCCCATTGGGTCCTTGAGCCATCCTTAGTCTGCGGTATTGAATTAGAATAATTAAGTAGTTGTGCCGTGAAAGCTGTGGAAAAATATTAGGAATTGCGAGAAAATAAGGGTTATCGTGTTGAAAGATGAAATGGCTTAATGAGGAAGCTGTTCAAACATCCTGTTCTTGGGAACAAATATTATTTTTCTCTTTAGAAAGCAACACAGTGTTTTAAATTATTATTATGCTTTTCCTGAATGTGCCCATTTTATCATGAAATGAAGCTGGCAATCTGAAGACTACAGAATATGTTTAGTCTTGTGTAACTTATTTTCTCCTAAAGGGCAGCTTTTTTGCTGCTGGATTGGGATAGTCCTTATAAAAGGTCAATGATGTTTTGCATAATGATATGGTGTGTAGAATGCCTGTTGAGTTCTAAAGTAGACCAGCTAACAATATGTTAAGTGAAATGAATAAATAGAAACACCTGCAAATGGTTATCTTCCCATGAATTGTATTGCACTCAAATTCATATAAGCCTAGAAGGCAGGTAGTTCTATTCCTTTCATAGAATCTGTGTTTTTAATATGAGAATTTGCCAAATGTATTGTAGGAGAGAGTATACCACAATATTACAACATCAAAACATAAATGTAATTAAGTAAACATTTTACCTTGAAATGTTAGACTTTATAACAATGTAACAGGGAATGAATAGGTTAACATTTGTGGCGCTTATTTTTTTCAAAGTAGCAGAGATGCTGAACGCCCTCAACACAAGAACCATGTGATGTGAGAGACCATATCCCTAATGGCACAAACTAATATCATGATGTATCTATAATTGAGACATTCTTCAAGTTTACATTTTATTTGTCCCAGAGGGCAATTGTTTTGCAGCAGGTGAGCTGCACATGAGATGTAAAAAAACATATAATCCAGATGAAGCTGAATGATGGTTAGTCTGATTAATCAGGCTGTAATATACAATTAATTGGTATATAGCTTGAAACTAATGCCTGCAAAATCGTGTAAATGTTCTTTACAAGCCAGAATGTTCAATAAAATTACATTTAATATTACTCTACTGGTTGTTCGTGTGCATTTGTTCTTCAGCTGCTTGAAATTTGAGACAATACAGGAAAGTATTGTAAGTTACATATACACGATTTTGCAGTAATTTCCCCTATTGATCTGTGATTGCACTCAAATTCGTGCATATTCTTTATTACATGGTATACCTGTATTTTTGTGTGTAGTCTACAAGTACATGTAGGCCCTACATCCAATTATTTATGTATACACTAGATAGCTATTTGGGAGCGCTGTCTTGAAGACACCGTCCTCCATCTTGGCACTCCCCCACTGTCGTAAAAAAAATATTTTGGAAGCTATAGAAAGGCATTTATTGTCTACATTCGTTTTTGCCACGTTTTATTATATTACAGACACCTTAATGCATCAATTTAAATAATGTGAGCTAAACATAAAATAATGATCAAAACACAAAAACATTTTCCTTTAAGTATATATTTTATTAGATGATTAATGTTACTGTCCCCACTACAATAACAAAAATATGTAAATACTTAATTTTGTTCTCCACAATTCCATTCATTCCTTTTTTAAGACAGCTACTTCTGGGGATTGCCAATATGTCTGACCGGTGGCTATAAAGTATTTTAATGGCCAATACATAGCATCAGCAATTCAAGGTTTGCATAGGTCATTGCCTACATCAGATGACAATTCTCCTAATATGGTGCTATTCCGGTGCTAGGACCCAGCGCTTCCCAGGCTTCCCATGTGTGTAAACTCCAGAGACGAAAGAGGAAGCGAGACACCCCACTCTCTGTTATTTTCTGGTTAAATTAAAGTCAAATAACTAAGTAGACCAGACCCAGCTGCTTTTGCATTGGTGTCTATGGGAGACCCACCCCTTTAAGTAGACAAGAACTGACCATATTTTTCAATGGTAAACGGCTTGAGTGAACTATCTTTATTTATCCGCCATCTCGTAACCATTCACTTCCTCTTTCGGCTCGATTTCTTTCTCTTCTGTGATCATGGCTGCGCTCAAACACCAGCCATGTTTGCTCATTTGAAACCCAAAGGTTAGCGAATACTGTACCTGTTTTATTTACATAGCCTGTACCTACTTCAACCATATTTGTTCGCTCGGATGATCAAAGACATCAGTGTCTTTGAAATCCAAGGATTACAAGGTTAGTCAGTTTTAATTACATTTTATGTCAAACTTTTGAGTGTGTGAGGGAGGATGATGCTGTCTCACTATCTCAGGCGAATACAGCGAAAACAATGTGCGTTTATTAGCTTGGTGGCTAACAAAAGAGAAGCATCCAATGTTTTAAAAACGTAAACAAAAACGATACTCCAAGACGACTGATGTTATTACTCTATATGTTTTAGTTATCATCACAAATGGTTGAGCACAGACCCGCTGTGACTATTATTAACTAGTTTTACACAGCGTTGTAGCTAATGTCTGTTGTTGATTACTAGTGACGCTATTGTCAATAACCTTGAATTTAGCATGATCTAATAAGGGCCTAGAGGTGTCGAATGTAATGTTGAAACGATCAGCAAATTCTACAATCGCCCGATTGTGTTAAATGTAGTTACATCTCACTAACGAACTCATTGGAGGATTGTTTTTGTTGCAGAGTGTACAGTAACGTTAGAAAGATATCAAGTCAGATGCTAACCTAGCGCCGTATTGCTAACTAGATAACGTTAGATAGCTTACAGTAGGCCTAACGTTAGTTGGATATCACGTTAACCATCTGGTGGCGAGTTTTGAATGAAAGCTAATTTAGCCAACTAGTCTATATATGAACTATAACAAAACTAAACATGTTTATGATTCCGCTCGTGCTGCTTCTTCAATTCCACTACAAGTACTAACGTGGAGCTCTTTTGTTTTCGTTGACAGTTTTAATAAACAACTGAATAGCGGTATGGTTTGTTTTCTAGCTAGCTAATCAACTTCAACTGGACAAGTTAAATAGCGAGCTAATGTAACCATGACACGTTATCATGAAAGACTGCTATAGCTAGTTTGCTGACTAGTTGAGTATTGGATGAGAGATTCAGGTCTATGCAGAGGGGCGCTATCAGCAACAGCGCATGGTCACGTGTAAAGCAGACAGCCTTGCTAGTAAGCAATGACAACCGAATCAAAATTTCTGTCGTTAGAAAGTAGGTAATAAATGAATAACTAGGAATTGTGCGTTCCTAATGGCAAATTTTAAATATATTGTGAAATGGTTAATATTGTGGCATCTAGCTTGCTAGTATAGCTTAATAAAACCAATGTTTTCAACAAGCTACTGTTCGCTAGCTTCATGCTAATATTATGCGTTTATGTGGGATGGATGTTGACAACGCAGTTAAACATTGGGTTTACGAACGGGCAGACGTTCCATACAATATGTAGGCCTTGTTGAAACCACATATACCTTTTTCAATGTATAGTAGATTTTTGAAACATATGTGTCTCAGACCAAATTGTCGTTTTGTTTCGCTGTGCTTAATGTGGATAACCACGTGGTGTTCATTGTCCATGAGTGTGCTGGCCAAAGCATCCCATCTGTGCTCTAACTGCGACATTTTGAGGGAGTTGTGGGAGCGCATGTTTGATGTCCTCAAACGTGTCATCATTCCATAGCTATCTTCAGGCTTGCCAACGCCTGCAGTTGTAACAATACATGTTTGTGTTGGATCTAGCTAGCTTATTTATTATTTATTCAAAAAATAATATTATTTATTTGATGTGCAGGGTCAAATACTTTTTCCTGGTTTATTTATTATTTTTCTTCATGACTTGTTGTCTTTACTACCTGTTTTTCAGATGGAGGCGAACAACCACTTCAACATTGGCACCCACTCCTCTGTGTCTGTTACTCAGGACTGAAAATCTCAGGGGATTCTGTCTATACTAAGGGTCCCTGAGTTTCCCTCAGCGAGAAGAAGTGAGTAAGACCCATAGTCTGTGGTTACGCTGCCTATATTTATAGTGAACAAAAATATAAACACTATGTAAAGTGTTGGTCCCATGTTTCATGAGCTGAAATAAAATATCCCAGAAATGTTCCATACACACTAAAATCATATTTCTCTAATGTTGTGCACTATTTTTGTTTACATGCCTTTTAGCAGCATTTATCTTTTTCCAATATAATCAATCTACCTGCCAGGTGTGGCATATCAAGAAGCTGGTTAAACAGTGTGTTCATTGCACAGGTGCACCTTGTGCTGAGGACTTAAAAGGGGCACTCGAAAATGTGCAGTTTTGTACAAAACACAATGCGACAGATGTCTGAAGTTTTGAGGAAGCCAGCAATTGGCATGCTGATGCAGGAATGTCCACCAGAGCTGTTGCAAGATAAAATTATGTTAATTTTTCTACTAAAGCCTCCTCCAACGTCGTTTTAGAGAATTTGGAGTATGTCCAACTGGCCTCACAACCGCAGACCATGTGTAATCATGCCAGTCAGGACCTCACATATGCATGACCTGTGGATGATGTGTAATTGAACACACTGAAAAATGATCTGACCCATCTTCTTACTCTTGTCCTGACCACCTTTGCAGATATGAACGGCGAATGAATGTGAATGGCAGCACTACTGTAATTGGGTCCAGTGTGCCTGGCTCCCAACCTCCAACAGCCCAATACCTCCTATGAGAACACAAAAGAGTTGCATGGGCTACGACTACCTGTGGGGAGGACAGCCACAGTACAGCCCAGCCATGAGCTTGTCTCCTGGGCATGGCATRCACCAGAAGCAGCCTCCCACTGGGGTGATGCAGCAACAGAGCCAGCAGCATTTCCAGGGTCACGGACAGTACCAACTGAACGGGGGCATGCCTGGGTCCCGTCAGCCGCCCCCACCAAACATGACTCTTACAGGGGGCCAGTACTGGAACAGGGTTATCCCGGGGCAACAGCAGAGCAGCGCAGCCATGGCAATGGGGTATAACTCGCACAGCGTGTACGGGGCCTACCAGAGCCAGGTGCACTCTGGGATTGCACCCTCACAGCATCACCAGCAGCAGCCTCCACAGCCACCCTCTCACCAACAGACACAGCAACACCACCACCACCACCAGCAGCAGCAACCTCAGCACTACAGCATGGTGTCCAATGGGATTCCCTACTACCAGCACCAGCCCCAGCACCCACCTCTTCCCGCTCCACAACCTCAGGCTCAGATGATGCCCCCTACCTCCCAGAATTTCACCCCTCCACGGGGAAGCCCCCAGCACCACCAGATGGGCCGGGGGGGCACAGGCAGCCCCCTCCCCATGGCGGTGTCCTCTGTCCCCATGATGTCACCCTCGACAATGGCGGATAGTGGATCGCCCCAGAGCCAGACCAGGGAGAGGAGTCCCCATGGTGGTTCTGTAGCGATGCCGGCTGTCATGCAAGGTGAGATGCACATATTTACACAGGTTTCAAGTCTTCTGAGTAACCTAACCCCTTCTATTTTTATAGCACAGAAGAAGTGTTTCATTTTCATATTTCTGTGGTCGCTAGATACAGTATCTGTAGAAACAGCGCCATGTATCACAAGAGTTTGAAATTCCTGTTTCAAAGCAATTTTTCTTTTCAATGACTCAACTTTCTTTCARTTAGGCCTTATCTGCTAATTTACTAATCAGTGTCTCGGCTGTCAGTAATTTCATTTTCTAAKYWKWYTTTTTTAATGTCAACACTGTAAACTGTTTCCATGACAGAACTGAAACCGTGTTTGCATATTCTGTCATCTCAGCTTGATAAGGGACATTTTCTGACGAGATGACATTTTTTGTGGAGAGGAATAAGAATGTGTCAACTGGATTCCTTCTAACACAGGTTACAGTATGGACAAGTCCCAAAAAGTTTAGGAAAGTCACCTCTTGCAGTGGTTTGAGATTTAGGCTTATCTATAGGTCATTCATTGTTCCTGTTTGACTGTAGTTAGCTCTCCATGTCAGAGAACCTTACTGGTTTCCTGGTTTGGACCCTGGCCTGTATTTCCTGGGAGAAATCATGTTGTAAATCTCACTTCACATATTTCCTGATTCTCAACCACTGTAGTCGGGTGTGGCTCACCTCAATTTAGTGTGCACCACAATACATAGAGAAAAACTCCTGGCCCTTGATACAGGTAATGATACAGGCAATATATTTATTGTCATCTCACTGAAGTGGAACGCTGGCATGCAGAAGATTGTCGACAAGGTGTTTTATAAAAGCTCCATCTGCTCTTCAGATTCCCTCCTTTGAATTGCCTTGCCGCTGCTGTGTTTTGTTCTTGYCATTTCTAATGGTCTGACTGTTTTGTGTTCCCTAGGGCGGATGAGTGAAGCGTTTAAGGATGTGGATAAAGGCTACAATGGGATGGAGAGGGCGTCTGTCGCCCAGCGGCTGCCTAAAAGCGACAGCTACCCTCCCAAGCTCCATGGACCTCCCATGGGGCCCACCAGTGACTACTGCCAGCGCTCCAAGCAGCCAATGGCCCAGCACCATGAAATGACAACCTTAGCGAGGGAGTCTGCRCTGCCTGAGCCTCCACACTCGATGTCGGCGCCTCCCCCTGTGGTTTCCACACCTCCTTCAGCTAAGGCAGCAACCCCTCCTAGGGTCTCTGCACCTCCTGCAGTGTCTATGGCTCATATGAATCCCTCAGGGCCTCCTGCTGTTTCATCTTCCTCCGTTACTTCTACGTCTCCCCGAAACTCAGCGCCTCCCGTGTACTCTGCTCCTTCTCCCCCTGTGCTCGGGCCTCCTCCCAGGCTGTCGTCACCGCCTCTGATGTTACAAGGCCTAAGACCTTTTCCAGTGTCTGTGTCCACACTTCCATCAGTCGTATCGCCTCCCTCCTCAGTGTCTGCACCTCCTCCTAAGCCACCTGCATTTCCTCCTTTACTGGACAAATCCTCTAGACCTCCATCTGTGTCTGCTCCCAATCCAGTCAGTGCGCCTACCCCAGTGTCTGTGGCACATCAGACTGCTCACACTACATCTGCACCTCCTGCAATGGTCTCGCCTTCTACCATGGTGTCTGCTCCCCCGCACTCCATGTCTGTGCCTATCTCTGCTCTTCAACAGATGGTCCAAGGATCCAGACTACCTCCTCTGACTTCTTCTCCCCCTGCTTTATTTGGAGCACCTAGAGAGAAATGTTGGACTTCGTCATCAATGTCTGCATCTGCGCCTTCCCCAGCGGTGTCTACTCCCTCGGTGGCAGTCATGGCACCTCCCTCAGCAGTGTCCAGGCCTCATTCGGCAGTCAGTTCATGTTCTATATCAGTGTCCTCACTTTCTCAATCAGTGTCTACTTGTCCCCCAGCAGTTTCTGCCCCTCTCACAGTGTCTGTGTCTGTAGTGTCCTCCTTTCCAAAGGAGGTGTCAATGCCTCCTCTAACAGTCCAAGGCCCTAGAGCTCTACCTTTGTCTGGACCTCCTCCTCTCACATCCCAAACCTCCAGAGCTCCTCCATTGTCTGAGCCACCTGCCTTGATGTCTGTGCCTCTTGCAGTGATGACTGCTCCTCTTGTGGTCCCATCTGCGCCTCTACTATCTGCCCCTCCTCCACAAGCTCCTAAACGGATGGTTCCCACAGAGCCAGAGGAGCGATGCATGGGGAACATGAAGGATCTCTCTGTAGAAGCAGACACAGTCAAAACATCATCAAAGATTGATTCCGCAGGGTCTCCGACTCGTCAATGTGAAAAACACTCAAACAAACCCCTCACAGTTATTCCTGGGACGACACTGCACCCCAAGAACCAAGAGGACTCCTCTGGGGACCAAGTTTGTGCTGAGAAAAATGACACCACCCCGATGAGAGGTGCAGACATTCCCCTGGAGAAGGGAAGTCTGGATGACATCTGTGTGATGGATGAGTCAACAGTTGATGAGTCCTTTGACGAGTCCTTGCAGGCGGAGTCCATACGCCTCGACAGCACCAGGATGGAAGACGCCAGCTTCACTGAGGAAGATGACATCAGTAACAACTCGTCATTCGACGATGCCTCTCGGTTTGACGATACTTCTGGACTTGACGATACCTCTCGCATGAATTACACATCTCGATTGGATGACATCTCTCGCGTGGATGGTGATAACTCTCGGTTTGACGATACCTCTCGCACGGATGATGACATTTCCCGCTTTGATGACAGCTCTCGCGTAGATGGCAACAAATCTCTATTTGACTACAGCGCTCGCATGGATGACAGCGCTCGCATGGATGACAGCGCTCGCATGGATGACACATCACATGTTGGAGACACTACAATGGATAGCAGCTTCTCCTCTGTGGAGGACTCTAGGGAATTGACTCTGGATGATACCCAGTCAGAGAACGTTTCTCGGGCAGAGGAGACCATGGACAGCTGCCTGAGCACCAAGGAGTCCATGCTGGAGTCCTCTCTGAACAACACCTCTCAGATGCAGGACTCCAGTGTTGACTTGTCCCAAAATGACATCTCTCGGTCAAGCTCAAATGGCCCTGCCAAACCAACCCCAGCCTACAAAGGTAAGATCCTTGCCATAGTTGATATATGACAACCTATCTTTTTGTAATTTAATTAGCTTTTTATGAGTCAGAATCTCCTGTTAAGTAAGATGTGTGGCAATGTAGAACTTTGCAGGAAAGAGTTGTGGGTTATGTCTTGGAAATCATCTCAGCCAACTATGGAAATACTTATTTTGTCAACAAACAGTAACTCAGTTAATTTGATGTTGCTACACATTGACCATTAACCTTATGCCCTCTTGACACGGTCTGAAGGTGACCGTGAGGCGGAGGTCTGGGATATACCAGACTCCACTGGCACCACCAGCACCAAGGCCAGTGCTGCTACCATCATGGCACCATCTGTTATCATGGATAAAGGCAAGCACACAGCGGCTCTCAGTGCCCTGGTGGAAAGCCTGGTTGGAGCCCCGCTCCTGCCCCTAGCTGCCCCAGCCGTGCCCACGACTGGCCAAAAGACCAAAACACCAAGGAAACCCAGGAAGCCACGCACTCAAGCAGCCTCCATTCCCGGTAAACCAACTTCTCTTTTATCCCTTTTTTATCTGTGTAACTAATTAATTTAGAAAAAGGTAGTGAACAAACAAGGATTTCTGACATTCTGTTGTCACTCTCCAGTTCCCCAGGCCCCTGGGAAAGCCCAGCGGAAGTCTGCTATTAAAATTCCAAAGGTAGAGAAGATAAAGGTAGAGAGGAGGAGGAAGAAGAAGAAGCTTGAGGTAGGAGAGAACAAGGAAAAGGGACCACCTAGAAAGAGAAAGAAGAAGATTGAACCAGTAGCAGCCACAGGAGAGCCTGAACATTCTGCTGAAGGCCTACTTCCTGGTCAAAGTGGACCAGTCACTACCATTGGTAAACCATGTCTGACCAGTGGCGAGACCCCACCAGTGATCAAACCCAAGAAAGTTAGAGTCAAGAAAGTAAGTGTTCTGGAGCCGAAGCCACACAAAATAACAAAAATGGACATTGACACTAAACCCAATGATGATGACAATAACGTCAACGACGGAGACGACAGTTCCACTGCCGGTAATGAATGAGCAAACTACTTTAATACTGGAAATTATTGAAAATGGCTACATATTTTTTAACTAGATATAGTTATAACCCAATGATTATAAACTCTAAACCAATGGCATTGTTGATGGATGAGTCATTTGGTACCGATCTGATTAAACTATCTTTGTTCTTTGTACAGGTGACACTCCTAGAAGGAGGATAGCAACAGAGGAGCAGGTCTACTTCCCTCTGCTCCACGGGTAATGATACATGCTCTCTGATTTATACAGTTTATGGAGCGAGAAGTCCCCCTTAATTAGGCTTTCTCTGTGCCAAATACTTCTTGTGTGTGGAAAGTGCAGAAGGTTTATGTTCACCCATAAATACAAAACCCCTCAGTTTCATCCTTCTCTTCTAGGCCCACTGCATGGATACTATGTGCTGCTTTTACTCTGTTGAATGTGGTTATTAACTGACTTTCTATTGATCTGTGATTTAGCTGGAGGAGGGAGATCCGGGTCAAGAAGAATGAGGACCGACTCAAGGGGGAGACCTGGTACTACAGCCCCTGTGGGAGGAGGATGAAGCAGTTTCCTGAAGTCATCAAGGTAAATGGCCCTGAGTTACAGTAAAACCTCACCACAGGAGCCATTTTGGCACAACATAATCTTACTGTCAATTTTTAGTGTGAGACATGAGAGAATGTCAGCAGCTATAAATAGCCCTTGATACAATGGGTTTTCTTTCCCTCAGGGCATTTACCACATCAGACAGACACTTATTTTGGGTGAGAGATTGACTGTGACCATCTAAATTAAGAGACCATGGAGAAGCCATGTTTTTAGCATACAGGCATAACTGTAGCTGCATTTGATCCCATTTAATCAACCCATCATTTGCTCATACTATGGGTGGATGACTCGGTGACCTATGACCTGCATTTTTCCATGTTCCTCTGCTCTGATGCCACTGACTGATGATCCTGTTCTCCCTCAGTATCTGAACAGGCACCAGGACACTGCGGTGACAAGGGAACACTTCAGCTTCAGCCCCCGCATGCCCGTAGGAGACTTCTACGAGGAGAGGGACTCCACTGAGGTGTGTGTGAATTTATTGTATTTGCTGACAGATCTTTCATCATAAATACCTACAGTAATAACTCAATGCACACTGTCAGTGTAATATCATAAAACACATTTCCTATAAACCTTTTCATATGATCTCTTCCAGGGAGTGAAATGGTGCCTACTGGCCAATGAGGAGGTGCCCTCCATGATCATGGCCATCACAGGCCGACGTGGCCGACCTCCGAACCCTGACAAAGAGATGCCCCGGCCCCGAGCTCGTCGTACCAAGGGTGGGCCAGTCCGAAAGCCCGGGAGGCCGCCCAAACCCAAGATGGCGGACCTGCTGAGCAAGGTGGACGCCAGAATGCTGAAGAGGCTAGAGGCCAAGGGTGAGTGGAGGACATAGCCTGGCGATATGAGTCTGTGTTCACTGGTTGGAAAGTAGGCTCCTATACAGACTTATGCAATGGCACAAAATAATCAGTAATGTAATATTGTAGAATCTGTCTGCGTCAAAAAGCTTCAAATAGGTTGGGGATTTTGAAGTCTCCAATGTAAACGTGTTTATCTATTTTTAGATGGTCTGACTGAGGAGGACAAGGAGAAACTTGTCAAAATCAAGAAGAAAATGAAGAGAAAGGTACGGTATACTAAGAATCAAAATCTGAAGACGTGTTGTAACATTGCATCTTGGTGGTGTATCCAGGTTGTCTCCAACACACTTAAGTCAAATGGTTCCATTCCTCTCTTCTAGGCAAGGATGAAAAGAAAGGAGGATAACAAGAATAAAAAGATCCGACAGGAGAAAAAGCAAGCGAGGGTAAAAAATATATAAATTTTTTTATTGAACAAAGCAATAATCGGCCACACTCTATTTAACAAACCCCTCTTACCCTCTGTTCAGCTGGACAAAGAGACCAAGGAGGTGAAGGCTGAACCAGCCGACCAGGAGGCCTCACAGTCGGCCCCACCACAGCTACCCGCCCCTGAGCCCAAGAAGCGCGGCCCTAGGAAGAAGGTTGAGGTGCCGCCACCGGTTGTGGAGACGGACCAGGAGAGGTTGGCCAAGGGGAAAAGGGTGCTGGGGGCCAGGAGTAAGGCCAAGGCCCTGGCTAAAGCCCAGGCAGAGGCGGAGGCTGCAGCCCAGGCAGCCCTGGCAGCTAAGAAGCAGGTGGAGAGGAGGGCCCAGGCCCAGAGACGGCTGGAGGAGAGGAGGAGACAGCAGATGATCCTGGAGGAGCTGAAGAAGCCCACTGAGGACATGTGTCTCACAGACCACCAGCCCCTTCCGGAGCTGTCTCGGATCCCTGGCTTGGTTCTTTCTGGCGTGGCCTTCTCCCACTGCCTGGCTGTGGTGGAGTTCCTGTACAGCTATGGCAAAGTGCTGGGCCTCCACATCCCCAGTGATGTGCCTAGCCTCAGCACCCTGCAGGAGGGCCTCCTGGGCCTGGGAGACAGTCAAAGCGAGGTCCAGGATCTGCTCATAAAGCTGGTGGAGGCCGCACTACACGACCCAGGCCTGCCACCCTACTACCAGGTGTGTGTTGTTGACTGTATGGAGATAGTTTTGGAGATGGGTGTTCCTGAATATTTTTTTGACAAAGTGCTGTCTCCATGTAGACATTTTACTGTTAGCTATAGTTTACCAATTAAAAAATGTATTTAGCTGTATGTTACATGTAAACTCTAGTTCAACAGATTTACCTAGTTAAATTTTTTAAATCCCCCTCTCTTTCTCTCTCCCTCCAGTCGGTGAAGATCCTAGGGGAGAAGCTGGTGGACCTGGAGCTGACTCGCAGCACAGTGTCTGAGGGCCTGAGGATCTTCCTGGAGTCCCATGGCTTTGACATGGAGGTGTGCAACGTGCTGCGGACCAAGACCTTCCTCACCCTCAACCCCGACACCAAAGCTGCCATCCTGGGCTTCCTGGTGGAGGAGCTCAACGGCAGCAACATTGTCATAAGGTCAGGATGACAATACACAGAGAGAAACGAAGGAGTTAATAACAACCATATCCTTTGTATGAAGCAAATATCTTTTACAGCAAAAATGTGTCAAAAGAAACCCTTTCTGGAAAGGATATCCCACATTTAAAGTAAACCCTGTTTGTTTTGTTTTGCATTGCAGTGAGATTGACAACACACTGGAAAACAGGGCTACTTACAGGAAGAATAAGTGGATCATCGAGGGGAAATTGCGCAAGTAAGACCAGTCACAGCTCCTTGAATTTAGATTTGTTTTAGTTTGTGGAAGGAGAGTGTTATAATCACTGGGGCTTTATGTGTGTGATCTCCCAGACTGAAGGCAGCTCTAGCACGGCGTACGGGGCGGTCTGAGGAGGAGCTCTATCTAGAGGAGAGGAGGCGCAGTGCCAGGGTGGCAGAGGAGGAGAACCTCAGTCTGGAAGAGGGCAGCGGCCCCATGGAGAGGGGCAGCCGCCGCCGCACACCCAAGGAAGAGCCCAAACTGAGTGAAGTGCGTGTTTGTGTCAATCTCAATGTGTTGGTGAGGATGTCTGTATTATACTCACCAAATGTTCTTTCCACAGACTGACAGTCCCACCAACGCCAGCATTCCAGAGTTGGAGAGGCAGATCGATAAGCTAACCAAGGTAAGGCATTAATTTTGTTCTTCTGTAGTGTCTTTTCCATCAGTGTAACTACATTGTGTTCACAGTTCTGAGTTGTTTTGTTTGAGCAAAATGTCACCCTACATGACCAAAAGTATGTGGACACCTGCTTGTCGTTGGTCCCCCCTATAACAGTCTCCACTCTTCTGGAAAGGCTTTCCACTACATGGTGTAACATTGCTGCGGGGATGTTCAGCCGCAACGGAAGCGAGTTGACTGGCAGGCCAGTCAAGTTCTTCCACACTGATCTCGACAAACCGAGATCTGGACCTCACTTTGTGCACGGGGACTTTGTCATGCCATAACAGGGAAGGGCCTTCCCCAACAAAGTTGGAAACCGAATCGTCTGGAATGTCATTGTATGCTGTAGCATTAATATTTCCCTTCACTCTAACTAAGGGGCCTAGCACGAATCATGAAAAAACAGCCCCAGACCATTATTTCTCCTCCACCAAACTTTACAGTTGGCACTGTGCATTAGGGTAGGTAGCGTTCTCCTGGCATCCGCCAAACCCAGATTTGTCCGTCAGACTGCCATATGGTGAAGCTTGATTCATCACTCCAGAGAACGCCTTTCCATTGCTCCAGAGTCCAATGGCGGCGAGCTTTACGACACTCCAGCAGACGCTTAACTTAGGGATAGGCGTCCCGTCCCGACAGTTATATATCATGCAGCGTCACGATCGCAGATTTTAGAGAAACAACAAATGTTGGTACATATGTGTCTTATATCGGCTGAAAGCTTAAATTATTGTTATATAACTGCACTGTCCAATTTACAGTAGCTTTTACTGCGAAAATTTGCCATGCTATTGTTTGATAGCTCCTAACAACAAAACACCTTTTTTTCACCGTGATAGGTTTGATAAATTCACCGCTGAAGGTGAAATGTGTACTTAAATCAGAGCAAGATTTCAGAATGTATCATCCAAAGGGTCCCAGACATAACATGAAGTGTAATTTTGTTAGATAAGATACTTTTTCATATCCTAAAAAGGTCCATATAGCATGCATGTTTGATTTTGTATTTCCACTCGTTCAATTTGCAAAGAAAGGAATCTGTGAAAATCTAACCCTAAATGTTGTTTCAACCAGTCAAATCACGTTCGTATTTATTCCTCAGAGATCCTAGAACGTAACCAGGCTTCACAATATCATTAGGAGTGTACTATATCCTATAGGACATCAAATTTGGTCATAGAGCGACGCCTTCATGGCACGCCGATTACGTGGGTGGTCTTCACTTGATTGACTAACTTTGTCAAACAACGCTAGCTAGATTGCCAATGAGCTGGGCTTTACGGGAGTATGCGGGAAACCCCGACTCTTTCGCCAAGTTCTGCTGCTAACCTTGTGCGACAGCTAGCCTTTTCCTTTTGGACAAAAATTACAAGAATATGGAGTTATTAAAACTGGGTGTTTTGCAAATGTTGAACTTACGATATGGCTACTAATACTGGAAAAGCTAAATCAAAGTCCAAGTATACAGATTTGACGATATTCTTGCAGAAAAATGTAAATGTCTCCTTCGCGATTTGCCCAAATGTACCTGGGTGACTTCACACTAAATGTCATGTAGTTTGCTCATACTTCAAGTTATCCGTCTGAAACTTAGCACATRCACTGCTGCCATTATGTGGACACCATCGGAATTACAACCAGAGTGATGGCTAGATTTGGGACCTTTCTGTTGCATTTCGAAGATGGTGGTAGGGGGAAAAAGTGTTCTTTTTTTGTGTATTTTCTTCTACTAGATCTATTGTTTTATATTCTCCTCCATTCAATTCACATTTCCACAAACCTCAGTGTTTCCTTTCAAATGTTACCAAGAATATGCATATCAAATCAAATATTTATATAGCCCTTACATCAGCTGATATCTCAAAGTGGTGTACAGAAACCAGCCTAAAACCCAAACAGCAAGCAATGCAGATGTAGAAGCACGGTGGCTAGGAAAAACTCCCTAGAAAGGCCAAAACCTAGGAAGAAGCCTAGAGAGGAACCAGGCTATGAGGGTGGCCAGTCCTCTTCTGGCTGTGCCGGGTGGAGATTATAACAGAACATGGCCAAGATGTTCATAAATGACCAGCATGGTCAAATAATAATAATCACAGTAGTTGTCGAGGGTGCAGCAAGTCAGCACCTCAGGAGTAAATGTCAGTTGGCTTTTCATAGCCGATCATTAAGAGTATTTCTACCGCTCCTGCTGTCTCTAGAGAGTTGAAAACAGCAGGTCTGGGACAGGTAGCACGTCCGGTGAACAGGTCAGGGTTCCATAGCCGCAGGCAGAGACAGTTGAACCTGGAGCAGCAGCACGGCCAGGTGGACTGGGGACAACAAGGAGTCATCATGCCAGGTAGTCCTGAGGCATGGTCCTAGGGCTCACGTCCTCCGAAAGAGAGAATTAGAGAGAGCATACTTAAATTCACACAGGACACCGGATAAGACAGGAGAAGTACTCCAGATATAACAAACTGACCCTAGCCCCCCGACACAAACGACTGCAGCATAAATACTGGAGGCTGAGACAGGAGGGGTCAGGAGACACTGTGGCCCCATCCGATGATACCCCCGGTATAGCTTGAGTATAGGCCAAGTATAGCCCGCTTCAGGGCCTGAGCTACAGGCAGTTAGATTTGGGTATGTCATTTTAGATGAAAATTGAAAATAAAGGGGGCTATCCCTAAGAAGTTTTAACTTTGCGCGTGGTGTTCTTAGGCTTGTGTGCAGCTGCTTGGCCATGGAAACCCATTTTCATGAAGCTCCTGACGAACAGTTCTTGTGTTGAAGTTGCTGCCAGAGGCAGTTTGCAACTCTGTAGTGAGTGTTGCAACTGAGGACAGACTATTTTTACGCGCTTCATCACTCGGCGGTCCCGTTCTGTGATCTTGTGTGACCTACCATTTCGCGGTTGAGCCGTTGTTGCTCCTAGGCGGTTCCACTTCACAATAACAGCACTTACAGTTGACCGGGGCAGCTCTAGCAGGGCAGAAATTTGACACTCACTTGTTGGAAAGGTGGCATCCTGTGACGGTGCCACATTGAACTGCGCTCTTGAGTAAGGCCATTCTACTGCCAATGTTTGTCTATGGAGATTGCATGGCTGTGTGCTTGATTTTTATACACCTGTCAGTAACGGGTGTGGCTGAAATAAACAAATCCACTAATTTGAAAGGGTGTCCACATACTTTTGTGTGTGTTTATATTTATTTTTTCTCCTCCACAGCGACAGGTGTTTTTCCGTAAGAAGCTGCTCCAGTCCTCCCACTCCCTGCGGGCGGTGTCTCTGGGCCAGGACCGGTTCCGCCGGAGATACTGGCTCCTGCCCCACCTGGGAGGGGTGCTGGTGGAGGGGCCTGAGGAGATCCTAGGTAAGTTGCAGAGCAACTGCCCTCAACCCTCTACTAGCCATCTTTTTATTGACTCTAAACATATCCCTCCTCTCTGTCTGTTAGCAACAGAAGATATCCTGGTGAAGGAGGTGCCCGTCACTCTTCTGAAGAGGGAACCCAAAGTGGAGGAGATGCCCACTACCACCCCTGCCCCCCCTGCCTCCTCTCCCCAGTCCCAGACCTCCTTGCCCCCTAAAGAGGACCCTCTCCCCGGCACCGCCTCTCTTATGAGCAGTCCCAGGGCCCGGGGTCGCCCCCGCAAGATCAAACCAGAGGTGGAGCTACACCTCCGCACCGCCAAGTGTCGCCGCCGTCGCCGTAGCAGCAAGTCTGGCGGGGAGGAGTCGGTGCCAGGCGTTTCCCCGGAGACCACCACCACCAATAGAACAGAAGACCTCACTCAGTCCGCTTTCAGTAACTGTCTCAGCCAATTGCAGGGCGCCTTAACCAATGGGACGGAGCCAGCAACAGGGACGGCACCTAAAGGCAGACTACCAGAGGATAGCGTGAAAGAGATGGCGGAGAAACAGGGGCAGTGGTTCAACCTGCTGCCAAAACAGCCTTGTGACAAAACCTCTCTGACAGAACCTCAGACCCCCCCCAGCAAGGAACCCAAGCACCTCCCTCTGACCCCCAGCACCCTGCCCGCCCTTGCTGCTCCACTGCTGCAGGTGAGTCCCCCTCAGCCCCCTGCACACTCTTCAGGACCCTCATGGGAGAGAACACTCAACGTAAGTTATTACTGTTGAATAGTCAGTAGTAACTTATAGTCTTCTTTCATCAAAGAATATTTTATTATCTCTTATTAAACTATCTTTCTCCCTCTCTCCAGTCTGTACCAGACCCCACACCCCAGGTGACCCCCAGCCCAGCCAAACCAGGGCGCAGGCGGAGGAGGGGAGGCAGTCCCGCCCGCAGGGTTGGAGCTAGAGCGGCTGCAGCTAAGCGTCGTGGCCGCCCTTCTTCCACACTCTTCCAGGAGACAGAGCAACAGTACTTCACTCAGCTCGTGGTCAAGCCCATTCCAGCATGTAAGCCTTCAATCCATTCAGTTCAATCCTGTATATATTTTTATACATGCTATTGAAAACCACCTAAGGTTTATCCAATATCCTCTCTGTAGTGTCTGACGATGACACTTGTCAGCAATGTAGAACATGATGCAATTTGAGCTGCGGATTTGGCTTACATGATTATGTATGGTTATCCGAAGTAGCAAACATCTTATACAAGATCTAATCATATGCTTATGTGTGGTTAGCCGATTATGGCTAGCATGGTTTGCTAACATGCTATGCTATAGGTGTGATGCTGGTGTCAAGTGTGTGTGTGTTGCTGTTGTTTTGTTAGCAATGGTGCGTGGCTGGTGGTGGATAAAGGAGCCTGAGGACCTGACGGCCACCCTGCAGGCCCTGCACCCACGAGGCATCCGGGAGAAGGTGCTCCACAAACACTTGGCCAAACATATGGAGTACCTGGCTGAGGTCTGCACACGGCCCATCAACGGTGAGTCAGTGAGCACTGGTCACCGGGTCCGCTATAGGAAAAGATAGGGATATGAAAAGTCATAGTGTGACAGATTTGGTTGTTTCATAGTGAAGCTGCTTTGGACATCAATGGGACTTTAAAGAAGTATGTTGTTGTAATGAATGGAAACTGGATGATGACACTTTCCTTATCCTTTTCTCTCTCCCATCTCTCTCTATCCCCTTCTCCTTGCATCTCCCTCCCTTCTCTCCTCTCCGTCCCCCCGTCAGACCCTATATTCCAGGTGAAGGTGAAGGAGGGAGAGGCCCTGTTAGAGTCCCTGCAGCAGCCATGGCAGGTCCAGGAGCGGGCCCTGGAGACAGATGTCGGAGCCCTCCGCTGGGTGGAGGACCTGGAGCAGAGGGTCATTGCCGCCGACCTGCATCTCAAGGTGAGACGCCAAGGGGACAGAGGGGCCCTGTCTCAATAGTCTGAAGTGTCTTTCTATCCCTACTTACATCCCTCATCTGCACAGCTCTGGAAACACAGATAGTGGAGAGTTGATCCCGAAATACATTTCCGTCATATCATCCCCGCATTTACCGCCTTTTCAGATCTGTGCAGACCAGGGCAAGGAGGACACTTTAGACTGTTGAGATGCACACAGGGATGCATGGGTAGGGTGGGTGCCTGGTAGTTTGTAAAGTAAGTTGGGTTTGAAATGTCCAGAGCTTGTCAGTTTATATTTTGTCGTTTTTTTTCTGTTTATTTTTTACTATGGCTGCAGTTGCACTGAATATCCAGAGGGTGGCGTAGGTGGCATGTGCTGCTGCAGTTTGTACAGTGACCGTGTCCCCCTCCTAGCATTGTCATGCAAAAACAGGGAAACTTATCACACTCATCACATCATATGTCCATTACTTATATTTCAAGATGGCTCCTCAGAATGGAAGGAGCGACACTGACAATAACACGGAAACGCCAGCCGCAGGATTCCAGGTACAAACCAGGTTTTCGATCTACCGTTCACACATCCTCACCCTTCTTTTGGATCTACACTCTTTCACAAGTCTTCATGTTTCCCTTTTAAGAATTATTTTTGTCACCTCTTAAAATTTAAAAGGAGATGCTGTGTCTGAAATCTGTCTTGTCTACTACTTAAATTGCATACTGTGTACTACATACTATTTGGAACATACTTTTAAGTAAAAACGGATAAAGTAGTCAACGACTGGGCTCATCCTACTGAGAATACGTTATCAATGTGCAATTACATTGATTTCTGCCATTTGTTAATTTTGGTACAGCGCGATTATCAGCTGTTGTCAGACACTCTTCAGCGAATTCTACTAAATGAAAAGCCAAAATGAGTATGACATACTGTCATTTAATGCATACAATTTTTTTGAAATGTCACATACTATAAGAACAAAATGTGTATGCCTACTATTTAGATCGCAAGTACAGCTATTCGGACACAGCCAGTGTGTCTAGAGTTGTCACGTTAACACTCCTGCTCCTAACACTGTTTGAAATAAGCGCTGTCTGTGTTCCTTATATTCACCCAACCTCTGTTTTTTAGGGGCCTGCTTTTATATTTTGAAAATGGTTGTGTGGCTTAAAAAATTTATCATTTGATGTCTGCACTCACTTACCTTACCTCGCCCACCTTACCAACTTACCTTACCTACCTCCAGTGGCGTGTATTCATGGATGCCAGAGGTAGCCAGGCTTCCCAAAAAAATGTACCAAGTAAAAAAGAAAACATACATTTATTTTCTCTGTTTGATAATTTTCTTTAAATTTGCAAGAGGCTGAATATATCTCATCGGAGAAAGCATCCGAGCAAGTGAAACCGCACATATCTGTCTCTGTGTAGGCCATCAATCTAATGCTGTCTGGTCCAAAAGAGTATGACATTATTGCCATCCTTAGCATTGAATGCAAGGGAAGCCAGTGAGCGTTTGGCCTCCCTTGATTAAAATAATAGGCATTGAGCTAAACTGAGTGCGCTCAGCTGTGAATGGTCCTGGCGCACCAAAAAAAGTGTCAAGGGAAGCCAGTTTGGATTTGGCGTCACCCCTATCAAATCGCATTGAGAGCATACGTCATTGACAGAAACAACTTGAATTGTTGCATCTCGTTGTGTGGCTGGCTGGCTAGCTAGCTAAAATGGTCCCTTTCCTAAATTAGCCATGGCTGCAGATGGGGATTTGGACTTGTGGTTTTACTTAATTCTCCATACTGGCCAATGATTATTACGGTGATTCTGATCCAACTATTAATTCATACATTCTGCCCCTGGCCTGAGAGGATGGAAGTTCAATATGTAGTTAGATGTTGAAGGCCCATGAAAGGAAGTTAGGCTTGCGCGTAAGGATTTTAGCCAGGTAGCCTGACAGTGATAGACCATTTCGTCGACATGAGAGGATGGCTGCATTGGCGTATCTCTACAAGTAGGGTGAGTCAACATGTTTTTATACTTGCGCTCACAGAAATCAGTACCAAGGACAGCCACATCATATTTAGCTTACGTTGGACTAAATTGTTTTTGGTATCTTTTAGTTGTCACCTGTATTAGACTAAGCATAGTTGATTTGATGATGAAGTTGAATTGGTTCTGGAATAGTGGAGGCAGCTCCTGTTTTCTTTGCGACTTGCGGTAACTCTCTGGTTCTAAATTTAATAGTTGTTTAGTGGTCTGAAAATGTCGGAAACGTTAACTTGCTTGACCGTGCTGTAGGTCATGTAACTGTTTGTTACATGTAATATGCTTTGTAGACTTCTCCGGACAGAGGTTGCTCTCCCGTTTTGTGATGAAACAAAGGTGTGGTTGGATTTATTCTTATTGTCTCTGCTTTTTAGGCCTATATATCACAGTCGCAAGGCATTTAAACTAACTGGTTACAGAGCAACCAATGCAATTATCACAACACAGGTTGTAATATCGCTTTTTTTTTCTTGCTTTCCCAGTGATTTTTACCCACGTACTGCTTACCTCGCCTACCGTACCTCACAACCCTTTTAAGTCTTGCTCTAGCTTCAAAGTCCTTTGCTTCACTGCTTTTTGATTGTCGAGAACTATAATATTCTATTTTCTGTCATTCTCCCTCCTCCCCACCTCAGCCCTACACAGTTCCAGAGGTGGACTCCACACGTGAAGACCTGCAGTACTACGAGCATGATGTGGACCCCCGGGACGACTGGATCGTGCGGACCAAGAAGGAGTGGTCAGACCTGCCCCGTGTGGCCAGCCACCCGCTGGACCTGGCCGTCCTGCGCCTGGCCAACCTGGAGAGAAACATCGACCGGCGCTACCTGAAGGAGCCCCTCTGGAACCTGGCCGAGGTGGTGCGTCTCGCCCCCCTCACCCCCGAGGAGAGCCAGATGGGCCAGATGGACGTCATGAGGTGGGAGGGACAGGGTTGGGGTCAGAGGTTGGAAAGGGTGGAGTGGAGCGTGATTTAATAATATCATGGATTCAATTTGTGTGTTGTTTGGTCAAATTTCTCAAAGCTCTTCAGGGTGATTTAAACCTTCATCTCACTTCAGCTCTTAATTGTGTTGAGACCTATTTTTATAATCTCTTTCCCACAGTCTGGAGAGTGAGATCACCCCCAGATTGCGGACATGGCGTCAGGCCCTGGACCGCTGTCGGAGCGCCCCCCAGCTATGTCTGTGTCTGCTGCAGCTGGAGAAGGCCATCGCCTGGGAGAGATCTGTGGTCAAAGTGGTGGGGACAAGCCCAGTAGCAATACTCAATATGTACACTGAGAATAGAAACCATTATTATAAAGGGAATAAAATTATGGATGTAGGTGAAACAAGGAATATAGAACATTCCTATGGCAAATATCATAGTAGTGACATGCYGATGAGATCATTGAGAAGACCCTTTGATCCAAARCAACTTACAGTAAACACAGGTTGTATTACACCGTAGTCTGAAAGACGGCAACAGAGCATTTCCCTTAAAGACTACCTGTGTCCCTGTCTGTGTGGTGTTGTAGACGTGTCAGGTGTGCAGGAAGGGGGATAATGATGAGTACCTGCTGCTGTGTGACGGCTGTGACCGTGGCTGCCACATGTACTGCCTGAGGCCAAAGGTCACCCAGGTGCCAGAGGGGGACTGGTTCTGCCCCACCTGCGTCTCCAAGGTGAGGACTGACTGGGGCTGCACTCTGCTTGGCTACCCTTATGGACCACAACAGGGGTCACTGCTCATCTAACCAGGGGGGAGTTCAGAAGGGTGAACCGTTCAGACCATTCAACTTGGCTGAGATTAAAAAACTATACGCTGATTTACTTTTTGTAAATCCAACCAAAAAGTCACGTTGGTGCAACATAATTACAATAGTAATATATGGTGAAACAACATGAGCACAATGGTAGCTTTTAGTCCCCAGTGTATTAAACCATAATATTGTCAGAACCTACTTCAAAAACCTGCCACAGCAGTACCCTCTGTAATTTCTGCTCCCCGTGACCTCCTTAACCTTTCTCTCAGGGCTGTTATTTCATCACTGTCTCACTGTGTCTTGTTGTTTTTAAGGCCAGTGACGGTGAGTCACCACGTAGCAACCATCGCTCCTCCAAGCAGAGGACCCGGGTGAAGAAGAGGAGGTACGAAGACGACAGTTCTGACGAAGAGGCGGTGCCAAGCAGACGCAGCGGCGGTGGTGCTAGCATGGCAACACGGCATAAGGACGGTGGCCCTGCCTCATCCTCCCGTTACTCTGGAGATGGAGGACGCACAGCGGGCTTCTCACCCGCCAAGCGCCGCCGCATGACCACCCGCAACCAGCCCGACCTCACCTACTGCGAGTGAGTCTGACCTCAGATCAGTTGTCACAATGTTGCAGTGGTTATAGAACATGATATTAAATTACTCACCTCAAATGAGTTATCGTGTCCCGTTGCTCCAGTGGTTTCTATAAGACCATTAGATTCATGTTCTCACTAATGTGATGATAGTCCAGTTCTAACTGACGTGTGTTTTGTGTGTAGAATCATCCTGATGGAAATGGAGTCTCATGCTGACGCCTGGCCCTTCCTGGAACCCGTCAACCCCCGCGTGGTGCCCGGCTACCGACGCATCATCAAGAACCCCATGGACTTCCTCACCATGAGGGAGAGGCTGCTGCAGGGAGGGTATGGGGGGCACTCATTCTCTGTCTGTGTGTTGGCTTGTATTACTATGCTTGTGGGTACCGGAAGTGCCCTCAGGGATAGTGAAACAATGAAAATTCTCCCTTGTGGGGACATTTCCCTCATCCCCACAAGGACAAAGSYTATTTTAAGCTTAGGGGTTAGTTTAGGGTTATCTTTAGGGGTTAGGGAAAATAGGATTATAGGTCCCCACAGTGTTGTGTTCGAGATCACCTAAGGCGAGACCTATCCAAGACTGGAGGGGGGGCAAGACTGAGTCAAGACCGAAACCAGAAACATGCGAGTCCAATTCAAGACCATGATTATAATTKTGTCAAATCACCACCATAATAAGAGTTCAAAATGTCCAGTRTTTCTGTGTTCATATTTCAGAACAACATATGGATTCTTTAGACATTCAGAATAKTGAATAAATGCTGCTGAGGGAAAATAGAGCCACACAAATGATTACAACCCAAACAGTGGGGAATAATGGTCCTTCAGAGAAGGGCTAAGGATATATAAAATAATATTATTTTCAATGATGTTCTGATTTAATCGCTTCAGTTTTTGTTGGAAAGGGTTAACGCTGAAGAGAAAAAAAAGATCCAATCAGGATTTTTCTTTGCTGGTTTTTGAGGAGATAAATCTAGCTAGCTACGTCAGCTATTGACTAGGCCATCCGAAGTTAAAGGCAACTGCCGTTCAACTGTATTAGGGCAACATTTTGGGGTGACAGTGGAATCAACCAGTCACATTTTGACTTGTGGGTGGGATCGTTTGATAGGCAGAAGTTACCATATGTTTTTATACAAAGAGGATATTGTTGCTAGTTTATAACTTTCAACAAGTTAAGTTTCAAATTATTATCTGGTGAGTGGAACTGTTTGTTATTGTGGCGCGCTTGTTAGCCATCTCTTTGAAAAAACATTATTGCATTTAAAGTAGAACTGACAGCATTTTAGCAACATGAAGTCTGTTCATTTACACCCCCCAGGAAGAATATTGCACTTAAAAAATTTAAATTAAAATTCTAACAAGCGACCACATTATCATAAATTCTTAGAATGTTTGGGAATTACGTATACTAAGRCATTTGTGAAAATTCTATAGCAATATAGAGTGGGAAAGCGGCCGTGCGTTTGGACAATTAATAGACACTGCAGGAAATAAAACCAAATAAAAACATCTGTCTTGTCCAGGACCTATAGCCAATCAGAGCTACATTAGGCCTTTATAGAAACACGCCATTTGCCACACGGAATTGTAGCCTCCTCATCCTTCTGTAGCTTGCTTGCCAATGCATGCTTGTCCCAACCAAGCACCCAAGCTATCTGGCTAAAGTTGGCTAGCTAGCTACTTCCAGACGCAAATGAGAGAAACTCACTCTGACCATTTTACTTGCCGTAGCAGAGCTGGTTGTCTAGAGCGTTGTTGACTAAATATTATATTTCTTGCCTACGTTTACTGACACCGGTCATATTCAGCTGGTGTTGCACGTTTGTAAATTCATAGTTTGTTCTGCGCTCTGGCACACTCCGATCCATCTATTCTGACAACAATGCCTTGGTGTATGTCATGGAACGTTGAGTTAAATGGAATCTATTTTTAAAACCTCTTATAAAGTTGGTTTTGTAGCATAAACTGGGAATTAAAAATGTGATTTTTATCATGGTCTGTTTCATATCTGCACTGTAATCTTTAGGTAGGTCACTGGTTACTTTGTGTGCTAAACTTGAAATGTTTTTTCAATGGGAGGTAATAGTTGTACAGTGCCTTCGGAAAGTATTCAGACCCCTTGACCTTTTCTACATTTTGTTACGTTAGCCTTATTCTAAAATGTATTAAATTGTTTTTTCCTCATCAATCTACACACAATTTCCCATCATGACAAAGCAAAAACGGGTTTTTAGATATTTTTTCAAATGTTTTACAAATAAAAAATTAAGATATCACATTTACATAGGTATTCAGACTCTTTACTCAGTACTTTGTTGAAGCACCCTTGGCAGCGATTACAGGCTCCAGTCTTCTTGGGTATGACGCTACAAGCTTGGCACACCTGTATTTGGGGAGTTTCTCCYRTTCTTCTCTGCAGATCCTCTCAAGCTCTGTCAGGTTGGATGGGGAGCATTGCTGCACAGCTATTTTCAGGTCTCCAGAGATGTTCGATCAGGTTCAAGTCTGGCTCTGGCTGGGCCACTCAAGGACATTCAGAGACTTGTCCCAAAGCCACTCCTGCGTCGTATTGGCTGTGTGCTTAGGGTCGTTGTGCTGTTGGAAGGTGAACCTTCACCCCAGTCTGAGGTCCTCTGAGCACTCTAGAGCAGGTTTTCATCAAGGGTCTCTCTRTACTTGGCTTTGTTCATCTATCCCTCAATCCTGACTAGTCTCCCAGTACCTGCAGCTGAAAAACATCCACACAGCATGATGCTGCCAGCACCATGCTTCACCACCGTATGGATGGTTCCAGGTTTCCTCCAAACGTGGCACTTGGCATTCAGGCCAAAGAGTTCAATCTTGGTTTCATCAGACCAGAGAATCTTGTTTCTTGTTGTCAGAGTCCTTTAGGTGCCTTTTGGCAAACTCCAAGTGGGCTGTCATGTGCCTTTTACTGAGGAGTGGCTTCCATCTGGCCACCCTACCATAAAGGCCTGATTTTGGTGGAGTGCTGCAGAGATGGTTGTCCTTCTGGATGGTTCTCCCATCTCCACAGAGGAGCTCTGTCAGTGACCATCGGGTTCTTGGTCACCTCCCTGACCAAGGCCCATCTCCCCCGATTGCTCAGTTTGGCCAGACAGCCAGCTCTATGAAGAGTCTTGGTGGTTCCAAACTTCTTTCTTTTAAGAATGATTGAGGCCACTGTGTTTTTGGGGACCTTCAATGCTGCAAAAATGTTTTGGTACGCTTCAACACAATCCTGTCTCGGAGCATCTACCGACAATTCCTTCGACCTCATGGCTTGGTTTTTTCTCTGACATGCACTAACAACCGTGTGACCTTATATAGACAGTTGTGTGCCTTTCCAAATCATGTCCAATCAATTGAATTTACCACAGTTGGACTCCAAGTTAAATAAACATCTCAAGCATGATCAATGGAAACAGGATGCACCTGAGCTCAATTTAGAGTCTCATAGCAAAGGGTCTGAATACTTATGTATTAAGTTATTTCAGTTTTTTTATTTTTTATACATTTGTTAAAATTTCTAAACTGTTTTTATTTTGTCATTATGGGGTATTGTGTGTAGATTGCTGAGGATTTAAAAATAAGAAAAATCATCAATTTTAGAACAAGGCTGTAACAAAATGTGGGAGAAGTCAAGGGGTCTGAATAATTTCCCACGGCACTACATTTCAATTGGGAAATTTTTAATGGTTGTGTTTTTGTATTCTTCTGATTGGGACCTACTGGCTTATGTCAGTTTATGGACTGATTATCCTTTGACATCATGCTGTGTATGACTGCTGTCTTTCCATCGGCCCTGTGTAGTGGTGCGTTAACATCATTCTGTGTGTGACTGCTGTCTTACTGGAGGCCTATAGGTTCACCACTGTACTAACCTGTCACATACTGAAGACCTATAGGTTCACCACTCTACTAACCTGTCACACACTGAAGGCCTATAGGTTCACCACTCTACTAACCTGTCACATCACTGAAGCCTATAGGTTCACCACTCTACTAACCTGTCACACACTGAAGACCTATAGGTTCACCACTGTTACTAACCTGTCACATACTGAAGACCTATAGGTTCACCGCTCTACTAACCTGTCACACACTGAAGCCCTATAGGTTCACCACTGTACTAACCTGTCACATACTGAAGACCTTAGGTTCACCACTCTACTAACCTGTCACACACTGAAGGCCTATAGGTCACCACTGTACTAACCTGTCACATACTGAAGACTCTAGGTTCACCACTCTACTAACCTGTCACACACTGAAGGCCTATAGGTTCACCACTCTACTAACCTGTCACACACTGAAGGCCTATAGGTTCACCACTCTACTAACCTGTCACAACTGAAGACCTATAGGTTCACCACTGCTACTAACCTGTCACACACTGAACCTATAGGTTCACCACTCTACTAACCTGTCACAACTGAAGACCTATAGGTTCACCACTCTACTAACCTGTCACACACTGAAGACCTATAGGTTCACCACTCTACTAACCTGTCACATACTGAAGACCTATAGGTTCACCTGTACTAACTGTCACACACTGAAGGACCTATAGTTCACCACTCTACTAACCTGTCACACACTGAGGCCTATAGGTTCACCACTGTACTAACCTGTCACACACTGAAGGCCTATAGGTTCACCACTCTACTAACCTGTCACACACTGAAGACCTATAGGTTCACCGCTGTACTAACCTGTCACACACTGAAGACCTATAGGTTCACCACTTCGCAAACATGTCTATAATAGATATAAAGGCTGTTCAGATATTGTTTCAAGAAAGGAGTGTATATATTTGGCCTCAGGAAGCAGTTTTATGCACTGGCTGAATGTAAGCTGTAAATTATACGTTTTTTTACTCCACTGGTCTTGGCTGTTCTCGAAGAAATTACAAGTCCTCACTRTCCGAGACCGAGTCAAGACAGAGATGCAAATAACACTGAGACAAGACCGAGACACTGAATATGTGGTCTCGAGTACTACAACACTGGGTCTCCACAAGGATAGTAAAACTGTGTGTCTACAACATGACCCAAACTTCCATCATTTCCATCATTTTCAACAATGTTACGGAAAATGTGTCCGCTTATATTTGACCTGTTTTTCTCTTCTCTGCTCTCCAGGTACTGCAGCTGTGAGGAGTTTGCAGCAGACGCCCATCTGGTGTTCAACAACTGCGAGCTGTTCAACGAGGACACGTCCGAGGTGGGCATGGCCGGACACTCCATGAAGCGCTTCTTCGAGAACCGCTGGGCTGAGTTCTACGCGAGCAAGGACCAATAGGAGCCCAGGACTCTTGTGCTGGGGGCGGGGTCACCCATTGGCTGATGCTTACGCTCCCCGTTACTACGAAGACTGTCTGGGCCGGAGTACCCTCCGGCTCGCTGTATACATATATGTATAGATCTATGTATAGATTTGGATATTTGTCTGTTCTTGTTTTTCCCTTTCTCTGCTTCACCTTTTTTTTTTACCTTGACCCTGTTGGCTTGAAATTCTCTCGACGAGGGGGATGTTTGAGCTCTTTTCTTCCCTCCTTCCCTCTGCACCCTCACTTCTGTACCTAGCCACCTGTTTGGAATTTTCCTGTTGTCATGTTCTCTCCTAAGCCACACCCCTTGTCTCATAAGGCCACGGTATTCGTCCATCCCTTCCTCTGGGGGCGGGAGGAGGGTCGGAGGCCCTGAGCGGATTGGGTTCTCAAACTCTGCCCTCTGACCGCGACAGGAGGTCTGCCAGACCAATGCGTCACTGCAGACCGGACATGCTCTGACCTCGTTTCCACCATATAGATCAAAACCCTAAGGTCCTCTGAACTCAAACACTTTGGGATTGGACCCTCTTAACTGTTCAATGGAAATGTAGTATGGTCTTATACCTGAAGCAATTTTTCTCACTATATTTTTATTATATATTCTATATATGTGTATATATATATAGAGTACAATAGCTGGGATTATTTAATAGCAATAGCTTGTAGTGAATGTGTACAGACTATATAGTTGAGATGTCTAGACGATTTATGAAAAGGCCAGTAAAACAAAATGGAAAGGAGTGTTTTTTTGTGTTTTTTYCCCCCCGGAAGACCCACATTTTTAGACTCTTACATTGTGTAACGCAACCCCTGACCTAACTCATACACACCCACACTCCTGCTGCTTTGTGAAGGTCACTGGTTTCAGAAACTGGAGGCTTTAGTGTTTTTTTTTTCTGTCCTGTTTTTAGACCCTTTTTTTCCTTCTCCATAATGACAACTAAGACCGGTAGTCACAGCAACGGGAATTGTCAGGTGTGGTGTGTTCATAGATGGTGTCAATAGCACTGAAATGACGCTACCGCCATTATTAAACGCTGTTTGCTTTGTGTTGCAGCTCTTTACCATATTGGTCAAATTGTGCAGAAAGCTAGCAGGCTGCTGAAATCTTATTGGGTGACTGTTCGCCAACAAAATGATGTCACGTTTTTTAGCGACACCCGTTCATGGGAAGAATTGTTTTGATTTTACTGAAAATTGTCACTCAATATTTCTTACAATGCTTTTCTTTTCTTTTTTTTTACTAAATTTAAAGGACCTTCATAGGAATTTGGTTAACACTGAAAATGTTCAGTCTCATCAATTTCAAATGAACGTAGAAACATAAACTTCATACAAGAAATAATACCCCCCCCCATAAAAAATATTTAAAAAATAAAAGCTTGATAGCTTGATGTAACCATTTAAAATTGGGGAGAAGCTATAACTCTTATTTTTATKAATACTGCAGAATAACAGTAAATATGCATTGAGAGGTTTTCTGCTTGTAGGTTTCTGAATCTTGGCAGTTAAGCGCAGGAACAGGTATCACTTGTGTGTTAGGAGAAACATTTTGTTCTAGACACCTACTGATTAAAAGCCTTCAAAACAAGTATGTGCACATTTTGCTAAGCTCATGTTCCATTTATGAATCAGTTTTTTTTCTCTGTAAAGTGGCCACTGCTCTATAGAGCCCCACAGTGGAGTCATAATACCCATAAAATACTAGCGGTCAAACAGGGAAATGGTTCCAATTGTTTTTACACTGTACATTTTTCCAATATGGGGAAAAACACTTCAAGGGCTGTGTTTCGTGTAGGCTTACCCAGGTGTGACGTTTTGATAACCATGTAAATCTCTCTCGTACAAGGTGACTTTTTTATCAATATATTTTTCTCTTTTTAGTCTGATTTGAAAATGCTAATTAGCATCAAAGTCGACATGCAAAACTACAAAACCCTGCAAGCTCCTACATGTCATCTCTAGCTGACACCTTTATTAACAGGTATTGTTAATTTAAAACTTGCACGAGACAGTTCACAGAATTGTCAATTTTTAAAGTAATGTAGCCAATTTATACAATACCACATTTAGATAACATTAGTTAATCCAGATATTCTTACCTTTGCCTCAATTCGGCAGTCTCGACCAGATCATCATGGCATTTGTAGTTATTTTTGATAGCCTAATTAGCAATTCATTTTTGGGGGGTAAATACAAGCGAATACATTGATAAAAGTCACCTTGTCTGAGAGAGATTTTACAAGGTAATTGAAATGTCACCCCAGGGTAAGCCTAAATGAAACGCAGCATTTTAGAAACACAGTTTCTAAAATCCCCTATGGGAAAAATATTAATGGTGGAAAAAACGATTGGAACCATTTCCCTGTTTGACCTCTAGGTATTATGACTCCTACTGTGGTTCTCTAGCGTGGCATGGTTGGTGTGTTATGGGAAAGGTATGAAGGCGGCATGGCGATACTTCACAATCCGGGTTTTATTTAAAGCGTGGTTTCTTACACTGAACTCAAACCGGTCGATAGGAAATGCATTTTTGTGTTCCTTTCTACACAAAAGGGACATTCTTTTTTCTATATAAAAAAACTAAAAGACATGAATAAAACCAAATCTGGTGTTAAGTGAATTTTTCATAATGTACAGTTTTTGTGACTACATTTGTTCCTTTCTATATTTTTAGGACCAATATAATTTTTAAGAGGTATTACAAGACCATGTTGTATCTTGGTGATGTAACACGTGTGCATCTGTAGAATGTACTGTTAGTTGAATAAAAACCACATCTAGTAGAGACTACACACTGGAACTGTCCCTGGGTCCTCATTTCATTCTCCTTTTTATTAAATCACAGAAGTAGGACATCCAATAAGAATTATAGGAAYCAGCAAGCTAGTACAGTAAGTAGCCTGAATGGAGAGCAGTGCTGTACACCCATTCACAGACAACCCTATATAAGGTGCATTCGGAAAGTATTCAGACCCCTTTGACATTTTCCACATTTTGTTACGTTACAGCCTTATTCTAAAATGGATGAACTGTTTTTTTCCTCACTCATCATTCTACACACAATACCCAATAGTGACAAAGCAAAAAACGGTTTTAAGACACGTATGGACGTTTATTTGAAAACAACCCCGGAAATATCACATTTACATAAGTATTCAGAYCCTCAGTACTTTGTTGAAGCACCTTTGGCAGCGATTACAGCCTCCAGTCTTCTTGGGTATGACGCTACAAGCTTGGCACACCTGTATTTGGGGAGTTTCTCCTGTTCTTCTCTGCAGACCCTCTCAAGCTCTGTCAGGTTGGATGGGGAGTGTCGCTGCAAAGCTATTTTCAGGTCTCCAAATATGTTTGATCGGGCTTTGGCTGGGCCACTCAAGGACATTCAGATACTTGTCCTGAAGCCACTCCTGCGTTGTCTTGGCTGTGTGCTTAGGGTCGTTGTCCTGTTGCAAGGTAAACTTTCACCTCAGTCTGAGGTGCTGGGCACTCTGGAGCAGGTTTTCACCAAGGATCTCTCTATACTTTGCTCCGTTTGTCTTTCCCTCCATCCTGATTAGTATCCCAGTCTCTGCCACTGAAAAATATCCCCACAACATGATGCTGCCACCAGCATGCTTCACCGTAGGGATGGTGCCAGATTTCCCCCAGATGTGACTCTTGGCATTCAGGGCAAAGAGTTCCGTCTTGGTTTCATCAGACCAGAGAATCTTATTTTATTTTATTGAATATCCAAAACATACAATATACAGTGGGGAGAACAAGTATTTGATACACTGCCGATTTTGCAGGTTTTCCTACTTACAAAGCATGTAGAGGTCTGTAATTTCTATCATGGGTACACTTCAACTATGAGAGACGGAATCTAAAACAAAAATCCAGAAAATCACATTGTATGATTTTTAAGTAATTAATTTGCATTTTATTGCATGACATAAGTATTTGATACATCAGAAAAGCAGATCTTAATATTTGGTACAGAAACCTTTGTTTGCAATTACAGAGATCATACGTTTCCTGTAGTTCTTGACCAGGTTTGCACACACTGCAGCAGGGATTTTGTCCCACTCCTCCTACAGATCTTCTCCAGATCCTTCAGGTTTCGGGACTGTCGGCTGGGCAATACGGACTTTCAGCTCCCTCCAAAGATTTTCTATTGGGTTCAGGTCTGGAGACGCTAGGCCACTCCAGGACCTTGAGATGCTTCTTACGGCGCACTCCTTATTGGCTGGCTGTGTGTTTCGGTCGTTTGTCATGCTGGAAGACCCAGCCCACGCCCATCTTCAATGCTCTACTGAGGGAAGGAGGTTGTTGGCCAAGATTTCGCGATCCATGGCCCATCCATCTCCCCAATACGGTGCAGTCATCCTGTACCCTTTGCAGAAAAGCATCCCCAAAGAATGATGTTTCCAACCTCCATGCTTCACGTTGGGATGGTGTTCTTGGGGTTGTACTCATCCTTCTTCTTCCTCCCAAACCGGCGAGTGGAGTTTAGACCACCGCTATATTTTTGTCTCATCAGACCACATGACCTTCTCCCATTCTCCTCTGGATCATCCAGATGGTCATTGGCAAACTTCAGACGGGCTGGACATGCGCTGGCTTGAGCAGGTTGACCTTGCGTGCGCTGCAGGATTTTAATCCATGACGGTGAGTGGTTACTAATGGTTTTCTTTGAGACTGTGGTCCCAGCTCTCTTCAGGTCATTGACCAGGTCCTGCCGTGTAGTTCTGGTGATAACTCACCTTCCTCATGACTCATTGATGCCCCACGAGGTGAGATCTTGCATGGAGCCCCAGACCGAGGGTGATTGACCGTCATCTTGAACTTCTTCCATTTTTTAATAATTGCGCCAACAGTTGTTGCCTTCTCACCAAAGCTGCTTGCCTATTGTCCTGTAGCCCATCCCAGCCTGTTGCATGTCTACAATTTTATCTGCTGGTCCTTATACAGCTCTCTGGTCTTGGCCATTGTGGAGAGGTTGGCGTCTGTTTGATTGAGTGTGTGGACAGGTGTCTTTTATCAGGTAACGAGTTCAACAGGTGCAGTTAATACAGGTAATGAGTGGAGAAGGAGGCTTCTTAAAGAAAAACTAACAGGTCTGTGAGAGCCGGAATTCTTACTGGTTGGTAGGTGATCAAATACTTATGTCATGCAATAAAATTGCAATTAATTACTTAAAAATCATACAATGTGATTTTCTGGATTTTTGTTTTAGATTCCGTCTCTCAGTTGAAGTGTACCATGATAGAAATTACAGACCTCTACATGCTTTGTAAGTAGGAAACCTGCAAAATCGGCAGTGTATCAAATACTTGTTCTCCCCACTGTACTTGCAGTGAAGCCGCTCAACAACTACACACACCAGTCATGCAACAGATGAGAAGAAAAACACCAACCACGTCATGCAAGAGAAAAAGAAAAGACAAAGAAAACAGAAACAACAATGCAAAAAACAAGACGCTCAAGGACAACTAAAAGCATAACAGCAAGGACAACTGTATGTTTGAGTGCATGTCTGGCACTATTTATATGTATGTGGTCTGTGTATGTTGTGCATTTGAATGAGAGTGTGTGTATATGCATGTGTACAAACACCTGCACGGATCAGCCTCAGGCAAACAGGCATTAGCTGTAAAACACTGGCCCTCAGTGTCATTCAAACTTACTTCTTTATTATGTTTTATTTTGACTTTAATTTTTTATACTTTTATCTTTGACCATCATTCTATCCCGCCCGGCAACTCCACTCCCACATGTCTCCAATTCCACATCCACCCTCACTTCCCTCAGCCCATCCCACCTACAGTTGAAGTCAGAAGTTACATACACTTAGGTTGGAGTCTTTAAAACTCGTTTTTTTCAACCACTCCACAAATTTCTTGTTAACAAACTATAGTTTTGGAAGTTTGTTAGGATATTACTTGTGCACGACACAGTCTTTTTCCAAAATTGTTTACAAGACAGATTATTTCACTTATAATTCGCTGTATCACAATCAGTGGGTCAGAAATGTACATACATTAAGTGACTTGCCTTTAAACAGCTTGGAAAATTCCAGAAAATTAATCATGGCTTAGAAGCTTCTGATAGGCTAATGACATCAATTTGAGTCAATTGGAGGTGTGCTGTGGATGTATTTCAAGGCTACCTCAAACTCAGTAACCTCTTTGCTTGACATCATGGAGAAAATAAAAGAAATCAGCCAAACCTCAGAAAAAACATTGTAGAACTCCACAAGTCTGGTTCATCCTTGGGAGCAATTTCCAAACGCCTGAAGTACCACGTTCATCTGTAACACAATAGTAATGCAAGTATAAACACCATGACTGTTTGGCCATAATGACCATCGTTATGTTTGGAGGAAAAGGGGACGCTTGCAAGCCGAAGAACACCATCCCAACCATGAAGCACGGGGGTGGCAGCATCAGTCGTGGGGGTGCTTTGCTGCAGGAGGGACTTGTGCACTTCAACAAATAGATGCATCACGAGGAAAGAAGATTATGTGGATATATTAAGCAACATCTCAAGACATCAGTCAGGAAGTTAAAGCTTGTCACAAATGGGTCTTCCCAAATGGACAATGACCCCAAGCATACTTCCAAAGTTGTGCAAAATGGCTTGAGGACAACAATGTCAAGGTATTGGAGTGGCCATCACAAAGCCCTGACCTCAATCATATAGAACATTTGTTGGCAGAAATGGACAAACTTATTGTTGGAAGCTTGTGGAGGCTACCCGAACATTTGACTCAAGTTAAACAATTTAAAGGCAATGCTACACAATACTAATTGAGTGTATTCATTTCTGACCCATTGGGAATGTGATGAAAGAATAAAAGCTGAAAATAAATCATTCTCTCTACTATTATTCTGACATTTCACTTTCTAAAATAAAGTGGTAATCCTAACTGACCTAAAACAGGGAATTTCTAATAGGATTAAATGTCAGGAATTGTGAAAAACAGAGTTTAAATGTATTTGGCTAAGGTGTATGTAAACTTCTGACTTCAACTGTATCTCTGCTGGCCACCCTCTTCGGATTTAGACGCAACATTATATTTTCAACTATGCTGTGATATAATCTCCCCCCGGCACACCAGAGGACTGGCCACCCCCTCATAGCCTGGTTCCTCCTAGGTTTCTTCTAGGTTCTGGCCTTTCTAGGGAGTTTTTCCTTGCCACCGTGCTTCTACACCTGCATTGCTTGCTGTTTGGGTTTTAGGCTGGGTTTCTGTACAGCACTTTGAGATATCAGCTGATGTAAGAAGGACTATATAAATACATTTGATTTATTTGATATGCATATTCTTGGTAACATTTGAAAGGAAACACTGAGGTTTGTGGAAATGTGAATTGAATGGAGGAGAATATAAAACAATAGATCTAGTAGAAGAAAATACACAAAAAAAGAACACTTTTTCCCCCTACCACCATCTTCGAAATGCAACAGAAAGGTCCCAAATCTAGCCATCACTCTGGTTGTAATTCCGATGGTGTCCACATAATGGCAGCAGTGYATGTGCTAAGTTTCAGACGGATAACTTGAAGTATGAGCAAACTACATGACATTTAGTGTGAAGTCACCCAGGTACATTTGGGCAAATCGCGAAGGAGACATTTACATTGCTTGATGTTTGGGGTTTTAGGCTGGGTTTCTGTACAGCACTTTGTGAGCACTTTACATCAGCTGATGTAAGAAGGGCTTTATAATTACATTTGATTGATTTGATTGATTGAACGTACAATTTCAATCTATCTAATCGAATAAAATCCACAGATTGTGAGTTGAAGATAAATACTTTTACTAAGAGTGTTAGTATATTAGTAATTGACTGACCCGGTCTCTCCAGATCTCCCATCAGTACTATTTCTAGGGTCAATTTTAGGTCAATGTTATGCATTTTCAGCCATTCCTGAAACTGAGACCAGAAGCAGGCTACCTGAAGGCAATACCAAATTAAATGGTCTATTGATTCTGTATCCTCACAACAAAATCTGCAGAGCTTTGAGGATTTTATGCCACAAATATTCAACATTTTGTTGGTGGCAAGAATTCTACATAATAATTTATTAAGTCTTGAATCTTGCATCGTTTTATATATCAACTCATACACCCTGTCCCATGGAATTGGTACATCAAAAATKTCTTCCCAACTATTTTTCAATCTGTATGGCAGTTGTCAACATCCTGGTACTCAAATGAAACTGGTATACTTTCCTATTTATGCTATTTTTATTCCTCAACCAGTTTTGATCCTTTATATTGGGCAGACAGACCAGTTCCCTACCTCCTCCCGCTGCCACCTGTCTCCTCCATTTTTGGGGTAATGCTGTAATCAATTGGTTGTACTCTTGGATTGAGCAGACTTTCCCGTACAATTCTTATAACTCCATGATAGACATAACTCTACCATTCCAATTTACAATATCATTTAAGAACAAAATACCCTTTTCAAACATCTTTCCCATAAATACAGGTATTTTATCAACCAGCACATTTGAGTTCAGCCATAATATTTATTGTAATATTTGTTCTATCTTTTCAGGGGGAGGAAATTGAAATTATAGCCAGCTCTGCAATGCTTGCTCGAAAAAGAGATGCTTTGAAAACAGTACACCCAAAGTGTACACCCAAAGTGTACACCCAAAGTCCTCCTTCAACAACGACTGGGTTGTTGAAGGAGGAGGACACCACCTCTGAGACGCTCTATTAGAGAGAGACGTCCGCCAGACTTTTTCAGATCCTAAAGGAGATCATTTTTGAAAAAATGTAAATAAGAATATAGCATAGCTCAGAAAGGAATTAAGTTGGGTTATTAGCTTTAAACGGGGGGAATGTAGTAACCTGGTATATGTATGTTTACCAATAGATGGCAGTATTGACTCAAGACGGGGGTTTGCTTCCCGCTATCCGTAGCTATTTCCTATGTCTGCCTATATAACTATGATTAAGAAAGCTTCAGGTAGCTTAAGCCAGGTGCATAAGAGAATGTAATTCTAAGTTACAATTAAATACTAAACCGTACTTAAGTCTCACGAGTCGTAATTCTAAGAAGCCTTTAAGGATACTACAATTTTCAATTAATCTAAAATGAGACATGGCAATCTGCACAAAGGCAAAAATKGCCATTTTTAAACAATGGTTGAGCTTTTCTTAGTAATCTACTTGAGAACCATTTAGGGTTCAAGTCAAACTTTTGAATAAGTGAAGCTTTTAGAGAGGTTTAGTGCTTTTGTATTTAATCATCTCAACCCACCCAATTCCTATTCATTATATAGATAGGCACGCTTTATTTTGTCTGGTTTAGAGTCCCAGATAAAGCGAAATATTTTTTGCTCATATGATTTGAAAAACGAATCATCAGGAGTAGGCAGCGCCATAAGGAAGTGAGTAAACTGAGATTTGACTAAGGAGTTAATCAGGGGAATTTTTCCATAAATAGACAGGTATTTACCTCTCCATGGTTGCTGTACGTTACTTTGACCCATTTAATAAGAGAATCACCAAAATTGAAAAAATCCAGGCTTTTATAAATAAAATCCAGTCTTACTTTATCAAAGGCCTTTTCAAAATCCAATATAAATACCATTCCTGGCTTTTTAGATGTTCTATTATTTCTAGTAGTTGTCGTATATTATTTCCAATGTATCGTCCATGTAAAAAACCTGTCTGATCAGGATGAACAATACCTGGTAAAACCTTTATAATTCTGAGTGTTATGCATTTCACTAGTATTTTTTGCATCACAACATTGAAGTGTAAGGGGCCTCCAGTTTTTTAGATGTACTGGATCTTTATATTTGCCATCTGGGTCTTGTTTTAATAATAGTGAAATCAGACTTTCCTGCTGAGTACCTGACAGACTACCATTTCTATAGGAGTAGTTACAACAATCTAACAATGGAGCTTTTAGTATATCAAAAAAGGCTTGATATACCTCTACTGGTATGCCATCAAGCCCTGGGGTTTTTCCAGACTGAAAGGATTTAATAGCCTCAGAAAGTTCTTCCTCTGTAATTTGGCCTTCGCAATGATCTTTCTCTACATTTGCTAATTTTCCATTTTTGTATTATTTGGAAAGAAATCATTACCGTAATCTTCATTCAGCAGGAGAGGATGAGATGGAAAAGAAAACATCTGCTTAAAATATTTAGCTTCCTCTTTTAAAATTTAATTCAGAGAATCATAGATGGCTCCATCTTCAGTAACGAGTATCTGCAAATTCTTTTTGTTAGCGTTCCTGGGTTGGAGATTCAGGAAGAATTTTGTGCATTTTTCTTCACATTCCATCCAGTTTGCTTTATTTTTGTAATAGATTACATTAGATCGTTCTTGAATAAGTTCCTCAAGTTCTTTTTGTTTATCCTCTAACTTACTTTGTATCTCTGTAGTATCATTTTTATTGCTATCTACCTGTACTATTAGTTCATGTATTTCCCTTGTTAGTCTTGTTTTTTTAGCCTGAAACTGTTTTTTTTATTATTGATGAATATTGAATTGAATGACCTCTGAAGGTACAGTTGAAGTTGGAAGTTTACATATACCTTAGCCAAATACATTTAAACTAAGTTGTCCTTAAGTAAAGTTTGATTAAATTTCCAATATCCCCGTCCACGTGGAAATTCTATAAGAGTTATGAGAAGGCCAATTAGATGATGATCCAATCACATTCTGTCTCCTATTAAAACTTTTTAAACCTTTGATGAAAGAGAGAAAGAGTCAAGAATGTAGTCAAGACGACTTGCTTGATTAAGTCTCCTCCATGTATATCTCACTAGGTCAGGGTTTTTTAGTATTCAAATCTCCACAATCCATAATATTTGTGATTTCCTTAAGGGTACGGTGATGATATTTTGCAGAGTGATTTCCTTTACGGTCCATTGAGGTACTTGACACTGTGTTATAGTCTCCCACCATAATGATTTGATCATTTGTTGCCTGTAAGTTGAATAAATTGGTATAAATATTTTCGAAGAAGTWTGGATCATCCTGATTTGGACCATACAGATTAATGAGCCAAATCTCTTTTTCATCCACTTTCATATTAAAAAAGATCCACCTTCTATGCGAATCATTCCTGACTATTGGCACATTCAGATCAACATTTTTGTTAATTAATATCATCACACCTTTTCAGTTCCTTCATCTAAGGATGTAGAGTGAGTTTCCTTTAAACAGTATATGTTATATTCCTTTTCTTTTAGCCACATAAAGACTGATCTTCCTTTTTTATAATCTGCTAAACTGTTACAATTATAACTGGCTATACTTATTTCACCCCTTACCATAACTATATAATATTCTCAGTCTAAATTGACCATAATTAGTGTTTGTAAAGTTAATGCCATAAGAGGCATTATGACGGTCAAAATTAGAGCTTTCAAATGTCTGATATTTAGAAATCAAGAAATAGGTTCGAGCAGTATTTGTTTTATTCCCTTGCCTGTTTTCCTGTGAGCCAATGCCACAAATGTTAGAAAATTGAGATGATGTGTGTAGTAAATCTGAGTAGGTTGATGTGTACGATGTCTGTATAAGAGTAAGACTATAATGTGTGATGTCCAAATAAATAATAACCCCTCCGATTTGCATGGTTGATTGTCTATGTGTGTAACATGTAGTGCGTATAGCCTTAATATTCATGATGAATATTGTAATCCATATCGTATCACCGTCATAGTTGCATCATAATTACCTTTAACATAATTGAAAAACATATCCCAGCATTTCCATAGCAATTGATGTTTCACATGATCATGAAAGAGACCTTGCATTACTATAGACACGGCTTCACCTCAGTACAAATGTATCCTGTACAATATGTTATTATTCCCCAATGTCCCTATTCAGATATCTTCCACTTGCTTGTTGTAAACATATATAAACATGTAGACAAAGACATAGAAAAGACAAACAAGAAACATATTAAATTATAGAACAGTTCTCAACAATAGAGAGAATCTTGTTTCTCATGGTCTGAGAGTCTTTAGGTGCCTTTTGGCAAACTCCAAGCGGGCTGTCATGTGCCTTTTACTGAGGAGTTGCTTCCGTCTGTCCACTCTACCATAAAGGCCTGATCGGTGGAGTGCTGCAGAGATGGTTGTCCTTTTGGAAGGTTCTCCCATCTCCACAGATTAACTCTGGAGCTCTGTCAGAGTGACCATCGGGTTCTTGGTCACCTCCCTGACCAAGGTCGTTCTCCCCCGATTGCTCAGTTGGCCGGGCAGCCAGCTCTAGGAAGAGTCTTGGGGGTTCCAAACTTCTTCCATTTCAGAATGATGGAGGCCATTGTTGTCTTGGGGAAAACAATGCTGCAATGCTGCAGACATGTTTTTGTACCCTTCCCCAGATCTATGCCTTGACATATAAGGGCACAAGGCAAGACCCATATGCAGACACAGGAGGCAGATGATTGAGCTCCGATATTTATTATAACACAAGGGGTAGGCAAAAGGCAGCTCGGGCACAGGCGAGAGTTCATAAACCAGGTCAGAGTCCAAACAGTACAGGGCGTTAGACAGTCTCGAGGTCAGAACAGAAAGAATGGTCAGGCAGGCGGATTCGGTGTCAGGACAGGCAAGGGTCAAAACCAGGAGGACTAGGAAAAACAGAGACTGGGAAAAATAGGAGCTAGGAGATAAACGCTGGTTGACTGGGCAAACAAGACTAACTGGCACAGAGAGACAGAAAACACAGGGATAAATACACCAGGGATGATGAGCGACACCGGGAGGGGGTGGAGACAAGCACAAGGACAGGTGAAACAGATCAGGGCGTGACACGACACAATCCTGTCTCAGAGGTCTACGGACAATTCCTTCAACCTCATGGCTTGGTTTTTGCTCTGCCATGCACTGTCAGCTGTGGGACCTAATATAGACAGGTGTTACACCTTTCCAAATCATGTGCAATCAATTTAATTTACCACAGGTGGACACCAATCAAGTTGTAGAAACATATCAAGGATGATCAATGGAAACAGGATGCACCTGAGCTCAATTTCAAGTCTCATAGCAAAGGGTCTGAATACTTATGAAAATAAGGTATTTCTGTTTTTTATTTTTAATACATTTTCCAAAATGTATAACCTGTTTTTGCTTTGTCATTATGGGGTATTGTGTATAGATTGATGAGATTATTTTTGTATTTAATCCATTTTAGAACAAGGCTGTAATGTAACAAAATGTGGAAAAAGTCAAGGGGTCTGAATACTTTCCGAATGCAGTGTACACCTCAGCACCCCGGTGAACCCTGTCTGGAGCACATGCTGCAGGGAAGGCCCTTCCGTCAGCGCCAGCTGGACTTTCCCCTGTTTGAAATGGGACAGAGTGGAAGAGGTCTGGGGTATGGATAATTTTCACCTATGTGCTGATTATTTAGAGGTTGATGTTATAGCAGAGGGAGATAACAGCATAACCCTTCAAACACTTTCTTCTGGCACTGTGCATGAGCTCTCTATTCTGGGATATGATAGATAGTCTCTCTCCCTCTGTCTCATATCCCTTAGCTGGCACTTTTGGAGGGGTTTTRGTGGCAACCAGTTAGGGGTCTGAGTGGGGTTTTGTGTTTGTGTATGCATGGTTGTGTGTGTGGTTGCGTGAGTGGTTGTGTGTGTGGTTGTCAGCACTCTGGGTGGAGGGGGCTGAAAACTCCCCATGCCAGCGGGTTCGACTGCTCCCCCCACTCATGCCTCCCCACACAGGAGGGCTTAGTTCCACAAAAGGGAGTATAACAGTACCTGTGGTGGGGGGTAATCCACCCCATAATAGGGCACGCTAATGCTCCCCATAACCAGTTCATTCTGGACTGGGTCTGCTACAGAGTAGGACCCTGAGGCCTAGGGGGCTTCTCTTGGTCATTGCCCTCCTCTGGTCCCCTCTTTTCCCCTAAACGCCCCTCTATCACTCACTACCACTCACCCACTGGGTAGAGGTGTTATCCAGCGTCATCTTGGCCTAATTTAAGCCTGATCCTTTGATTAATGACTAACAATCAAAATCATCACACAGCCTGTTGCATACGTCACAACTTGAAATTCATGGACGTGAAATTTGGTTTATATCTTGACTTTATTGCAAGGTTAGGGTTTATAGAATGTTTATCAAATACCCAATAACAATGTAAATACATAGAGCATGTTGTTAAAACACAAGAACTCTGTGTGTTTTTTTTAGGGAGGATCTTCACAGAGGTGATGTTTGTTTCATATCAAAGAGGATGAGAAAAAACATCCTCTGAGCCAGCATCACAATAGGTGCCATGGCAACTGCATCCCGAAAGAGACTGTCTCCATGGCGATTAGAACGGTAGATTGATGAAAGACAGAAAAGAGGGTTAGAGTGGGAGATGAACAGTTTAGATATTAGATCATTGAAGATAAACTTTAGATGCGTTAGAATTGTTTGGCTCTTTTAATCCCAGTAAGGTGTTCTGTTATTTTCCATGTGGAAGGACCATGAAGTCATGATCAACCTTTCACTTTCCTTCAGTCAGATACCCCTGTACTCATCCCTCTATCACTGCGGTCGCTCTCTCTCTGACTCTTTTTCTCTATGCCAACATGATAACATTGTTACAACTATCAACATTTTTGTAATTTAGGGCAGACGCTCTTATCAAGAGCGACTTACAGGAGCAATTAGGGTTAAGTGCCTTGCTCAAGGGAACATTGACATATTTTTCACCTAGTTGGCTCAGGGATTCAAACCAGCAACCTTTCGGTTACTGGCCCAACGCTCTTAACCGCTAGGCTACCTGCCACCCAATAATTTTAAACTGTATTGATTACAATATGTGTGATAGATTGACCTTGTGGTTGGATCCAGTCAAACTGCACCCAGTAGCTTCTCAATTCATCCTATAATGTGGATGCTGTATTTGTGCTTGGTACTGATATGGCCTCTCTCTCTCTCGGCTCGATCTTCTCTCTTCTCTCTCTCTTCTCTTCTCTCTTCTCTCTTCTCTCTCGTCTCTCTCTCTCTCTTCTCTCCTCTCTCTCTCTCTCTCTCTCTCTCTCTCTCTCTCTCTCTCTCTCTTCTCTCTCTCTCTCTCTTCTCTCTTCTCTCTCTCTCTTCTCTTCTCTCTCTCTCTCTCTCTTTCTCTCTTCTCTCTCTCTCTCTCTCTCTCTCTCTTCTCTCTCTCTCTCTCTTCTCTCTCTCTTTCTTCTCGTCTCTTCTCTCTCCTCTCTCTCTCCTCTCTCTCTTCTCTTCTCTCTCTTCTCTCTCTCTTCCATCCTCAATTCAATTCAATTCAAGGGGCTTTATTGGCATGGAAACATGTGTTAACATTGCCAGCAAGTGAGGTAGATATTATACAAAAGTGAAATAACACATACAAATTAACAGTAAACATTACACATACAGAAGTTTCAAAACAATAAAGAATTACAAATGTTTCTATTATATATATACAGTGTTGTAACAATGTACAAATGGTTAAAGCAACAAGTTAAAATAAATAAGCATAAATATGGTTGTATTTACAATGGGTGTTGTGTTCTTCACTGGTTGCCCTTTTCTTGTGGCAACAGGTCACAAATCCTTGCTGCTGTGATGGCACAGCTGTGGAATTTCTCCCAGTAGATATGGGAGTTTATCAAAATTGGATTTGTTTTCAAATTCTTTGTGGATCTGTGTAATCTGAGGGAAATATGTCTCTCTAATATGGTCATACATTGGGCAGGAGGTTAGGAAGTGAAGCTCAGTTTCCACTCATTTTTGTGGGCAGTGTGCACATAGCCTGTCTTCTCTGAGAGCCATGTCTGCCTACGACGGCCTTTCTCAATAGCCGGTATGCTCACTGAGTCTGTACATAGTCAAAGCTTTCTTAAGTTTGGGTCAGTCACAAGTGGTCAGGTATTCTGCCACTGTGTACTCTCTGTTTAGGGAAAATAGCATTCTATTTTGCTCTGTTTTTTTTGTTAATTCTTTCCAATGTGTCAAGTAATATTTTTCTTTTGTTTTCTCATGATTTGGTTGGGTTAATTGTGCTGTTGTCCTGGGGCTCTGTGGGGTGTGTTTGTGTTTGTGAACAGAGACCCTAGGACCAGCTTGCTTAGGGGATCCTTTCTCCAGGTTCATTCTCTGTAGGTGATGGCTTTGTTATGGAAGGTTTGGGAAATCGCTTCTTTTAGGTGGTTTGTAGATTTTAACGGCTCTTTTCTGGATTTTTGTATTAGTGGGTATCGGCCTAATTCTGCTCTGGCATGCATTATTTGGTGTTCTATAACGGTTGTACAACGGAGGATATTTTTTGCATATACTTCTGCTCTCCTCTCTGCCTCTTTCTCTCCCCTTATTACTTTCTCTCTCTTCGTCTCTCTCTCTCTCTCTCTCTTTAGGACACTCAGCTGAGCTTAGGCCAGAGGAGAAGCCCACCGACGGATCACACGGACAGAAGGACAAACAGGCAGACAGAGAGAAGGATCCCACAGATCGACAGAAGGACAGACAGAAAGACAAGATATAACTAAATCAAATAAAATGTTATTGGTCACATACACATACAAATGCTTGTTCCCCTAGTTCCGACAGTGCAGCAATATCTGACATGTAATCTAACAATTGCACAACAACTACCTAATACACACAAATAAGGAATGGAATAAGAATATATACATATAAATATATGGATGAGCAATGACAGAGCGGCATAGGCAAGATGCAATAGATTGTATAAAATACAGTATATACATATGAGATGAGTAATGCAAGATATGTAAACAAAGTGATCCATTTATTAAAGTGGCCAATGATTTCAAGTCTGTATGCAGCAGCCTCTCTATGTTAGTGGTGGCTGTTTAACAGTCTGATGGCCTTGAGATAGAAGCTGTTTTTCAGTCTCTCGGTCCCAGCTTTGATGCACCTGTACTGACCTCGCCTTCTGGATGGTAGCGGGGTGAACAGGCAGTGGCTCGGATGGTTGTTGCACTCTACCTGTTCACTATACCTGTTCAAAATGACACTGCGTGAGGTGAAAAAATAAGCATTTTCCTTCCTACGTATAACAATTTATGAAGGCTTTATAGAGCATTAATAAAGTTTTCATGTGCCCTACATATGTTCCTACTTTTCCTTTATCTTATTTTACCTGAAATTAACTAATGTTTGTCCAAGAGAACCAATTACGATTTACAATGACAGCCTTGTAAAGAGTGTGTGCTTGCATGTGCATTGGTGTGTAAAAATAATGCTGGGTTTTACTACCTGTTGGCAAGAAGTGAATGGACATTATCAGGCAATTAGTTAGTCAAGTGATGTTAATAACCTGAACATTTGATCAACGTGACACTTAGGTCTGTTCAGACATTGATAATGATCAATCCACAGATTACTACTGTAACCTGATTATAACCTGCTAGGCCATTTGATTTGGATAGTGTTGGTTAGAATGCTAATAGAAGTCATATATTTCTATTCAAGACACAGGGTTTTATATGGTATTTACAATGGTAGTTGAATGCTAGATAAGCATTTTCCTCTGTCCCCTTTCCCTGAGGAGTTGCGTAGTCGTGAGTTCTGGCGTGCCATGCTGGCCGAGTTGCTGGGTTCCCTGGTGTTTGTGAGTGCTGTGCTGGGGGCCTCTGCGCCGGGCCCTGGAGAGGCCTCCATGGGCTCCTCTACCCAGCCCTGGCCGCAGGCATGGTGGCTGTCACCCTGGGACACTGCTTTGGAGAGAACAGCTGGGCACAGGTGAACCTACTTTAATGGACTTGGTTGTGTCTCTGCATGCATGTGTGTGACTCTAACCTTTTGCCACAGAATTACTGTGAATTGATCACTATTATTTGTCTATTTTTATATCTGCAGGTGAACCCAGCAGTGACCCTGTCTCTGTTGGCCAATCAAAGGCTGGACTTGCTGAGGGCACTGGTGTATGTGGGGGCTCAGTGTGTGGGGGCCTCCCTGGGGGCTGGGGCTCTCTACCTCGGCCCTAAAAACCACAGCAGACTGCTTCGTCAGCAGGCTCAGAGTGTGTGTGTGTGTGTGTGTGTGTGTGTGTGTGTGTGTGTGTGTGTGTGTGTGTGTGTGTGTGTGTGTGTGTGTGTGTGTGTGTGTGTGTGTGTGTGTGTGTGTGTGTGTGTGTGTGTGTGTGTGTGTGTGTGTGTGTGTGTGTGTGTGTGTGTGTGTGTGTGTGTGTGTGTGTGTGTGTGTGAGAGAGAGAGGAGGGGGTCTAAATCTAATCATGGACCTGTACCTTATCTCTCCTCCTCCCTCTCTCCCACCCCTCCTCCTCATCCTCCTCCTCTTCCTCTTCTAGGTTCCTCTGGAGGTGAATGTGGCCCAGGCTCTAGGAACTTTGAAAGTTTCTTCAAGTGCAGTCGCAAAAACCATCAATCGCTATGATGAAACTGGCTCTCATGAGGACCGCCACAGGAAAAGAAGACCCAGAGTTACCTGCTGTAGAGGATAAGTTCATTAGAGTTACCTGCAGCTCAGATTGCAGGCCAAATAAATGCTTCACAGAGTTCAAGTAACAGACACATCTCAACATCAACTGTTCAGAGGAGACTGTGTGAATCAGGCCTTCGTGGTCAAATTGCTGCAAAGAAACCACTGCTAAAGGACACCAATAAGAAGAAGAGACTTGCTTGGGTCAAGAAACACAAGCAATAGACATTAGACCGGTGGAAATATGTCCTTTGGTCTGATGAGTCCAAATTTGAGATATTTGGTTCCAACTGCCATTTCTTTTTGAGATGCAGAGTAGGTGAACGGATGATCTTCGCATGTGTGGTTCCCACCGTGAAGCATGGAGGAGGAGGTATGATGGTGTGGGAGTGCTTTGCTGGTGACACTGTGATTTATTTATAATTCAAGGAACACTTAACCAGCATGGCTAGCACAGCATTCTGCAGCGATGCGCCATCTGGTGTGCGCTTAGTGGACTATCATTTGTTTTTCAACAGGACCTCCAGGCTGTGTAAGGGCTATTTGACCAAGGAGAGTGATGGAGTGCTGAATCAGATCACCTGGCCTCCACAATCACCCAACCTCAACCCAATTGAGATGGTTTGGGATTAGTTGGACTGCAGAGTGAAGGAAAAGCAGCCAACAAGTGCTCAGCATTTTTTGGGAACTCCTTCAAGACTGTTGGAAAAGCATTCCCCATGAAGCTGGTTAGGAGAATGCTAAGAGTGTGCAAAGCTGTCATCAAGGCAAAGGGTGGCTACTTTGAACAATCTAAAATCTAAAATATATTTTGATTTGTTAAAGAATTTGTTGGTTACTATATGATTCCATATGTGTTATTTCACAGTTTGGATGTCTTCACTATGATTCTACAGCCGACTTCCCGCTCTACTTGAGAGAGCGTGCTGTAGAGCGGACCCACTGTAACCTGATGCTTCAGATCTTCACATGAGAGTCATGACAGTCTCCCTCTGGTGGGTTCAAGTTGGAAGGATCCTGCAAGTTGCAACCCAACATAAGAATGAATCTCGGATGTCCTGGTTTGTGGATCAGCGTAGAAGTCCCCGCCACCCTGGTGATTTACCCTGGTAGGCTTCCTGACAGCTGCAAACCACCAGAAGAATGGCGGGCGTGACAGTGATAAGTCTACAGCTGTAAGGCACCAGCTTCRGGTAGTCTACAGTGATGACCTATGAACCTCTTGTGGAGAAACTGGTGAGGACTGTAGCTGTAGAGTCAAAGGCCTCAGAATAAATTTTCAACTTTACTAAGGCTGGTATTTTGTTCGGACCCTTAAGTGATCCGAGCATAAATCCTCATTAAATGTTCCGTTGTACGTGTGCGTTTGTGCTTACACAAGCACACATACCAAGGGAAAGAACCCAGTATCTGTGTAGGCTGCAACCTGTTCAAAATGAGTCTGACGTCATCAGATCATTTCCAGGTCAATGCCTGGAGTTCAGTAAAAATTGATGTCAACCTCAAGACGTGGTAGTTTTACTACACGTCAATGTTTCTTACACCATTGAAGTGGTGATATGTATGTTTGTGGGTTGGGTGCAGAAACGTAGCGAACAGGTCGATTGAAGCAGTAGTCGTTTTCGATGGCGACGTACTTTACAGTTATTTCGACTGCGGTGGTTATTGGATTCGTGGTTTCGTGGTAGAAACCGTTGTTGTGCGTCATCTCGCAATGCTCCAATACCTGATAATGCACCCTCTAACTGGAGTGAGTGCTCCTGTTCAAACTTCAAAACCGAGACGTCAGGGTTCTTAGCGTTGCAAGCTTTAGATGCCTCAAAAGCTGTGCTTGCAAGCTCTCTGAGTTGTAAGATAGGCAAGCCATCATGGGCTGTAGGTCCCAAGTAAGTAATGAAGGTGTGATACATGTTCGACAGAAACATTTGTTTGAATGGTAACAGCTCTTCCATTCCTGTTTCACTGAGTAGGCCAAAGCAAGCTGAACGAAGCCTATGATAGTAAGCTTGTGGGGGTTCATTCCGAGCTTGTTTGACAGTGTTAGCCAGTGAGCTATCGTGTTTGCGAGTCGCAGAACCACTGAATTATAATTTCAAAGCTGTGGCAAGTTTAGGGTAGTCGTTTATCATGTGTTGCTGTTGTAGACGAATGAACCTCGTCACGTGTCTATTCGACGTTTTCTTCAACAGGTAAAGCCTGTCAGAACCTGTAGTGTTCGGGTAGCCATCCAATGCGTCCTATGTCAGCTAGGAACGTCTCAGTATCATTTGGCTGACCTGGAACGCGGTCAAAGGTGGGGAAATACTTGACGAGTTTGTCAAGGCGTTCCGCGCCAAGCGGGTGGAGAGGGTTGGCTTCATCCTGTGGGGAAATTGGGTCCGAAAGGACAAGAGGAAAAGCCAAGCTTTGTCTTTGTTGGCAAAGAGGCGCAATATCACTCAGTGCCGAATGGCCAAGATGAGAAGACTGAGGGACACATGAGGGAGGCAAAGTCTGAACCTTCTATCTCTTCACTCCTTTGAGTACCGGGTTCTGGTTGCTTAGTTGGGTAGTTAAGCTATAGCGCGTGATCGCAGAGTCCACTTGTGTGCTTAGAGTACTGATTTTGGACACGTGAGTATAGCACTTGCTCTGTTCGGTCATACTTATCTGACATGGTTTGCAGATAGAGGTCAGTGATGAGATTCAGTGATGAGATTTCCTCCGCTTGCTTGGAAATCAATATTTCCATCTTCATCACCTGAGTTCTCTCATCATTCAATAGGTCAGCGACTTCAATGAGTTCTGGTGACTTGTCATCCAACTTATTCATGGTGGTCATCAACTGATCGTCTTTGGTCTGCAGAATTTGGAGTAGAACATTGTTACTTTGAGCAACGTTCAACAAAACTGCATGCATATTATCAAGAGCACGCTCCTGTTCGTAGATAACTTGTCAGATGTATCTAGGTTGGTGTGGACATTGTCGTATTTAGTTGGGCTAAATCGAGTTGTTCTTGTAGAATACGATTTTGTTCCTGTAGAAGACCGTTTTGTTGAAGAGTTTGCACTCGTTCGTCGTCATACGTTTTTGCAATTACATTTAATTTATCCGTTTTCAAACGCAGTTCCATAGCTAGCAGAATTTTTCCCTTTTCTGCGTTTGTCATTAGTTTCCTGGTTCTCTCCACCTGTCCCTTTGTGTTTACAGTGTCATGCCCATGCTTCGGCTGAGCACTGCGGTATTGGACCGATGCCAATCTTGGATGGCAAGACATCAGGGCTAAACTGGAGAGAACCTTTACAAGGCCTGCGCCCATGGTTGATTTTGGAGAGCATTTGTCACGATTTCGAATGTTTTTCCGCTAATGGCATATTTAGGGTTGGTATCAATGCTGAGGTCAGAGATCAATCATTTTATGGGTGAGGGTTCACTAATTAGTGGGTGAGTGGGGACCACCCCCTCTGATAGCTTGCACATTATTTGAAAAATTGAGAGGAAAAATGTTCCTATTTTTTTTCTAAAGTTTGGGTTTGGAATTCATTGGAAGCTGCAAAGACGATTTTAATCTATTTATAGACGTTAATGAACCAGCAATACTGTATCAGCAATGTGGGAGTTGGACGTGAATTAATTTGCAAAAGCAAATTGACTTGATTAATCAATAATAATGATTAATCATACCTGGATAGGCAACTGGGAATTAAACTTTAATTAACCTGAAAAGTTGGTTCATTTAGGTTAATATGGAAAAGTTTAAAATGTCTCATTTAATTGGAAAACTCTAAAAAGGCATGTTCGACAATTTAGTTTATTAGATTGAATGAGAAGATTAATTGAGATTGGCTGGATTATCACAAGTGTAACCAGTAGTTCAAATGTTAGGGATTAGTGACCCTGGTGGTGAATGTACCCTAAGGCCAAAGCCACATGGGATTCCCGCGAAGGCGGGACTTTCGTCAGTACTGAGTAGTACTGACTGAGCTTTGCAAAAGCAAATTTGACTGATTAATCAATGTTAATGATAAATCAAACCTGTATAGACTATTTGGGAATTAAACTTTAACTCACCTGAAAGCGTAGCCGTTTCAAGCTTAATGTGGAAAAGTTTAAGTTGTCTCATTTGTAGAAACCAATCAATTTGGATATTATTTAAAATGTTAATTTGAAAAAGGTAAGCCTGCCAAATTGACCTCTTAGTTAAATTGAATGAGACAACGATATCCAATCAATTGAGATTGGCTGGATTATCATAAATGTAATCAGTAGTTTAAATGTTAGGGTACATTCATCACCAGGTTCACATATCCGTAAGGCTGAAGCCACATGGGATTCCCGTGAAGGAGGAACTTCCGCCAGTAATGGGGGTTTGTACTCATTAATCAATGTTAATGATAAATCAAATCTGCACAGGCTATTTGGGAATGAAACTTTAATTCACCTGAAAGCGTAGCTGTATCAAGGTGTACCGCTGTACGCTGCGAGTSGGGAAGCAAATTCAGGGAGTGAAAACATAAAATAAATAAATGAAAAAAAACAGCGCACCGACATGAAACAGAAACACCTACAATGACGACTGGGAACGAACCAAATGGAGTGACAATTATAGGGCAGGTAATCAAGGAGGTGATCGATTCCAGGTGAGTGTCGCAATTACGCATTATGATGGTGACAGGTGTGGGCCATGACGACAGACTGGTGACCTAGAGGCCGGAGAGGTAGCACACGTGACACAAGGTTAATGTGGAAAAGTTTAAACTGTCTCATTTGTAGAAACCAATCAATTTGGATATTATTTAAAAAAGGTAAATCTGGCAATTTGACCTCTTAGTAAAATTAAATGAGACATCGATATACAATCAGTTGAGATTGGCCGGATATCATAATTAACCACTTGTTGTCACGACTTCCGCCGAAGTCGGCTCCCCTCCTTGTTCGGGCGGCGTTCGGCGGTTGACGTCACCGGCCTTCTAGCCATTGCCGCTCCATTTTTCATTGTTCCATTTGTTTTATCTTGTTCCCTGCACACCTGGTTTACATTCCCTAATTAACTGCATATATATATTCCTCTTGTCCCCCCATGTCTTTGTGTGGGATTGTTTTGTTACGTGTTTTGTATTGATGCGCCTAGCTGGTTTTCCCTCCGGGTACTATGTTTCAACCCGGAGTATGTTTAATTGTTAAACATTTTTGCTTATTTGTGACTTTGTCGTGCTTTGCACTTTTGCCTTTGGCTGGAGGTTTGTTGGACACTGTTGCATCCATCTGTTGTTTGCTTCTGCCGAATAAAGTGTGCGATCACAACTCACAACTGATCACAACTGATCACAACTCTCTGCTCTCCTGCACTTGACTTCAACACCAGTAGCGCATACGCTGACAGAATCCCACACCACCCATGGAGTCAGCAGGAGCAGGTACCCCGGTTAGAGGAGTCGAGGAACGCGTCCGAGAACACTCGGCGATGCTGCAACATCTCGGCGCCACGATGGATCACGTTGTCCAGACCATGGAACGCTGGGAGAGACAGGGAGTCTCTCCAGCGCCTCGACCAGCACAACCAGGGGTACCTCTAACCGTCCCCCCCGTATCCGGTCCCAGTGGGATGCGTCTCTCCCTTCCCAGGGAGTATGATGGGACGGCAGCACGGTGCCAGGGGTTCCTATTACAGCTGGACCTATACCTGGCCACCGTTCACCTAGCTCCCCGGGAAGGGAGAGTGTGTCCGCCTCGTCTCATGCCTCTCGGGGAGAGCTCTGGAGTGGGCAAACGCCRTGTGGGGAGAAGGAGATGTGGCGTTGGACCACTTCGAAGAGTTCACCCGCTTCCGGGCAGTCTTTGACAATCCGCCCGAGGGTAGAGCAGCGGGGGAGCGGCTCTTCCACCTGAGGCAGGGGATGAGGAGCGCCCTGGAGTTCGCCCTAGAATTCCGGACCTTGGCAGCCGGAGCAGGATGGAACGACATGGCCCTTATCGACCACTACCAATGTAGCCTGCACGAGGACGTCCGGCGGGAGTTGGCCTGCAGGGATGCCACCATCACCTTTGACCAACTGGTGGATCTGTCCATCCGGTTGGATAACCTGCTGGTCACCCGCGGACGTCCAGAGAGGGCTCTGTCGGTTCTGTCTTCCAGCACCCCCGCACCCCCGTGCCCRTGGAGCTGGGAGGGGCTGCGTTTAGGGAGGCTGGAGGAGGGGCCTTCACGTGCACCATCTGTGGCCGCAGAGGGCACACTGCCGGTCGGTGCCGGGTTGGTCCCTCTGGGAGTCGAGGCAGCAGGCAGGGCTCTCTGGCGTCACCCCAGGTGAGTCTGCATCACTCTCATCCAGAGCCCTCTGTTGACCACCTGTTTGTGCATGTTTGTTTTCCTGAGTTTTCCCCGCATTTCCAGCATAAGGCGATCGTCGATTCAGGCGCGTCTGGGAATTTTATTGACAGAGCGTTCGCCCTTAGTTTAGGGATTCCCATTGTTCATGTGGTTAGACCTTTCCCCGTACACGCTCTGGATAGTCGACCATTAGGGTCCGGGTTAATTAGGGAAGCCACCATCTCCCTGGCCATGGTGACGCAGGGGAGTCACGAGGAGAGAATCAGTCTCTTCCTCATTGACTCTCCTGCGTTTCCCGTGGTACTAGGCCTTCCCTGGTTGTCTAGTCATGACCCCACCATTTCATGGCAACAGAGGGCTCTCACGGAGTGGTCGCGAGAGTGCTCGGGGAGGTGTGTAGGGGTGTCCGTTGGTGCTACCACGGTGGAAAGTCCAGACCAGGTCTCCACCGTGCGCATCCCCCCCAGAATATGCTGATTTGGCTCTCGCCTTCTCCAAAAAGAAGGCGACTCAATTACCACCCCATCGACGGGGGGATTGTGCGATAAATCTCCTGGTAGACGCTGCACTTCCCAGGAGTCACGTGTATCCCCTGTCGCAAGCGGAGACGGCGGCTATGGAGACATATGTCTCTGAATCCCTGCGTCAGGGGTACATTCGGCCCTCCATTTCACCCGCCTCCTCGAGTTTATTTTTCGTGAAGAAGAAGGAGGGAGGTCTCACGGTGAGGTACAGTTACCCGCTACCTCTCATCGCCATGGCGATTGAGTCAATGCACGGGGCGCGCTTCTTCACTAAACTGGATCTCAGGAGCGCTTACAACCTGGTGCGTATCCGGGAGGGGGACGAGTGGAAGACGGCGTTCAGTACCACCTCAGGGCAATATGAGTACGTCATTATGCCGTACGGGTTGATGAATGATCCATAAGTCTTCCAATCCTTTGTAGACAAGATTTTCAGGGACCTGCACGGACAGGGTGTAGTGGTGTATATCGATGACATTCTGATATAATCCGCTACACACGCCGAGCATGTGTCCTTGGTGCGCAGGGTACTTGGACGACTGTTGGAGCATGACCTGTACGTCAAGGCTGAGAAATGCCTGTTCTTCCAGCAGGCCGTCTCCTTCCTAGGGTATCGCATTTCCACATCAGGGGTGGAGATGGAGAGTGACCGCATTTCAGCCGTGCGTAATTGGCCGACTCCCACCACGGTAAAGGAGGTTCAGCGGTTCATCAGGCAAGGTGGGCCATGTTTTTTACCCGTTTTGTGTTTACCCTGTCCTACAGACCAGGTTCCAAAAATATTAAGGCATACGCACTGTCCCGGCTGTATGACACAGAGGAGCGGCCTATGGATCAGACTCCCATACTCCCGGCCTCCTGCCTGGTAGCGCCGGTCGTGAGGGAGCTGGACGCGGACATTGAGCAGGCGTTGCGTGCAGAGCCCGCTCCCCTCCAGTGTCCCGTCGGGCGTCTGTACGTTCCGTCTGCTGTCCGTGACCAGTTGATCTATTGGGCCCACACGTCACCCTCCTCTGGTCATCAGGGGATCGGCCGGACTGAGCGCTGTCTGAGTGGGAAGTACTGGTGGCCTACTTTGGCAAAGAACGTGAGGGTTTATGTTTCCTCCTGCTCAGTGTGCGCCCAGTGTAAGGCTCCTAGACACCTGCCCAGAGGTAAGTTACATCCCTTACCCGTTCCACAACGGCCTTGGTCACACCTGTCGGTGGATTTTCTAACTGATCTTCCTCYGTCACAGGGAAACACCACGATCCTGGTTGTTGTGGATCGTTTCTCTAAGTCCTGTCGTCTCCTCCCTCTGCCCGGTCTCTCTACGGCCCTACAGACTGCAGAGGCCTTGTTTACACACGTCTTCCAGCACTATGGGGTGCCTGAGGATATAGTGTCTGATCAAGGTCCCCAGTTCACTTCGAGAGTCTGGAGGGCGTTCATGGAACGTCTGGGGGTCTCGATCAGCCTCACCTCAGGTTTTCACCCCGAGAGTAATGGGCAGGTGGAGAGAGTGAACCAGGATGTGGGCAGGTTTCTGCGGTCTTAATGCCAGGACCGGCCGGGGGAGTGGGCGGCGTTCGTGCCCTGGGCTGAGATGGTGCAGAACTCGCTCAGCCACTCCTCCACTAACCTCTCCCCCTTTCAGTGCGTATTGGGGTACCAGCCGGTTCTGGCGCCATGGCATCAGAGTGAGACCGAGGCTCCTGCGGTGGACGACTGGTTTCCTGCACGCGGAGGAGACATGGGAAGCCGCCCATGTTCACCGCCCATGTTCACCTCCAGCAGGCCGCGCCGGTATTCGCACCAGGGGTCCGGGTCTGGCTCTCGACCCGAAACTTGCCCCTCCGCCTGCCCTGCCAGAAGCTGGGTCCGCGGTTTGTGCGGCCATTCAAAGTCCCGAAGAGAGTGAACGAGGTGTGTTACAGGTTACAGCTTCTACCCGATTACCGCATTAACCCCTCGTTCCATGTGTCTCTCCTCAGACCGGTGGTGGTTGGTCCGCTCCAGGAGTCTGAGGTGCGGGAGGTCCCTCTGCCTCCTCTGGACATCGAGGGGGCCCCGGTGTACTCCGTCCTTTCCGTCCTGGATTCGAAGCGTCAGGCGGGGGGCCTTCAGTACCTCGTGGAGTGGGAGGGGTACGGTCCGGAGGAGGGGTGCTGGGTTCCGGTGGAGGGGTGCTGGGTTCCACCGTCTCCGGCCGGATCGCCCGGCGCCTCGCGCTCTGGGTCGTCCCTGAGGCCGGTGTCGGCGCGCTGCTGGAGCCGCGCATCAAGGGGGGGGAGGTACTGTGCGCCTGATCATAACTCTCTGCTCTCCTGAACTTGACTTCAACACCAGTAGCGCATACGCTGACACTTTAAACGTGGTATTAAACGTGATACATGTTGGGTGTCACATACATTACCGTTCAAAAGTTTGGGGTCAAAAGGTTTAGAACACCTACTCATTCATGGGTTTTTCTTTATTTTTACTATTTTCTACATTGTTGAATAATAGTGAAGACATCAAATCTCTGAAATAACACATGTGGAATCATGTAGTAACCAAAAAAGTGTTAAACAAATCAAAATATATTTGATATTTTATGCAAAGCTGTCATCAAGGCAAAGGGTGGCTATTTGAAGAATCTCAAATATAAAATATATTTTGATTTGTTTAACACTTTTTTGGTTACTACATGATTCCATATGTGTAATTTCATAGTTTTGATGTCTTCGCTATTATTTTACAATGTAGAAAATAGTAAAGAATAAAGAAAAACCTCAATGAATAGGTGTTCTAAAACTTTTGACCAGTAGTGTACACTGAACAACATTTTTTCACAACATGCAACAATTTCAAAGATTTTGCTGAGTTACAGTTCATATAAAGAAATCAGTCAATAGAAACACATTCATTAGGCCCTAATCTATGGATTTCATATGACTGGGCAGGAGCCAGGCCCATCCAATCAGAATGAGTTTTTCCCCACAAAAGTTTTTTTATTAAAGACAGAAATACTCCTCAGTTAACAAATTTGTGCACAACATTTGAGAGAAATTTGAGAAATATATATATTATTTAAATGAAAATGATCAGTATTTGGTGCTTACGTGTTGGTGCATAATTGATTTTGTTAAGTATATATTTATTACACAATTGTATCAATATTCAGTGTTGTCAGTGATGTAATACTAATTTACGCAGAAATATGATATATAACCCAACAACCACTCAATTTAAAAAACATTTTGTAACACAAAATCCTTTATGTATATATTTTATCATTACTCACCCTGTTTGTTAATGTTTTGAAATGCTAAAGAGACCTACCCTAATCATTGACACACTCACACAGGCCATTATCTCTGGCATCTCCATGTATCTGAGGCTCTCTCACCTCAAATCTCTGCAATTCTGCTATTCACTGTCAAATAGGTCATCAGACCAGTGCCTTCTAACGACACAGGAGTAAATAAGTTGTGGGATCAGTAAGGTTGCTAATGTCCGGGAACTTTAAATAAATTCCCTATTTTTCAGTAGGATTTCCTACTTATTCCTTCCTGATTCCAGGAATCCTCCAGTTGAGATTTCTGGAAAACTAGGGAATTCATTGAAATAGGTTGTTGGATCAGCCTTTCACAGACTCACTCCCTACCCCCTCTAAATAGGTAGTGGGATCAGCCTTTCACAGACTCACTCCCTACCCCCTCTAAATAGGTAGTGGGATCAGCCTTTCACAGACTCACTCCCTAAGTGTATCAGAGGAATTGGGATATGCAAAAAAAATGCAATATGCAAAAAAAAACACTTCCACTTGTATGTATGTGAACTAGGACAAATATAAGCACCCACCAAATTATTATTATTATTAAAACAATACTGGGTTTGTAATGAGCAATTAGAGGAAACTGCATTCATGTAAATATAGTGGGAAAACAGGAATTTGGGGGAATTATATATTTCATTTGCACCTTCTTATTTTAGTATTTATTTTCCTTGAATATGTTTTTGAAACATTTTACTTCAACATTTTACTCTCAATATGTTATATTAGTGAAAAGTGCTAATGTCACGTTCCTGACCTCTTTTTTTTGTATTTGTTTAGTATGGTGAGGGCGTGAGTTGGGGTGGGCATTCTATGTTGTGTGTCTAGTTCGTCTGTTTCTGTGTCCAGCCTAAAATGGTTCTCAATCAGAGGCAGCTGTCAATCGTTGTCCCTGATTGAGAATCATATATAGGTGGCTTGTTTTGTGTTGGGGATTGTGGGTGGTTGTTTCCTGTCTCTGTGTTTGTGGTCTGCACCAGATAGGACTGTCTCGGTTTTCACGTTTGTTGTTTTGTATTGTTGTAAGTGTTCACAGTTCGGTAAATTAAACATGTTGAACACTAACTACGCTGCATTTTGGTCCTCTCCTTCATCCCAGGAAGAAAGCCGTTACAGCTAATGCATGTTTCGTTGCAATTTTTCTTATGTTCATGTTTGTGTTGATTATATAAAGCTATGAATGTTGTAGAATAAACACTTCGCAATCATTATTGAAACATTACAATTTGTACACACACACACAGTCGTGCGTGTGCATAAACGCGTGTGCGCACACACCATCTAATGCACACTCATGCACGTATGCACCTTCAAACACACATGGATCTGCTCTTTCATCCACACACACACACACACACACACACACACCTGTCTCTTATACACATCTAGATGTGTATAAGAGACAGGTTTAACACTTTTGGTTACTTCATGATTCCATATGTTTTATTTCATAGTTTTGATGTCTTCGCTATTATTTTACGAAAAACCTCAATGGGAATAGGTGTTCTAAAAACTTCTGACCATAGTGTACACTGACATGATCAATGACATTTTTGGTTTGCACAACATCAACCAATTTCAAAGATTTTGCTGAGTTACAGTTCATGTATAAAGAAATCAAGTCAATAGAAACACATTCATTAGGCCCTAATCTATGGATTATCATATGACTGGGCAGGAGCAGGCCCATCCCAATCAGAATGAAGTTTTTCCCCACAAAAGTTTTTATTATACGAAGAAATATCCTCCAGTTACAAATTTTGTGCACAACACTTTGAGAGAAATTGAGAAATTATATATTTATTTAAATGAAAATGATCAGTTTAGGTGGTGCTTACGTGTTGGTGCATAATTGATTTTGTAGTATATATTTATTACCACAATTGTATAAATTCAGTGTTTGTAGTGATGTAATACTAATTACGCAAGAAATATGATATATAACCCAACAAACCACTCAATTTAAAAAACATTTTGTAACACAAATCCTTTATGTTATATATTTTATCATTACTCACCCTGTTTGTTAATGTTTTGAAAGCTTAAAGAGACCTACCTAATCATTGACGCACTTCACACAGGCCAATTATCTCTGCTTCTCATGTATTGAGGCTCTCTCAACCTCAATCTCTGCAATCTGCTATTTCACTGTCAAATAGGTCATCAGACCCAGTGCCTTCTAACGACCAAGGAGTAAATTTAAGTCATGTGGGATCAGTAAGGTTGCTAATGTCCGGCGAACTTTAAATAAATTCCCTATTTTTCAGTAGGAATCCTAACTTATTCCTGTCCATGATTCAGGAATCTCCAGTTGAGATTTCCTGGAAACTAGGGATTCATTGAAATTGGTTGTTGGATTCAGGCCCTTTTCACAGACTCATCCCTACCCCTCTAAATAGGTGTCGGATCGCTTTCACAGACTCACTCCCCTACCCTCTAAATAGGTGTGGGATCAAGCTCTTTCACAGACTCACTCCCTAGTGATCAAGAGGAATTGGGATATGCAAAAAAAATGCAATATGCAAAAAAAACACTTCCACTTTATGTATGATGAACTAGGACCAATATAAGCACCCACCCAAATTATTATTATTATTAAAACAATACTGGTTGTAATGACAATTAGAGCGGAAATGCATTCATCGTAAATATTAGTGGGAAAACAGGAATTTGGGGAATTAATATTTCATTTCCACCTTCTTATTTTAGTATTTATTTCCTTGAAATATGTTTTTGAAACATTTTACTTCAACATTTTACCCTCCAATTATGTTTATTTAGTGAAAAGTGCAATGTACGTTCCTGACCTCTTTTTTTTTTGTATTTGTTAGTATGGTCGTAGGGCGTTGAGTGGGGTGCGGCAATTCTATGTTGTGTGTCTAGTCGTCTTGTTTCTGGTTCCCAGGCCTAAAATGCGTTCTCGAATGCAGAGGCAGCTGGTCAAATCGTCTGTCCCTGATTGAAGATCATATATAAGGTGGCTTGTTTGTTGTTGGGGAGATTGTGGGTGGTTTTTCTGTCTTCTGTGTTTGTGGTCTGCACCAGATAGGATGTCTCGGTTTTCACGTTTGTTGTTTTGTATTGTGTAAGTGTTCCAGTTCGGTAAATTAAACATGTTGAACACTAACTACGCGCAATTTTACGGTCCTCTCCTTCATCCAGGAAGAAGCCGTTACAGCTTAATGCATGTTTCGTTGCAATTTTTCTTATGTTCCATGGTTTGTTGTTGATTAATTAAAGCTATGAATGTTGTAGAATAAACACTTTCGCAATCATTATTGAAACATTACAATTTGTACAACAATCCCCACAGTCGTCGCGTGTGTCATAAACGCGTCGTTTGCGCACGACACCATCTAATGCACACTATGCACGTATGCACCTTCAACCACACATGGATCTGCTCTTATCAACACACAACACACACACCCAACACCACACACACACACACAACCACACACACACAACACACACCACACACACACCACCACACACAACACCACACCACCAGCCACAACACAACAACACACACAACACCCACCCCCACCCCCCCCCCTCCTGCCGCCAGCATTTTGCATTGTGTGTTTTTTTTCTGTGTAGTTAAAAAAAGTTAAAATGGTGAGATCAGCGTTCTTCCATCATTGGCCCACTGCCCAGTGACGGCTCTGGACTGGTCAGCAATATGCTCCAGCGTTGGAGCTCAATAACCCCGTTTCCCCTGTCCCCTGCCACTGTCTCCTGTCCCGCCCCCTTGTCTCACCCTCAGCAATGGATTGTTCAGGTTTGGCTGCTAGTGGGGCCACCCTGCCTCTCACCCTCCTGCCTGGCAAACACACACACCCTCATCACCAATAAAACTCTGTCTATTCAATTCTCACCGGCAGCCCAGCACCTCTCTAGAAACACTGGCCCAAGAAAGAGGAGTGAGAGAGAGAGAGAGAGAGAGAGAAGAGAGAGAGAGAGAGAGAGAGAGAGAGAGAGAGAGGAGAGAGAGAGAGAGAGAGAGAGGAAGAGAGAGAGAGAGAGAGAAGAGAGAGAGAGAGAGAGAGAGAGAGAAGAGAGAGAGAGCAGAGAGAGAGAGAGAGAGACGGAGAGGAGGAGAGAGAGATAGAGACGAAGAGAGAGAGGATGAGACTTTGATTTCCGTCGCGAATAGC